>NC_135234.1:94713741-95028741 GCF_051348905.1 Ranitomeya variabilis
AGAGTGTGGGCAGTGCGTGGGCAGACACTGTGAGTGTCTGTGTGTGTGGACGGGGTCTGTGCGGGACTTCCAGGGATCAAATTCTATGCGGCGCTGTATCCGGGCTGCCCAGGCTCTATGCGGCGTGGGGGGGTCTCTGCGGCGTGGGGGGTCTCTGTGCGGCGACGGGGGGTGTCTATACAGCGTGGGGGGTCTCTGTGGCGTGCTGGGGGGTCTCTGCGGCGAGGGGGGTCTCTGCGGCGTGCTGGGGGGTCTCTGCGGCATGGGGGGGTCTCTGCGGCGTGCTGGGGGATCTCTGCGGCATGGGGGGGTCTCTGCGGCGTGGGGGGTCTCAGTGCGGCGTGCGGGGGTCTCAGTGCGGGCATCGTCCGATGGGACTACAAGTCCCATCGGGCTATGCCTGCTACACTGACAGTGATTAACACATTAGCCAATGATGGGACAGTAGAAGTCCCATCATCCGGCTAATGTGTTGAATGAAAAAAAAAAAACTCCATACATGCTACATACATACATACATGCTACATACATACATACATACATGCTACACACATGCTACATACATACATACATGCTACATACATACATTCTACATACATACATACATGCTACATACATACATACATGCTATATACATACATACATACATGCTACATACATAAATACATGCTACATACATACATACATACATACATGCTACATACACTCACTGGCCACTTTATTAGGTACACCTGTCCAACTTCTTGTTAACACTTAATTTCTAATCAGCCAATCACATGGCGGCAACTCAGTGCATTTAGGCATGTAGACATGGTCAAGACAATCTCCTGCAGTTCAAACCGAGCATCAGTATGGGGAAGAAAGGTGATTTGAGTGCCTTTGAACGTGGCATGGTTGTTGGTGCCAGAAGGGCTGGTCTGAGTATTTCAGAAACTGCTGATCTACTGGGATTTTCACGCACAACCATCTCTAGGGTTTACAGAGAATGGTCCGAAAAAGAAAAAAAATCCAGTGAGCGGCAGTTCTGTGGGCGGAAATGCCTTGTTGATGCCAGAGGTCAGAGGAGAATGGGCAGACTGGTTCGAGCTGATAGAAAGGCAACAGTGACTCAAATCGCCACCCGTTACAACCAAGGTAGGCCTAAGAGCATCCCTGAATGCACAGTGCGTCGAACTTTGAGGCAGATGGGCTACAGCAGCAGAAGACCACACCGGGTACCACTCCTTTCAGCTAAGAACAGGAAACTGAGGCTACAATTTGTACAAGCTCATCGAAATTGGACAGTAGAAGATTGGAAAAACGTTGCTTGGTCTGATGAGTCTCGATTTCTGCTGCGACATTCGGATGGTAGGGTCAGAATTTGGCGTAAACAACATGAAAGCATGGATCCATCCTGCCTTGTATGGAGCATCTTTGGGATGTGTAGCCGACAAATCTGCGGCAACTGTGTGATGCCATCATGTCAATATAGACCAAAATCTCTGAGGAATGCTTCCAGCACCTTGTTGAATCTATGCCACGAAGAATTGAGGCAGTTCTGAAGGCAAAAGGGGTCCAACCCGTTACTAGCATGGTGTACCTAATAAAGTGGCCGGTGAGTGTACATACATACATGCTACATACATGCTACATACATACATGCCACATACATGCTACATACATACATTCTACATACATACATACATGCTACATATATACATGCTACATACTACATACATACATGCTACATACATACATACATGCTACATACTACATACATGCACATACATGCTACATACATACATTCTACATACATACATACATGCTACATACTACATACATACATGCTACATACATACATTCTACATACATACATGCTATATACTACATACATACATGCTACATACATACATACATGCTACATACATACATGCTACATACATGCTACCTGCTACATACATACATGCTACATACATACATACATACATGCTACATACATACATGCTACATACTACATACATGCTACATACATACTACAGACATGCTACATACATACTACATACATGCCACATACATACTACATACATCCATACATACTACATACATGCTACATACATACTACATGCATACATACTGCATACATACATACATACATACAGTACATACATATAGACATACAGTACATTAAACATAGATTACATACTCACCATTACTTGTCATTTTGATCCCGAAGCCAGAGTCATCTGTAAAAAATGTGAAAAAAACAAACAACCAATATAATCCCTGTCCGCAGAAATCCACGAGTGTCCCACGACGATCTCCCATGGAGAGCAGCAGCAACAGCTGTTGCAGCCGCTCTCCAGGGGCCCCAGGAACACAATGACGGGAGGAAGGTATCCTTCCGCCACTGTATTCCTCCGCCGCTGTAAAAAAAAAAGTCCCTAGTCTCACTTTATGGCATTGCTGTATGAGACATTTTCCCATGCAGCAATTGACATAAAGTGACACTTTGAACTCAGGTAACCTCAGTGATGCACTGCAGGAGCCATTGTCTCCTGTCAGTGTGTCACTGAGGGTCCTATAGAGCAGTGACATCACCCGATGTCACTGTTCTATAGGGGAGATCGTCGTGGGACACTCGTTATTAATTGGACTACAGCGGACAGGTAGTATACGGTTTATTATTTTAAGTTTTTTGCAGGCGCTGAAGTATGGTAAGTATGGTGAAATGAAGAATATTAAAATACTTTTTCCTAATGTGTGTGTGTTTTATTAACCCTTTTCTTACTATTGGATTAATAACGGATAGGCGTCTTATTGACACCTCTCCGTTATTAACCCGGCTTAATGTCACCTTATGATAGCAAGGTGACATTAACCCCTTATTACCCCATATCCCACCGCTACACGGGAGTGGGAAGAGAGGGGCTAAGTGCCGGAATTGGCCATTTCCGGGGCGGCTGCGGACTGGTATTTGTAGCCGGGGGGGGGCAATATCCATGGCCCCTCTCTAGGCTATGAATATCAGCCCGCAGCTGTCAGCGTAGCCTTTCTGGCTATTAAATATAGGGGGACCCCACGTCAATTTTTTGGGGGTCCCCCTATTTTAATAGCCAGTAAAGGCTACGCAGACAGCTGCGGGCTGATATTCATAGCAGGCTACAAATATTGGCACCCGGCCGTCGGCTTTCCCCCTCTGGCGCAGAAAATTGCGCGGGAGCCCACGCTGTTTTTTTCCGTTTTTTTTTTTTATTCAATGCTCATAGAGGCCTCTTTCACACTTGCGTCGGGCCGACTTACCGACGAACGTTGTGAAATTTGTACACGACGTGGCCAGCGGATGCAGTTTTTCAACGCATCCGCTGCCCATTCTGAAGTGCGGGGAGGAGGGGGCAGAGTTTCTGCCACGCATGCGCGGTAGAAAATGGCGGACGCGACGGACAAAAAAACGTTCACTTGAACGTTTTTTCGTGTCGACGGTCCGCCAAAACGTCGCTAATACAAGTCTATGGGAAAAAAAACGCATCCTGCGAGCACATTTGCAGGATCCGTTTTTTCCGCCAGATCCGTTTTTTTCCGTCGGATCTGTTTTTTTTTCCACCAGATCTGTTTTTTTCCACCGGATCCGTTTTTTCCACCAGATCTGTTTTTTTTCCGCCGGATCCGTTTTTTCCTGCTGGATCTGTTTTTTCCACCAGATCCGGGTTTTTTTCATAGAGTTGTATTAGCGCCGGATTGCGCCTGATGGCCACAAGTTTCATCCGTTTTTTGCAGGATCCGTCAAAAAAGCTGTTTCCGCCGGACGGAAAACACATAGGAACGGTTTTTGTCCATTTTCTTCATGCATGTTTCCATTCAAATCATGCACATTTTCCGTTTATTTATTTTCCAAAAACCTCATCAATACCTGCATCAAAACTGCACCAAAAACTGCATCAAAAACCGCACCAAAAACCTGCATCAAAAAAAGCACCAAAAACTCCTGTGGGTTTCCATTATAAGGCTGTGTGCACACGTAGCATATTTTTCGCGTTTTTTCGCATTTTTTTGCTATAAAAACGCTATAAAACCACGAAAAAAACGCCACCATTAAGCATCCCATGTAACAGAATGCATTCCGCATTTTTTGTGCACATGCTGCATTTTTTTCCTGAGCGGAATCGCATTCCAGAAAAAAACGCAGCATGTTCATTAAAATTGCGGAATCGCGGCGATTCTGCACCCATAGGAGTGCATTGATCTGCTTACTTCCCGCACGGGGCTGTGCACACCATGCGGGAAGTAAGCAGATCATGTGCGGTTGGTACCAAGGGTGGAGGAGAGGAGACTCTCCTCCACGCACTGGGCACCATATAATTGGTAAAAAATAATAGAATTAAAATAAAAAATAGCGATATACTCACCTTCGATGTCCCCCGCAGTCTTCCGGCCTCTCCGCTGCACGCTGCCACTTCGGTTCCTATAGCTGCTGGGCAGTGAAGGACCTGCGATGACGTCACGGTCTTGTGATTGGTCGCGAGACCGCATGTGACCGGTCACGTGACCAATCACAAACCGTGACGTCATCACAGGCCCTTCACCGCACAACAGCTATAGGAACGGACGTCGCTGAGGTCTGCAGGTGAGTATAACCATGTTTTTTATTTTTTTTATTATTTTTAAACATTTGATCTTTTACGATAGATGCGGCATAGGCTGCATCTATAGTAAAAAGTTGGTCACACTTGTCAAACACTATGTTTGACAAGTGTGACCAACCTGTCACTCAGTTTTCCAAGCGATGCTACAGATCGCTTGGAAAACTCTAGCATTCTGCAAGCTAATTATGCTTGCAAAACGCTAGTTTTCTGCGGGTATATGCATGCTAATTCTGCATGCGATATACCCGCGGCAGGAGGCGCAGAATTGCCGCGGAAATTTCCGCGGCAATTCTGCAACGTGTGAACTTAGCCTTAGCCAGTGGTCCTGAGATAAATTAAGGAACAAAAGAGGGTGCACTTTGGCTGTGAATCCAATAATTTACAGGGGTGCAGTGCCCAGTCCAATAATGTATGTATGGCCAGAAAAAGAAGAAGGATTGGACTAATGTAGGCTCGCACAACCACATAGTATAGAAAAATAACAAACTTTTATTAAACACCACAAAAAGACATAAAAACACTTAAAATGTAACAATAGTGTACAAAACACCCCTATCCAGTCATAATATGTCTGCCAGAGTAATAGACATTAATATGCAACCAGGCTCACATCAATAAATGAAACCACATATATGCAAATGTATGCAGAAAGATAAATATATATATATGCATAAATGTAACACCCAGGCTCACATATATAGCTAGTGCCACACGTAGTCAGGTATATGCACCATAGCAAAAATGGACCTATGTAAAATACACTAATCAAGTATAAATATATATGCAGAGCTGACAATGAGGTACACATATAGAATGAGAAGCGAAGCTCCTATATAGACAATGCACACAGCACCACATATGAAAAGACTCCTATGTGAGCAAGACACCATAAATACTCAGCTGAGTCTAAGCTGGAGCGGGCTAGAGCCAAAAGGTTACTAGGCTAGAGTAGCCAGGCAGATCCACATGTCATGAGTGACTGGTGGTGACATTTATTGATGTGAGCCTGGTTGCATATTAATGTCTATTACTCTGGCAGACATATTATGACTGGATAGGGGTGTTTTGTACACTATTGTTACATTTTAAGTGTTTTTATGTCTTTTTGTGGTGTTTAATAAAAGTTTGTTATTTTTCTATACTATGTGGTTGTGCGAGCCTACATTAGTCCAATCCTTCTTCTTTTTCTGGCCAGTGGTCCTGAGATAGACATCCTGTCTTCGGCCTATGGATATGTATATTGATACTCAATGCCTCTGGCGTTTGGGTGACAAACCATTGTTCTTTGAATGGACATCTTGGAGCCAGCCCAAATGGAGTTGAACTGTCCTACACAAGAACTTTCTTCCCAAGTATGAGGATGCCATCTGCAGGAAGGTGATGATTACTGCAGCCAATGACAATGTTCACATTGCCGGAAGATGATTGGACATTTGTCACAGAAGATACCAGAAGCAAGGGTGGAGTCATGGCTTGTATGTGGGTGTGGATGTGAAATATTGGTATAAATGGAGGAAGAATCAAGGCCATCTCTGTCTCATTATTGCCATGAAGAATCATTGCTAAGTATACTTGTAGATATTTGTATTGGTATTTTCTCTAATTATAGGACATTGAAGAAAAGGTTTTATTGTTATTTTATTATTTGAATTGTCTTACTACTATCTTATTTTACTTGTCATTAAATATCTTTGTCATCTTCCCAAACTTGAGTTATTGATTGTATAGGAAATATTCAGGACAGGATACAGGACGGGAAATCACACCCAACAGTTACTAAAACTGACAACTTCACATCTCGAAGTAATAACTGCAATTTCATAATGTATGATTTTACAAATTGTAGCACATCTTGGGTTATGTATTTAGTGTAATGCATCGTATGCAAAGTCATGTTGGTTGTACCACAGGACAATTAAAAATCTGTATTAGGACAGACTTAACTGATGGCATTAACCCTTTGGCAATGAATACTTCTGTGGATGGATTCTAAACAGTTCTCTAGCATACAAAGGGAGATGTGTCAAGTTTTAGATTCTCAGGGATAGAAATTGTATACAGACCAGGATGTGAGAGTGATCATAAACACAAACTACTAAATAGGGATTTTGGGGGGATTTTTATGTTTGGAACTTGATCCTCAAAAGGGTTAAACCTTATAAAACATTTAATATTGAAGTATTAACCAACTGTATATGAGTTTGCCATTTTTTTTGTCATTTTCTTGTGTAAAACATTTAATTTATCACGCGTATTTTTCACTTTTAGCACTGCACAGTAATGTCCTTTTCTGGTTGGGCAATGAACATATGAATTGGGAATGCCTACCATCAGACTTTAATCTACATATGTGTTAGATTGTCCACAGAGCAGCTAGACCATGATTAATAAGTTTATCTAAAGACTAAGGTCCTAGTCCTCTCTTTTGCACTGCGTTACTGCCAAAATGTTTTTGGAGCATCTTTTATATGGCTAATAGTGTTGAGCATTCCCATACTGCAAGTATCGGGTATCGGCCGATGTTTGCTGTATTGGAATTCCGATACAGAGTTCCGATACTTTTGCGATATCGGAAATCGGAATCGGAAGTGTGCGGTGCATATGGTTCCCAAGGTCTGGAGGAGAGGAGACTCTCCTGCAGGGCCTGGGATCCATATTCATGTAAAAAATAAATAATAAAAATAAAAAATATTGATATACTCACCCCTCCGGCGGACCCTGGCGCTTAGCGATGCCTCCGTTCCTAAGAATGCAGGGAGTGAATGACCTTCGATGACGTCAAGACTTGTGATTGGTCGTGTGAGCGGTCACATGAGCAGTCACGCGACCAATTACAAGCCGCGACGTCATCGAAGGTCCTTCACTCTGCATTCTTAGGAACGGAGGCAAACGCTTGGACCGGTGAGAGCCGGGGCCGTCAGAGGGGTGAGTATATCAATATTTTTTATTTTTATTCTTTATTTTATTCATGAATATGGATCCCAGGACCTGAAGGAGAGTTTCCTCTCCTTCAGACCCTGGGAACCATTCCGATATTTTGTGTCCCATTGATATGCATTGGTATCGGGTATCGGTATCGGCGATATCCGATACTTTTTGGATATCGGCCGATCCAATCCGATACCGCTACCTTTGCATATCGGAAGGTATCGCTCAACACTAATGGCTAATTAAAAGCTAAGTATTACATTCATATGCACTTACTGTTCTGCCTTCCTCCACGTAGGATGCTGTGTGGATTCCAACATACGGCTAAACCTTCATCCACATCCCAGTAAACAGACTGTATTGAAGCTCAAGTCTTATTTATTAGGGTGATGATAACATAAACTATAACGTTGAACAACAATGGTGGATAGTATTCATAGTAGATGATCGAATAGTGAATGATGTTGATGTACAAAGTGGATGTTCAGTGAATAATCATAGTGGATGACTGGTGAAAAACTGTAAAGAATAACAGCATATCAGTATATGCACATACAGGGTGCAATCACATAAATAACTGGGACATTACAGCAAGAATTATACAGAGTGCATTACACAGTAATTCTAGCAGCACTGCCCTATTCTATACAAAGATGCATCTATCTACATTCAAGCTGCAGAGCACAAATCTGCCTAACTACATCAGACTATAGGAGCTGCATAAGGCTCAGATACTAACACAAACATAAGATGCATTTAACCCTTTATAAACGTACCGAGATCCGTTAGGACAGGGGTAGGAAAGTAAGTGAGACAGGAGCACATGTGTCTCTCATCAGACCTGAGGAGAAATGGCTACTGAAGCTCATCTTCCACAAGAAGAGTGAGGGCGGAACTTACCCAGAAGGCATTGCTCTTCTGAGGGAAAGTTGGTAAACAACATGAAAAGTAGACAACTGATGACCTCCAGTGGCCATAACTTGAATAACATGACAATTAACTTTCTGCACATTAAGATGGACAGAACACTTACAGCATATCTTTTTTTGCTGAATCCTCCTTACCTTTTATGTTCCTTCTGCAGCTTCTCTGGCTTCATTCGTGCGAGGTATTTGAGGCTCCAAGCCCTAGAAGGTGAGCGGACGTTTTGTTATTTCTATTTATACTGATTTTGTCAGGATCGCTTTACGATATTGACAGTAATATTTGATAAATGCATGCAATAATGTTAAATTAATTTAATCCCAGCTGTGTAATCCTAGTTTATTAATGCAGATTCCACTTCTTAACATACACATACAGTAGTCAATTTTTGCAGAGCCATAACTCTAGGTCACACAGCAAAATTGCTCCCTGAGCTAAACTCAAGAAGCCTTTTATTATAGTAATGACCTTAAATAATGTAATGCCCTAGGATTAAAGAGACACATTTAGATTTAGTATTTCTGCTAAATTTAAACATGAAAAAGCTGTCAGCCTGTAAATTCATTTTTCATAAAATTTCAGAAAAAGTTGAATCAGTTTACAGTTGTCATTGGAAAAGCTGAACCTAAATGACCCCATCAACAAGGAGGTATTTCTGCTATGGACTGTTTCAGAAACTGCTTATGTAACATTTATATAACATTCAGAAAATCCTATGGATGTATAGCGCAGATTTATATCATTATCAACATCATCATTAATACACTGAAAGGCCTGAATTTAGAGCTAAATACAATGGTAATTGAGTGGAAAATATGTTGACTCTATTGAAACTTTGTAAAGCATATTAAATATTTTTGGAGTGTTGTCTGCTTAATTTTGGATCACTAGATAGATATGTGACAGATAGCAGCTGCACTGTTGATTTAGAATCATCCAGCAACTATAAGGGTTAAAATGGTTATAGCAGACAGGGAGTGGTTATCTGGAAAATCATTACCGTGTCCTGGACGACCAAGAGTAAGGTGTGTGCTAGCAATGATTCTCCAGTCAGACTGAAATCAGACAAGCTATATAGACCAGTTGGTATTGGGAAGTGATTGCTGTAATCATAGAAGCAGTCAGGACAGTCAGGAGCATATTTACATATTACTTTAAGATAGAAGTGAGAGAGCTACAGCACCGGACTTATCCCTCTCCCCCACCTCACTGCATGGGTAAGGTACAGTTCTGTTTAGATTAAGACACTGTGTGTAAAGAGAAGTTATCTGTGAAGAGAAGCTACCTGTGAAGAGAAAATCATATATGTGATGAAGCATTGCATGAAGAGAAGTGATTATGTGTGATGAAAAGAATCTTGAATAAAACCCTGTGATCAACCTCAGTTCAGAATTGTGTCATATCTGTTTGTCAGTAAACCTTTATCTCCCCTTTACGTCTACAGTGAAGAATTATAATTAATGGTCACCTTGAGTAAGATTTCCCCAGGATTCCAAGAAGAAGTCATGTTTTGATTGTATCGCCCTCATATCCTGAGTGGAGTGCATGCAATAGATACATAGATAGATAGCATGTTTATTTCCACTAAAATAAGCCCTAGCATGATTTTCCAGGATTTTTGGAGTATGCTTGAAATATAAGCCCTACTCCAAAAATAAGCCCTAGTTACAGTCAGGGCCAGCGTTAGTTGGGGGGAAACTAGGAATTTTCTCAGGGTCTTCACTATTAGGGCCCCCCAGCATTTCTATTGTGAGGTTAAGACTTCTTAAGAACTTCTGATAACATTAAGGTCATGTGACCATGTTGTCATCCTTTAACCCCTCTGTGACCTTTGACGTACTATCCCGTCGAGGTGACCTGGGCCTATCTGACCCTCGACGGGATAGTACGTCATAGCCGATCGGCCGCGCTCACGGGGGAAGCGCGGCCGATCGCGGCCGGGTGTCAGCTGACTATCGCAGCTGACATCCGGCACTATGTGCCAGGAGCGGTCACGGACCGCCCCCGGCACATTAACCCCCGGCACCGGCGGTATAGGGAAGCATCGCGCAGGGAGGGGGCTCCCTGCGTGCTTCCCTGAGACCCCCGGAGCAACGCGATGTGATCGCGTTGCTCTGAGGGTCTCCTACCTCCCTCCTCGCCGCAGGTCCCGGATCCAAGATGGCCGCGGCATCCGGGTCCTGCAGGGAGGGAGGTGGCTTACTGAGTGCCTGCTCAGAGCAGACACTTGGTAAGCCTGCAGCCCTGCACAGCAGATCGCAGATCTGGCAGAGTGCTGTGCACACTGCCAGATCAATGATCTGTGATGTCCCCCCCTGGGACAAAGTAAAAAAGTTAAAAAAAAATTCCCCACATGTGTGTAAAAAAATAAATAAAAAAAATATCCTAAATAAAGAAAAAAAAAAAAATTATTCCCATAAATACATTTCTTTAGCTAAATAAAATAAAAAAAAGTAAACACCGTAAGAAAAAAAAAAAAAACGAGGCAAAAAACAACGCTTTATTACCATACCGCCGAACAAAAAGTGGAATAACACGCGATCAAAAAGACTGATATAAATAACCATGTAACCGCTGAAAACGTCATCTTGTCCCGCAAAAAACGAGCCGCCATACAGCATCATCAGCAAAAAAATAAAAAATAAAAATAAAAAAGTTATAGTCCTGAGAATAAAGCGATACCAAAATAATTATTTTTTCTATAAAATAGTTTTTATCGTATAAAAGCGACAAAACATAAAAAAATGATATAAATGAGATATCGCTGTAATCGTACTGACCCGAGGAATAAAACTGCTTTATCAATTTTACCAAACGCGGAACGGTATAAACGCCTCCCCCAAAAGAAATTCATGAATAGCTGGTTTTTGATCACTCTGCCTCACAAAAATCGGAATAAAAAGCGATCAAAAAATGTCACGTGTCCGAAAATGTTACCAATAAAAACGTCAACGCGTCCCGCAAAAAACAAGATCTCACATAACTCTGTGGACTCAAATATGGAAAAATTACAGCTCTCAAAATGTGGTAACGCAAAAAATATTTTTTGCAATGAAAAGCGTCTTTCAGTGTGTGACAGCTGCCAATCATAAAAATCCGCTAAATAACCCGCTATAAAAGTAAATCAAACCCCCCTTCATCACCCCCTTAGTTAGGGAAAAATAAAAAAATTAAAAAATGTATTTATTTCCATTTTCCCATTAGGGTTAGGGTTAGGGCTAGAGTTAGGACTAGAGTTAGGGCTAGGGTTAGGGTTAGGGCTAGGGTTTGGGTTAGGGCTAGGGTTGGGGCTAGGGTTAGGGCTAGAGTTAGGACTAGAGTTAGGGCTAGGGTTAGGGTTAGGGCAAGGGTTAGGACTAGGGTTAGGGCTAGGGTTGGGGCTAGGGTTAGGGTTAGGGCTAGGGTTGGGGATAGGGTTAGGGCTAGGGTTAGGGCTAGGGTTAGGGCTAGTGTTACGGCTAGTGTTAGGGCTAGTGATAGGGCTAGGGTTATTGCTAGGGTTAGGGCTAGGGTTAGGGTTAGGGTTGGGGCTAGGGTTGGAGCTACAGTTAGGGTTGGGGCTAAAGATAGGGTTAGGGTTTGGATTACATTTACGGTTGGGAATAGGGTTGGGTGTGTCTGGGTTAGAGGAGTGGTTAGGGTTACGGTTGGGATTAGGGTGAGGGGTATGTTTGGCTTAGGGTTTCAGTTATAATTGGGGGTTTCCACTGTTTAGGCACATCAGGGGCTCTCCAAACGGGACATGGCATCCGATCTGAATTCCAGCCAATTCTGCGTTGAAAAAGGAAAACAGTGCTCCTTCCCTTCAGAGCTCTCCCGTGTGCCCAAACAGGGGTTTACCCCAACATATGGGGTATCAGCGTACTCAGGACAAATTGGACATCATCTTTTGGGGTCCAATTTCTCCTGCTACCCTTGGGAAAATACAAAACTGGGGGCCAAAAAATAAGTTTTGTGGGAAAAAAAGGATTTTTTATTTTCACGGCTCTGCGTTGTAAACTGTAGTGAAACACTTGGGGGTTCAAAGTTCTCACAACACATCTAGATAAGTTCCTTGGGGGGTCTAGTTTCCAATATGGGGTCACTTGTGGGGGGTTTGTACTGTTTGGGTACATCAGGGGCTCTGCAAATGCAACGTGACGCCTGCAGACCAATCCATTTAAGTCTGCATTCCAAATGACGCTCCTTCCCTTCCGAGCTCTGTCATGCACCCAAACAGTGGTTCCCCCCCACATATGGGGTATCAACGTACTCAGGACAAATTGGACAACAACTTTTGGAGCCCAATTTATCCTGATACCCTTGTGAAAATACAAAACTGGGGGCTAAAAAATCATTTTTGTGAAAAAAAAAGGAATTTTTATTTTCACGGCTCTGCGTTATAAACTGTAGTGAAACACTTGGGGGTTCAAAGTTCTCACAACACATCTAGATAAGTTCCTTGGGGGGTCTAGTTTCCAATATGGGGTCAATTGTGGGGGGTTTGTACTGTTTGGGTACATCAGGGGCTCTGCAAATGCAACGTGACGCCTGCAGACCAATCCATTTAAGTCTGCATTCCAAATGGCGCTCCTTCCCTTCCGAGCTCTGTCATGCGCCCAAACAGTGGTTCCCCCCCACATTTGGGGTATCAGCGTACTCAGGACAAATTGGACAACAAAGTTTGGGGTCCAATTTATCCTGATACCCTTGTGAAAATACAAAACTGGGGGCTAAAAATCATTTTTGTGAAAAAAAAAAGGAATTTTTATTTTCACGGCTCTGCGTTATAAACTGTAGTGAAACACTTGGGGGTTCAAAGCTATCAAAACACATCTAGATAAGTTCCTTAGGGGGTCTACTTTCCAAAATGGTGTCACTTGTGGGGGTTTTTAATGTTTAGGCACATCAGGGGCTCTCCAAACGCAACATGGCATCCCATCTTAATTCCAGTCAATTTTGCATTGAAAAGTAAAATAGCGCTCCTTCCCTTCCGAGCTCTGCTATGCGCCCAAACAGTGGTTTACCCCCACATGTGGGGTATCGTCGTAATCAGGACAAATTGCACAACAACTTTTGTGGTCTAATTTCTTCTTTTACCCTTGGGGAAATAAAAAAATGGGGGCGAAAAGATCATTTTTGTGAAAAAATATGATTTTTATTTTTACGGCTCTGCATTATAAACTTCTGTGAAGCACTTGTTGGATCAAAGTGCTCAATACACATCTAGATAAGTTCCTTAAGGGGTCTTTACTTTCCAAAATGGTGTCACTTGTGGGGGGTTTCAATGTTTAGGCACATCAGGGGCTCTCCAAACGCAACATGGCGTCCCATCTCAATTCCAGTCAATTTTGCATTGAAAAGTCAAATGGCGCTCCTTCTCTTCCGAGCTCTGCCCTGCGCCCAAACAATGGTTTACACCCACATATGGGGTATCAGCGTACTCAGGACAAATTGCACAACAATTTTTGGGGTCCAATTTCTTCTCTTACCCTTGGGAAAATAAAAAATTGGGGGCGAAAAGATCATTTTTGTGAAAAAATATGATTTTTTATTTTTACGGCTCTGCATTATGAACTTCTGTGAAGCACTTGTTGGGTCAAAGTGCTCACCACACATCTAGATAAGTTCCTTAGGGGGTCTACTTTCCAAAATGGTGTCACTTGTGGGGGTTTTTAATGTTTAGGCACATCAGGGGCTCTCCAAACGCAACATGGCATCCCATCTTAATTCCAGTCAATTTTGCATTGAAAAGTAAAATAGCGCTCCTTCCCTTCCGAGCTCTGCTATGCGCCCAAACAGTGGTTTATCCCCACATATGGGGTATCGTCGTACTTAGGACAAATTGCAGAACAACTTTTGTGGTCTAATTTATTCTCTTACCCTTGGGGAAATAAAAAAATGGGGGCGAAAAGATCATTTTTGTGAAAAAATATGATTTTTATTTTTACGGCTCTGCATTATAAACTTCTGTGAAGCACTTGTTGGGTCAAAGTGCTCAACACACATCTAGATAAGATCCTTAGGGGGTCTACTTTCCAAAATGGTGTCACTTGTGGGGGGTTTCAATGTTTACGCACATCAGGGGCTCTCCAAATGCAACATGGCGTCCCATCTCAATTCCAGTCAATTTTGCATTGAAAAGTCAAATGGCGCTCCTTTCCTTCCGAGCTCTGCCCTGCGCCCAAACAATGGTTTACACCCACATATGGGGTAACAGCGTACTCAGGACGAATTGTACAACAAATTTTGGGGTCTATTTTCTCCTGTTACCCTTGGTAAAATAAAACAAATTGGAGCTGAAACAAATTTTGAGTGAAAAAAAGTTAAATGTTTATTATTATTTAAACATTCCAAAAATTCCTGTGAGACACCTGAAGGGTTAATAAACTTCTTGAAAGTGGTTTTGAGTACCTTGAGGGGTGCAGTTTTTAGAATGGTGTCACACTTGGGTATTTTCTATCATATAGACCCCTCAAAATGACTTCAAATGAGATGTGGTCCCTAAAAAAAAATGGTGTTGTAAAAATGAGAAATTGCTGGTCAACTTTTAACCCTTATAACTCCGTCACCAAAAAAAATTTTGGTTCCAAAATTGTGCTGATGTAAAGTAGACATGTGGGAAATGTTACTTATTAAGTATTTTGCGTGACATATGTCTGTGATTTAAGGGCATAAAAATTCAAAGTTGGAAAATTGCGAAATTTTCAAAATTGTCGCCAAATATTTGTTTTTTTCACAAATAAACGCAAGTTATATCGAAGAAATTTTACCACTATCATGAAGTACAATATGTCACGAGAAAACAATGTCAGAATCGCCAAGATCCGTTGAAGCGTTCCAGAGTTATAACCTCATAAAGGGACAGTGGTCAGAATTGTAAAAATTGGCCCGGTCATTAACGTGCAAACCACCCTTGGGGGTGAAGGGGTTAACTGCGAGAGTCTAGAGGAACTGAAGAAGAGAAAAATTGGTGCACAGGGCTTACGTTAGGGAGAATTGGGGACTAAACTGCAATTTCTCAGGGCTCCACTATATTACGGGCCCCCAGAATTTCTATTCTGAGGTTAAGACTACTTAAGGACTTTTGGTGATATTACGGTCATGTGACCATGATGTCACCAAAGATCCTTTAACTGTGGCAGTCAGAGTCTAGAGGAAAAGAAGAGGAGACAGGCTGGTATGCAGGTGTCTATACATGTGTGTATATACAGTACAAACCAAAAGTTTGGACACACCATCTCATTTAAAGATTTTTCTGTATTTTAATGACTATAAAAATTGTACATTCACACTGAAGGCATCAAAACTATGAATTAACACATGTGGAATTATATACTTAACAAAAAAGAGTGAAACAACTGAAATTATGTCTTATATTCTAGGTTCTTAAAAGTAGCCACCTTTTGCTTTGATGACTGCTTTGCACACTCTTGGCATTCTCTTGATGAGCTTCAAGAGCTAGTCACCGGGAATGGTCTTCCAACAATCTTGAAGGAGTTCCCAGAGATGCTTAGCACTTGTTGGCCCTTTTGCCTTCACTCTGCGGTCCAGCTCATCCCAAACCATCTCGATTGGGTTCAGGTCTGGTGACTGTGGAGGCCACTCTCCTTCTTGGTCAAATAGTCCTTACACAGCCTGGAGGTGTGTTTGGGGTCATTGTCCTGTTGAAAAATAAATGATGGTTTAACTAAATGCAAACCAGATGGAATAGCATGCTGCTGCAAGATGCTGTGGTAGCCATGCTGATTCAGTATGCCTTCAATTTTGAATAAATCCCCAACAGTGTCACAAGCAAAGCACCCCCACACCATCACACCTCCTCCTCCATGCTTCACGGTGGGAACCAGACATGTAGAGTCCATCCGTTCACCTTTTCTGCGATCTCAAATTTGGACTCATCAGACCAAAGCACAGATTTCCACTCGTCTAATGTCCATTCCTTGTGTTCTTTAGCCCAAACAAGTCTCTTCTGCTTGTTGCCTGTCCTGTTATGATCTGGTGGCCTAAGAGCAGCATAAGACGTACTCTGGAGAAGGTGGTACCTGTACTGACCGCAGACCCTGAACTTAACACCGCAACTAGAAGTAGCCGTGGAATGTACCTAGCACTCCCTGGACATCTCGACACAGCCGGAGGACTAATTACCCCTAGAGATAGAAAAGGGAAAACTCAGAGAAAATTCCCAAAGGACAGACAGCCCCCCACAAATGTTGACTGTGAGAGGTGAGGGAAAAAACATACACAGACTGAAATCAGAATTTAGCAAAGGAGGCCACTTCTAGCTAAATAGAAAGGATAGGACAGAGAACTATGCGGTCAATATTAAAACACTAGAAAATATCCACCACAGAAAATACAAAAACTCCACAGGTAACTAAAGATATGGAGGGTATATCTGCATCTCCAGAGATACCAGCTTGGCTAAACAAATCCTTATACAGACCAAGCTGGACAAGACAAAAGAACATGAAAAAGAACTGAACAATAAGGCCACAGAATGTGGACAGCCAAAAAATCAAGGCCAGAACTTATCTTAGTTGAAAAGAACTGCAAAGCAGGAGAGACCAGGCAGAGATGTGAATCCTCCAGGAACAATGGACAACTGGCACTGACTAAAGGGTGAAGCAAGACTAAATAGCCCAGTCAGATTTGCAGAAAGTGAACACACCTGATAAATGCTGCGATTCAGAGACAGCAGCACTACCACTTACAACCACCGGAGGGAGCCCAAGAGCAGAATTCACAACAGTACCCCTCCTTGAGGAGGGGTCACCGAACCCTCACCAGAGCCCCCAGGCCGATCTGGACGAGCCAAATGAAAGGCACAAACCAAATCATCAGCATGAACATCGGAGGCAACAACCCAAGAATTATCCTCTTGGCCATAACCCTTCCATTTGACAAGATACTGAAGCTTCCGCCTCAAAAAACGAGAATCCAAAATCTTCTCAACCACATACTCCAACTCCCCATCAATCAACACCGGGGCAGGAGGATCAACAGAGGGAACAACGGGCACCACATATTTCCGCAACAAAGGTCTATGAAAAACATTATGGATGGAAAAAGAGGCTGGAAGGGCCAAACGAAAAGACACTGGATTGATAATCTCAGAAATCCTATAAGGGCCAATAAACCGAGGCTTAAACTTAGGGGAAGAAACCTTCATAGGGACATGACGGGAAGACAACCAGACCAAATCCCCAACCCGAAGCTGGGAACCAACACACCGACGATGGTTAGCAAAACGCTGAGCCCCCTCCTGAGACAACACCAAATTGTCAACAACATGAGCCCAAATTTGCTGCAACCTGTCAACCACAGAGTCCACCCCAGGACAATCAGAAGGCTCAACCTGCTCCGAAGAAAAACGAGGATGAAAACCAGAGTTACAAAAGAAGGGTGAAACCAAGGTAGCAGAACTAGCCCGATTATTAAGGGCAAACTCGGCCAATGGCAAGAAAGCCACCGAATCATCCTGATCAGCAGACACAAAGCATCTCAAATAAGTTTACAAAGTCTGATTAGTTCGCTCGGTTTGGCCATTTGTCTGAGGATGAAATGCGGAAGAAAAAGACTAATCAATGCCCAGCCTAGCACAAAAGGCCCACCAAAACCTGGAAACAAACTGGGAACCTCTATCGGACACAATATTCTCCGGAATGCCATGCAAACGAACCACATGCTGAAAAAACAACGGAACCAAATCAGAAGAGGAAGGCAACAGGCAAAGGTACCAAATGAACCATCTTAGAAAACCGGTCACAAACCACCCAGATAACTGACATCCTCTGGGAAACCGGAAGATCCAAAATAAAATCCATAGAAATATGTGTCCAAGGCCTCTCAGGGACCAGCAAAGGCAAAAGCAACCCACTAGCGCGGGAACAGCAAGGCTTGGCCCGCGCACAAGTCCCACAGGACTGCACAAAAGAATGCACATCCCGTGACAAAGAAGGCCACCAAAAGGACCTACCGACCAAATCTCTGGTACCAAAAATCCCCGGATGACCAGCTAACACAGAACAATGAACCTCCGAAATCACTTTACTGGTCCATCTGGCAGGAACAAACAATTTCCCCACTGGACAGCGGTCAGGTTTATCAGCCTGAAATTCCTGAAGAACCCGTCGTAAATCAGGGTAGATGGCAGAAAGAATCACCCTTTCCTTCAGAATACCGACCGGCTCAAGGACCCCAGGAGAATCAGGCAAAAAGCTCCTAGAGAGGGCATCAGCCTTAACATTCTTAGAACCCAGAAGATACGAGACCACAAAATCAAAACGGGAGAAAAACAGGGACCATCGGGCCTGTCTAGGATTAGCCGTTTGGCAGACTCGAGATAAATCAGATTCTTATGATCGGTCAAGACCACAATACGGTGCTTGGCCCCCTCAAGCCAATGTCGCCACTCCTCAAATGCCCACTTCATAGCCAACAACTCACAATTGCCGACATCATAATTGCGTTCCGCAGGCGAAAACTTTCGAGAAAATAAGGCACACGGTTTCATCAAGGAACCATCAGAATTCCTCTGAGACAAAACGGCCCCAGCCCCAATCTCAGAAGTGTCAACCTCAACCTGAAAAGGAAGAGAAACATCCGGCTGACGCAACACAGGGGCAGAAGTAAATCGGCTTTTAAGCTCCTGAAAGGCAGAAACAGCCGCAGAGGACCAATTCGTCACATCAGTGCCTTTCTTCGTCAAATCAGTCAGGGGTTTAACCACACTGGAGAAGTTGGCAATGAAACGGCGATAAAAATTAGCAAAGCCCAAAAATTTCTGAAGGCTCTTAACGGATGTGGGCTGGATCCAATCATGAATGGCCTGAACCTTAACCGGATCCATTTCTATAGATGAGGGAGAAAAAATGAAGCCCAAAAAAGACATCTTCTGTACTCCAAAGAGGCACTTAGACCCCTTCACAAACAAGGCATTATCACAAAGGATCTGAAATACCATCCTGACTTGTTTCACATGAGACTCCCAATCATCTGAAAAAATCAAAATATCATCCAAATATACAATCATGAATTTATCAAGATAATTCCGAAATATATCTGCATGAAGGACTGAAACACAGATGGAGCATTAGAGAGTCCGAATGGCATCACAAGGTATTCAAAATGGTCTTCGGGCGTATTAAACGCAGTTTTCCATTCGTCACCCTGCTTAATACGAACAAGATTATATGCCCCTCGAAGGTCAATCTTAGTAAACCAACTAGCCCCCTTAATCCTAGAAAAAAGATCAGAAAGCAAAGGCAAAGGGTATTGGAATTTGACCGTGATCTTATTCAAGAGGCGATAATCAATACAGGGTCTCAAGGAGCCATCTTTTTTGGCAACAAAAAAAACCTGCTCCCAATGGTGAAGAAGATGGCCGAATATGCCCCTTCTCCAAGGACTCCTTAACATAGCTCCGCATGGCGGTATGTTCTGGCACATACAGATTGAAAAGTCGGCCCTTAGGGAACTTACAGCCTGGAATCAAATCAATAGCACAATCACAGTCCCTATGCGGTGGAAGGGAACTGGACTTGGGCTCATTGAATACATCCTGGAAATCTGACAAAAGCTCAGGAATTTCAGAAGAGGGGGAGGAGGCAATTGACATCAAAGGAACGTCACCATGAACCCCCTGACAACCCCAACTATTCACAGACATAGATTTCCAATCTAATACTGGATTATGCACCTGTAACCATGGGAAACCCAGCACAATAGCATCATGCAAATTATGCAACACCAGAAAACGACAATCTTCCTGATGGGCTGGCACCATGCACATGGTCAGCTGTGTCCAAAACTGAGGTTTATTTTTAGCCAATGGTGTAGCATCAATGCCCCTCAAAGGAATAGGACTCTGCAAAGGCTGCAAGGGGAAACCACAACATCTGGCAAATTCTAAGTCCATTAAGCTTAGAGCGGCACCTGAATCCACAAATGCCATGACAGAAAATGACGATAATGAGCAGATCAGGGTCACAGATAACAGAAATTTAGGTTGTACAGTACTGATGGTAACAGAACTAGCGATTCTCTTGGTACGCTTAGGGCAATCACAAATAACATGAGCAGAATCGCCGCAGTAAAAACACAACCTATTCTGACGTCTGAATCCTTGTCGTTCAGCTCTAGACACAATCCTATCACACTGCATAGACTCAGGACTCCGCTCGGAAGACAATGCCATAGTGTGCACAACTCTGCGCTCGCGCAAGCGCTGATCAATCTGAATGGCCAGAGACATAGAATCACTCAGACCAGCAGGCGTGGGGAACCCCACCATAACATCTTTAACGGATTCAGAAAGACCCTTTCTGAAGATTGCCGCCAAGGCATCCTCATTCCATTTAGTCAGTGCAGACCATTTTCTAAACTTCTGGCAATATGATTCTGCCGCTTCTTGACCCTGAGACAGGGCCAACAAGGTCTTCTCAGCATGATCTACTGAATTAGGTTCGTCATACAATAACCCAAGCGCCTGAAAAAAGGTGTCTACATTAAGCAACGCCGGATTCCCAGGTTCCAGGGCAAATGCCCAATCCTGGGGGTCACCACGCAGCAGAGATATAACAATTTTAACCTGCTGGATGGGATTACTAGAGGAACGGGGTTTCAGAGCAAAAAACAGTTTACAGTTATTTTTAAAGCTCAGAAATTTGGATCCATCCCCAAAAAACAAATCAGGAGTTGGAATTCTAGGCTCTAAACCGGAGTATGAACGATATAATCGGAAATACCCTGTACTCTAGCAGCAAGTTGATCCACATGAGAAGCCAATCCCTGAACATCCATACCAGCGCCGAACTCCTGAGCCACCCAGAGGTAAAGAGGGAAAAAAAAAAAATGGCTCAGCACTTTCCTTCCCTTCTTCTGAGATGCGGTTAACTCATTGTTGGCCAGTTGTACTGTTATGATCTGGTGGCCTAAGAGCAGCATAAGACGTACTCTGGAGAAGGTGGTACCTGTACTGACCGCAGACCCTGAACTTAACACCGCAACTAGAAGTAGCCGTGGAATGTACCTAGCACTCCCTGGACATCTTGACACAGCCGGAGGACTAATTACCCCTAGAGATAGAAAAGGGAAAACTATCTTGCCTCAGAGAAAATTCCCAAAGGACAGACAGCCCCCCACAAATATTGACTGTGAGAGGAGAGGGAAAAAACATACACAGACTGAAATCAGAATTTAGCAAAGGAGGCCACTTCTAGCTAAATAAAAAGGATAGGACAGAGAACTATGCGGTCAGTATTAAAACACTAGAAAATATCCACCACAGAAAATACAAAAACTCCACAGCTAACTAAAGATATGGAGGGTATATCTGCATCTCCAGAGATACCAGCTTGGCTAAACAAATCCTTATACAGACCAAGCTGGACAAGACAAAAGAACATGGAAAAGAACTGAACAATAAGGCCACAGAATGTGGACAGCCAAAAAATCAAGGCCAGAACTTATCTTAGTTGAAAAGAACTGCAAAGCAGGAGAGACCAGGCAGAGATGTGAATCCTCCAGGAACAATGGACAACTGGCACTGACTAAAGGGTGAAGCAAGACTAAATAGCCCAGTCAGATTTGCAGAAAGTGAACACACCTGATAAATGCTGCGATTCAGAGACAGCAGCACTACCACTTACAACCACCGGAGGGATCCCAAGAGCAGAATTCACAACATTGTCCTTAGCAGTGGTTTCCTAGCAGCTATTTTACCATGAAGGCCTGCTGCACAAAGTCTCCTCTTCACAGTTGTTGTAGAGATGTGTCTGCTAATAGAACTCTGTGTGGCATTGACCTGGTCTCTAATCTGAGCTGCTGTTAATCTGTGATTTCTGAGGCTGGTGACTCGAATAAACTTATCCTCAGAAGCAGAGGTGACTCTTGGTCTTCCTTTCCTGGAGCGGTCCACCTGTGAGCCAGATTCTTTGTAGCGCTTGATGGTTTTTGCCACTGTACTTGGGGATACTTTCAAAGTTTCCCAATTTTTCAGACTGACTGACCTTCATTTCTTAAAGTAATGATGGTCACTCATTTTTCTTTACTTAGCTGCTTTTTTCTTGCCATAATACAAATTCTAACAGTCTATTCAGTAGGACTATCAGCAGTGTATCCACCAGACTTCTGCACAACACAACTGATGGTTCCAACCCCATTTATAAGGCAAGAAATCCCACTTATTAAACCTGTCAGGGCACACCTGTGAAGTGAAAACCATTCCCGGTGACTACCTCTTGAAGCTCATCAAGAGAATGCCAAGAGTGTGCAAAGCAGTCATCAAAGCAAAAGGTGGCTACTTTGAAGAACCTAGAATATAAGACATAATTTCAGTTGTTTCACACTTTTTTGATAAGTATAGAATTCCACATGTGTTAATTCATAGTTTTGATGCCTTCAGTGTGAATGTACAATTTTTATAGTCATGAAAATACAGAAAAATCTTTAAATGAGGTGTGTCCAAACTTTTGGTCTGTACTGTACATGCGTGTGTGTGCAATGTGTTTGTATATACATGTGTATGTGCAGTGGATGTAATGACATGATTATATTTGAATAAATGTTGATTTTATTTGTTCAAGTAAAATTTTAATTGATGTTAATGGAAAAACAAGACATCCCCTGAAAATAAGCTCTAAAAACATCTTTCAGAGCAAAAATATATTACCTATCTTTAATTTTTTTTTAATTTCATTTCTGTTTGATATGATTAAAATCTTGGCAGGTTGATAGGTTTCTCACATTCATAAAGAACACATGGCTGTGCCAAAGAGACTCTCTTTAAAAACACTTACCATCAGTTTCTTTTTTTTTTAATAACCAAAAATGTTGTGTGTTCATTAAAAATTTGTATCTCACACCTAGAAGATTATTATGTTGAAGACGATAACTTTTTATATATTCATAAAATAATACATCAAAATCTAAAAGTGCCTTTTGTTAAAAATGAATTTCATGTCCTTTATTTTATATTCAGTAGGATATGTGCATTTATCATATAAAGAACACACAGATTAAATGGTAAGGTGACCTTTCCACAATAAAACCATTAGTACAGAAAATTCAAAGATGTCATTCCTCTTTTCCAGCATTACTCAAAGACATTTGAAAAAGATAATTATCTTAAAACATATCAAGAAATAGACATTAGTGAAACTTTATAGTCCTTGGAAAATACACTATTAATAAACAAGACATTGTATTCTATTGAATATTTAGTCCTTATTGATGTGAGTAGTTGTACCATTAAATATCTTTGCTTCTCTTATTGCAGCTCATGACATCATCATAGACAATTATCTTCAACATTATAATCATTACATCATATAATAACATTAGTGAATAATATACTGAGTTGATGATAAATGAAAGGATAATAATGGAATCAATTTTCTGTTTCATTGATGTTTTCAGAGGCATTTTATTCAGTACTTGTCACAGAGTCCTCGCAGTGCATATACTGTATAATGTTATAGATAACTCGGTATTTTAAAAGAGAAAAAAGGAATATGTTTTACTGCTCAAGTATTGAGCTGTGATTGCTTTGTCGAAATCTTAAAGGAAAACAATTATCAAGTATTGACAAATTGTTCAAATCAAATTTTGTGTTTATGTATTTTTTAAAAAAAAATGTTTGCTTTTTTCCCATCAGATCTTTGTGAAAGAATAATAACAAAATATTGCAATTATCACACTGGCAGAGGCTAGGCTTTTTTTTGGGTTCCTCCTTCCTGCCCTTTCATTTTTTTAGTAAGGCTCTATTTTATTGGAGGCAGGATTACAATAACATCTTTCACATTCATATCTGAATGTACTTCTGTAACCTGTGCCATGGTGCAAGGCGGCGCAACTGTAACACGACAGCTATTGCTAGATGCTAGCAGCATTTGGCTATTTAGCTGCTAGATTGTTGAGACTAGTCCTCCCCTCAGTCTACACTTGTGTTTCACTGCAATGAGCTGGTATGTAATTGCGGTGAGCCACGGAGGAGGTGCCAAACGTTGCAGAGGGCCCAGCTGTGACATGGCAGCGGATTTTAATGTCATGGTAGCTAAAGTGGTTCACTGGATCCCTAAACACTACCCTTGTGTTCACAACAATTTTCAATAGCAGGAAGTGACACTTACGGAGAATGCATAGGACTGCCTGGAGGCACACCTGTACAGGTGGTGTTAGTGGGCAGGTGTTGGAGCGCTCGTGATGTTCGTGCAATTACAAGCAGCCAGGCACACATGTTAACTTGGAAATGTAACACTTTACCGAAGGAGAAAACAGGGTACAGACTCTCTCCTAGGCCGGGGTCACACCTGCGAGTCCAATACGAGAAACTTGCACGAGTCTCTCACATCAATACCCGGCACTCGGGACCGGAGTGTTCAGCTGTATAGAAATACAGGCAGACAAAGTTTGTGGCATGGGACACACATAGAACTGGTTTCTTGCTGTAAGCAGGAAAGCACTTGTTTAGCCTTACCTTTCCTGGCTGTGTGAGGTACCACGCCTTTGTGGAAGCGACTAAGTGGAGAATTATGTCCCCACAGGATGGACTGGAATGGATTCAGGGATCAGTGGAGCTTCCTTCCTCTGCCTTGACTATATAGGACTAAACCAAGCTGGTGTTGTACCAGCTCACAGGAAGTTTCTTAGAATTGAGCTGTTAGACTCCTCCCAGTCCTTTCTGTGGCAGCTTGTTGTGAGGAAATGAATCATCTTACTTTCATACGCAGACATTGACCAGTAGATTGCTGCAAAGTACAAAGTATAATGCACATTTATGAATCCTCAATGTACACACATGCAATGTATTACATCTCCTAACTCACAGGACCTAATGTAGTTCTGGTACACTGGAACAAATCTACTGCCACGTGACAACTGTTTCACTCAGCAGCAGTAGACCGGGTACTGGGAAACAACATAATTGGTTCTTGGCTGGGAGCCATTGGCAGAAGACAGGCTTAAGCTATGAGTAATTAGTGTTCAGCTAGATCTAGGCTATCTGTTTCTTGGCTCCTGTGTCTTGTTTTATATTTTCCATGCTCTGACACTGATTTGAATTTTGACCACCAGTTTGTCTCCTGATTTTCTCCTTGACATGATTTCTTGACTTTGACCCTGCTTGGTGACACATATTGTCTTTGGTTCACTCCTTTTTTGTGTTTTCAATCATTTTCAGGAAGAAACTGAGTATTATCTGACAGAATTGCAGGGGTGTGAATACTTTTGGCCTTGACTGTATATATATATATATATACCATATTTTTTGGACTATAAGATGCACTTTTTTCCTCCAAAAATTTATAGGAAATCGGAGGGGTGGATATCTTATAGTTTGGATGGACCTGCTGTTGATGGGGTGGTGGGGGAGCAGTAGGGGCGGACAATTGGGTCACAGGAGGCAGGAGCGTCCAGCTGTGGCTAACCCCACAGTGAATAGTAGGCACAGTGTTAGCAGCGCCGCCGGCTCCCTGCAGCATCTGGGCAAATACTTGTGCCTACTATTAAGGAGAATGAATATTCACTGCACCCCACAGTGATGGGAGTGGACTGTCACTAAAGTGACTTTGCTAAGAATTCTTTACTTTGTTTTACCTGCACTGAAAGAGCATTTATTTTCCTTTGCTTCTGGCATGTTTTATGAATCACCAATAAACCACTATGGACATTTAAATGGAAATGGTTCCTGTATTACCTCACCATACACACAAGTGAGTAGAATTCCCACACAAGAGATAAAACAACTAGAAGATATGACTAAGCATTCCCTCTAGATGTGCTACTTGCTTCATGGAGTTATGAAATGAAAGTCAATGAGGGTACTGTTAGAGATTATATTAGATAAGTAATATAACTATTGTAGGGGTTCACTCTCTTGAGTACCTGCTCGGAACACAAAGCGACAGCGTTTTTTTATATCATAAACAAAATAATGTTTTTTTTATGGGTTGCATAGTACCGCTAACAAAACCATAAACATAAAATCCTAAGCCATG
Source organism: Ranitomeya variabilis (assembly GCF_051348905.1). Classification (NCBI taxonomy): domain Eukaryota; kingdom Metazoa; phylum Chordata; class Amphibia; order Anura; family Dendrobatidae; genus Ranitomeya; species Ranitomeya variabilis. The sequence goes on from NC_135234.1 coordinate 94,740,191, forward strand.
TTCAGGCGCTAACTAGACAAAATAAAACCTGGCTACTTCAGACTTGACTGAGCTAGTCCCAGCTCAGTCACACAAACCAAAAGTTATCCATAGCAACCAGTGATGCTTGTTCTTTGGTGCACACAACCTGTACAGTCTCTTCTTATAGTGATTCTGGCTTGTCTCTATTTAGCTCCAACACAACCCACTCTGTCCACCTTCCCCCAGCTGTCTGACTAGTGAACACATGGTTTGATTTTAGTCATAGCTATCCATGTGCACCTAATCAGGACCTGTAGAGCTAGGATTTAACCTTAGCATACCTGTCTTCCTCACACTTTGTACAACTAGTCTTCCAGCCTTTTTTCTGTGTAAATGTTTTTTCAAGGCATGGTAGCATGCAGACAATCCCCATTTATTTGTCCCATCAGAAGATTTGAACATTATAGACCAATTCATTTTCTTAGCATCTTTGCTAAAAGCCAGATAAATCCATGATGTAAAATAGACTCCCAAACTAGCTGACACAATTCATTAATTTCATGGTCACCTAACTGCAGCATAAGCTGATAGTGCCATGTATTCTATGGTCTAAAGGTACCTTCACACGAAGCGACGCTGCAGCGATAGCGACAACGATGCCGATCACTGCAGCGTCGCTGTTTGATCGCTGGGGAGCTGTCACACAGACCGCTCTCCAGCGACCAACGATGCCGAGGTCCCCGGGTAACCAGGGTAAACATCGGGTTGCTAAGCGCAGGGCCGCGCTTAGTAACCCGATGTTTACCCTGGTTACCAGCGTAAAATTAAAAAAAACAAACAGTACATACTCACCTGCGCGTCCCCCAGCGTCTGCTTCCTGACACTGACTGAGCTCCGGCCCTAACAGCACAGCGGTGACGTCACCGCTGTGCTTTCACTTTCACTTTAGGGCCGGCGCTCAGTAAGTGTCAGGAAGCAGACGCTGGGGGACGCGCAGGTGAGCATGTACTGTTTGGTTTTTTTACTTTTACGCTGGTAACCAGGGTAAACATCGGGTTACTAAGCGCGGCCCTGCGCTTGGTAACCCAATGTTTACCCTGGTTACCAGTGTAAAACATCGCTGGTATCGTTGCTTTTGCTTTCAAACACAACGATACACGGCGATCGGACGACCAAATAAAGTTCTGGACTTTATTCAGTGACCAGCGACATCACAGCAGGATCCTGATCGCTGCTGCGTGTCAAACTAAACGATATCGCTAGCGAGGACGCTGCAACGTCACGGATCGCTAGCGATATCGTTACAAAGTCGTTTCGTGTGAAGGTACCTTAAGGAGTGTAATTAGAGATTCTGTTTTGGCTTTTATCTTAAATAATTTGGTAAGGCTAGTTAAAGTGTCGATATTGACTTTTAAGATTACTATTTCTGTTATGTGGCACTAGGGTTTAAGTCCTTTTCCTTTCTGAAAAGGAAATTTGCATATGTGTACTATGAAAAGAGTTAATCCAGACTTTCCAAGATCAGTTAATTGTCAGGGTGGTTGTTTTTACCAAAAGGGCACTCTTGATAAGCAAGTTCCTTTACGAGGAATACGTCAGAAGATTTTTGCTATTTAATCTAGAGGCAGCATGAGGTAGGATTTGAGACATTGGTTTCATCGATGTGTCACTTATTAGGCTGTGTGCAATACAATGAGTGTTTTATCAGCAGATTATCACTGTTGGACTGCTGCCCACATAAATCCTGGTTCAACCCCCCCACCACCACTGATTAGCAGTTCACTGCTACTATACAATGTATACAAAAAGCTGTGGTGGGGGCAGTTTTAGCTTTTTGAGCTATGGTACATGCTATTGTAATGGACTGGGTGCGGTAACTATTATGCTGTGATCCCCGGAAAGCCTGGAGGGGCGTGACTAGGTCCGACCGCGGATGTAAAGTGGCTGATGATACCGCTATCCAAGGAGAATCAAGGAGGAGAAACCAGCTGCTGCACCAGGAATGACCTAGGGTAGATGGCAGCGGACCCCTAAGGAACAGGATGTAAGAGCGGCCAGGGATGGTAGACTTTTAAAGTACAGGTGGATACAGCTGATAGACAGGCTGGCGGGCACGACTGATAGACAGGTAGGTTGGCACACTTGATAGGCAGGTGTGCATGGCTTATGGACAGGCTGATGGGCACTGCTGATAGACAGGCAGGCTGGTATGGATGATATACAGGCGGGTATACAGGAATACGAGCACTAGAACTAAAAATAGTGTTATGAGCAAACATTCAATGTTGCACAGGATCCTCCCACACTCCAGGCAGCTGCAGTAGGCTGTGTCTGTGTCTCTTCGGGCACCATAGCTGGAACAGAAGGAGAAGGTGAGGGAGGTTGGCATCTCTGCCGAGGAAGCTACATCTTCAAACTTTCATTGTATCACAACTGCTGAACCCAGTAAACTAATTGACACATTAGTGGAATCAGGGTCTCTCCCACACATTATCCTACTCTCAGATGGGATAGTGAAAACCCAGTGACAGATTCCCTTTAGTATCAGCTCAGTTCCATAACAAGCAAAGCAGATTACAATATGCTCATACTAAACCCTACTTGTTTATGCTTCATTTACTATTCTAATTCTCTTTTATTGCTATATTTAAAGCCTTACTTCCACCTGTTCCTTTGTATTTTTTTCTTCTAGCCAAATGTGAAGCAAGATATCATTCTTAGGTGTCTGAGTAAGTTACATTTTGATTTTTAACAAATCAATGCTAAATGATAGCTGCTTTGAGAAGCTGGTATTCTTCTGACATTCTCCTAGTTATCAGATGTTCTGCCTTGGCTAGCCACAAATTACAGAATGAATAGGACAGACTCCGTCTGATGGACTCTGTTATTTTTAGATCATATTTGCCACTCAAGGGAACAGCTGGACCTCCGAAACCAACTCTAATTTTAGGGCTTTTTTTGACATCTTCATGACTTGGTTGGCACAATAAATAGTTATGTATCTAAAAAGCAAGCAATATACAGAAGCTCAAATAATTAAAATATGACATGTCATGCAAAACATTATATAAAGCATCCCATAATCTTATTGGGAAACATGCTGACATATTCTTAGTCTCTTTACATTTTTATTATCTTTTTGAGCTTCAGCAAATCATTAGCTGTTATTTTAATTATCTTTGGTTAAGATGATTTTAACTACAGGGTATAGCTATGTTCTAAAAATAATTACTGTGTTTAATGAATCAGTGACAAGTTATTGAATTTCAATCATTTTCAAATCACTGCACATTCATGCTCACAGATTACATAAGCGGCACGGAACACATTCCATTCCATGGTCTTTGTCAGCATTGAACGGCATAAACTTTTTTCTATGCTCTGTGAAGACTATGCAAATATCCTCTTCAGGGTGCAAAAGGGCATGAACTCTAACACCACCTATTGGATGTAGCAATCCTAAAAAATAAAGGGGTGGTCCGAAGGCAAAGTCATTTTCATTCTACATCCCTACATATTCAGTGCCATAATCTAAACTATTTTCTAATATACTTACATTCAAATTTCCTATCCTTCCCTAACTACACTGTCTAACTGCTGTTCTATATTTTTCCCTATTTCCTTTCTGAAGAAGCTTTATTTGAGAATCCCAGTGTGGTGTGTCATAAGGAGGCACTGCTGCGGGCTCTGTCCACTCTCTGAAACAAAATGTCATCAGTCAGGGCTGGGCTAGTTCCTGCATGCTGTGCAGTGCACAATGACGGATTGTGCTCGATTGCTTGCTCAGATCGGCAGTAATGAATCAGAAACAGAGAGGTGTCAGAATACCCAATCTGCAGAGACCAGTGTTGCCCCCACAAGTGACATCACTTGCTCCCTGATGAAGCTTCATTCGAGTATCTCAGCATGCACTGGGATTCTCAAGAGAAGGGTCATCAGAAAGGAAGTAGGGAAAAAATTAGAAAAGCAGGTAGATAATGTAGTTGGTGAACGCTAGGGAATTTTGAATGCAAATATTTTAGGAAATATTTTAGATTAAAGCACTAAATAGATAGGGATTTAGAATGAAAATGACTTTGTGTTTGGACCACTCTTTTAATATTAACCCTTTAGCAAGCTTTGCCAGGTGACTTGGAATACAAAGCCAAACCAAAAGGTTATTTGCAAATGAAGTGAAGGTTTGTTAAAGGGATATGTTGCAAAACAGAGTGAAATTACAGCATGTGGATCAACAGCTAGTGGTTAACATTTCTTGCCACATGGACCTTCATCAGATAAATGCTATGTTGTTAAAGTGGAAGATGAGTAGTCAATACTCATAGGGGTCGACAGTTTAAATGGACAGTCCCTACCAAAATTGTTTCTTATCTGGGGGTGCAGATTATTTCCAAATTTTGGAGGGCATTTTGCACTCATTTGGGATCCATCTGTTGTTCTCTTCAGCATTTCACCTGCCATTTAATAGACAAACTGAACGGGTTAACCAGAATATTGAGACTTATCATAGGTATTTTGTGTCTGAGAATCAGGAGGATTGGGTTACCTACTTACCTCTAGCAGAATTCACAGTAAATAATGATTTTCATGAGTCTACTAGTAAGTACCCCTTCTTCAGGACAACTGGCTTCCTCCTCAGTTAAGCTCAAATAATAGGAATTGTTCTTCTGGGATACCTGAAGAACTATTTTCATCATCAATTACATCTGTGTGACAAGGGGTTCTTGATAATTTGAGGAAGATGGGGACCAAATATAAGAGTGAGGCCGATTGGAGATGTTTGGTGGGTCTGAAAGTGTGTGCTGGTGACTTTGTGTGGTTGTCCTCAAGGAACATTAATTTGAAGGTTCCCTCTTGGAAACTAGGTCCTGTTTCATCGGTCCTTATAAGATTGTGACTATTGTCAATCCTGCAGTTTTCTGCCTTGCTTTGCCGCCCACCTTTAGGATTTGTAATGTGGTTCATCGATCACTACTCAAAAAATATGTTGCGTCCTTTGTACCATCACCACTACCACTATCTCCTGTGATTATGAATAAAAATTGGGAATTTCACATAGCTAACATCGTTGTTTCTCGCTTAGTTCATCGGTCGCTTCAGTATCAGATATGGTCCTGAAGGGAGAATGTGGGTACAAGCATAGGAGGTTGATCCGGTCTTTTCACTTGGCACACCCTGATAAACTCTGTTTTGGGGTTCTGGATGTCCCTCATAGAATGGAAGGGGTACCGTAATGAGACAGAGAGGAGCCAGAAGACCGCAGTGTGTGATTTCTTCTACTGCACTGTTTAGGAGCACTTCACCTTCATATTAAATAGTGCAGGTTAATCTGTTCAGTTGAGAGCTCTTGGAAGCTTTCATGCATTAAAGCTCTCAGCTGCTCACTGTTAGCCACTCCCATCTCCTATATAATCTGGGCCCTGGCTAGCATTCATTGCTAGAGATTTCTTATGCTGCATGGTTAGCAGATGCAAAAACACTGGAGAATGCTAGGAGTTTTCATAAAAAATATAGAAAAGCTTTATTTGTCACAATAATAAAAAATCTTAAAAACGCAGACAATGTAAATAGATGTGTTGTAGAAAACACATCAAAAAGTGTCAGGACTCTGAACATTTTGATTACCTTTTGTGCATTACTGCCCTTTTCCAAGATGGCGTCTTTGGTCTCATGTGCACTCTGTCTTCCTGCTATAAAACTCCACCCCAGCCTTCAGTCTGTGCTATAGTATTCTGCCTTGCATCCAGCTCCTGACGACTCCCTGGCTTTGCACCTGCACCTGCTCCTGTGAACCTGTGTGGAGATCCTGCTACTCAGCTCTGAGTTTCTGCTGCATACATCGGTTTCCAGTAATCCTCCATCTGGCTGCTTGTGTTTGTTTCCATCGGCATTTGCTGGACATGCAAGCTGTTGCTGCTCTGCTTAAACCTGAGACTTTTATCCAGGCCTCCCTGGTTGTGCAAAAATATTATTTGAACTGCCTATAAGCATATCTATCTGTGTTTGGACTACCAAGGACTTATTTGTGTCAAGTATCCTCAAGAATAATTGTGCTTCATAGACTTTCTGCGTGATTGCATTTTCCTCTGAAGTTTCCTATAGACTGTTAAGCTGCGTTTAATATTTACTCCAAGTGTTGTGGACTTGAGTTTCTCTCTGCACCTGTTTGAATCACCGTGTGATAATATAGACTTTACCACTTATAAAACTGTGTCCTGTAGTTGTCTTGTTCCATGCAAAGAGTCTCCTGAGTTATCCCTTATAATCATTACAGGATACTCTAGCCTCAAAAGAGGAGACTGCTGGAACAATGACTGCAGAAAGCCGACCAGAGCAGGTGTTCTCCATAATTAGATCACTGCAGAAAGATGTGAAAGGGCTGCAAAATAATTTTGGAAGCTTTGAACACAATCAACAAGTGTTTGGATAAACTTTGCAGGACTTAAGCACCTGCATGGCATCCCAGGAAAACAAACTTGCTGGCATAGAGTCCCAGTATGGACGACCTTTTCAGGACATAAGCACGCAAATGGCTGCACAAGCGACTTTACCATCTGGGCAACCGCCACCAGCTAGCCCACCTAAGTTGCCCCCATTCAGATTTAATGGTGATCGCGACAAATTTTTGGCTTTGTGAATTAATGTATGCTATATTTTGATGTGCATGCTGACCGTTTTCCTAATGATAGGTCCAAAGTATTGTGTGTAATAATGCTGCTGACCGCACGAGCGCTAGCCTGGGCGAATCCGATGATTGAGTCTCATGACCCGCGGTTAAATAATTTGGACGATTTTTTGGCCACTGTGGCATTGATGTTTGATGACCCTAATCGCCGTGCAACCTCTGAATCTGCTTTATTGTCTTTACGCCAGGCTAAACTTTCTGTTATTAAGTATGCTACTGAATTCAGGAGATTAGCAGAAGATACTAATTGGGACAGTTATGCACAATTACCTATTTTTAAAAGGGGTCTGTCTAGCATTGTAAAGGATGAATTAGCTCGCTCTGAATCACCACAAGAGCTAGAGACATTTATACAGCATTGTGTGCGCATTGACATTCGCCTTACTGAGCGTAGGCAGGAGAAGTTTGCTGCATATAACCGTATTTCTAACTTTTTCCTTCCTTCCAAAGAGCCTGCAGGTAAAACATCTTGAGAGGTAGAAGAGGTGCCCATGCAAATTGATTCTGTTCAGAGGCATGAGAGTAATGAGCGCCGGGAGCATCGCCTTCGAGAAAGTCTATGTTTCTACTGCGGCCAGTCTGACCACTTTCTAATCAATTGTCCCAAGTGTCCCAAGCGGCCTAACAAGGTGCTAGCAGCAGTAGGGGAGTATGACAACTATGATGATGAATCTGACATCTCTGAATATAGCCTGCCTTTAAACGCTGTATTCCATTCACTTTTTATGACTTCACCAGCCAAGGAGCTAAATGAAAAGAACTCTCACTGTTCTCTCCCAATTAAGATCCTGTGTACAGGACAGTGGATTTCCAGTGCAGCTATGATTGACTCTGGTGCAGGTGGCAATTTTATGGATATTGCATTTGCCAAGGAACATGGTATTTAAATTCAGCAAAGAGCCTCTCCAATTACCATGGAAACAGTGGATGGGTCACCTTTAATCTCCGGGCCTGTGGATCAGGAGACTGTACCCCTTGAGATTTTGTTGGAGCCAAATCATCAAGAGCAACTCTCTTTCTTGTTAATATCTTCTCCTCATTTTCCTGTGATTTTAGGCATCCCTTGGCTGCGTTCTCAGAATCCAACTATCAACTGGGAGACCAAGGAGATTATCTTTCCAACAAGGAGCAACTCAGTATTAACTGAAGATGTCCCCGTGTCCACAGCTAAGGAACCACCGGTACAGGTATTCACTTTACCTTCAGCATATAAAGAGTTCTCTGACATCTGTGACAAGAAGAATGCAGATCAGTTTCCTCCACACAGGCATTATGACTGTCCCATTGAGTTGCTTCCTGGGGCAGCTATTCCTTTTGGTAACGTATATCCTTTGGCGGCACCTGAGCTTCAAGCCTTAAAGGAGTATATTGATGAAAATCTGGCCAAAGGCTTCATATGTCCTTCTTCTTCACCAGCAGGGGCACCTATATTTTTTGTAAAGAAAAAGGATGGGTCCCTGAGACCCTGTGTGGACTATCGAGAGCTCAATAAGGTAACCGTATGGAATCGATACCCTTTGCCTCTGATTCCCGAATTACTGGAAAGAGTCCGCCATGCTAAGGTGTTCTCTAAACTGGATCTTCATGGGGCTTATAATTTGGTGCATATTCATCCAGGGGATGAGTGGAAGACAGCATTCCGATGCCGGTATGGACACTTTGAATATCTTGTGATGCCCTTCGGGCTTTGAAATGCCCCTGCAATGTTTCAACACCTTGCTAATGACATTTTCAGGGATTTGTTGGACCAGTTTGTGGTGATCTATTTGGACGATATTCTAATCTTTTCTGACTCTCTATAGGAACATGAAGAACATGTCATAGCTGTTTTAAGACATCTGAAAGAGAACCATCTGTACATCAAGCCGGAGAAATGCGAGTTTCATCATTCTGAGATACAGTTCTTAGGTTATATCATCTCTCCCCAGGGGCTGAACATGGAATCTGGTAAGATTCAGGCTATCCTTGACTGGCCGGTACCCAAGAACGTTAAGGAGGTGCAACGTTTTATTGGTTTTGCAAATTTCTACAGACGTTTTATTGAAAAAAATTTCTGATATTGTCCGTCCCATTACTTCCTTGACAAAGAAGGAAAAGCCCTTTAAGTGGTCATCACAGGCTCAAGAAGCTTTTGATCGGCTTAAGATCTGTTTCACCTCAGCACCGCTGTTGATACACCCAGATCCAACAATTTCTTTCATTGTGGAGGTGGACGCTTCTGATAATGCCTTGGGGGCTATTCTCTCCCAAAGAACTGGAGAGAAGAGTCTGCTACATCCTTGTGCTTTCTTTTCCCATAGACTAACCTCAGCAGAGAAGAATTACGATGTGGGAGACAAGGAATTGCAGGCTATTATTGCGGCTTTCAAGGAATGGAGGCATCATCTGCAAGGAGCTGCACAACAGATCGTAGTGCTTACTGACCATCACAATTTAGAGTTCCTCAGATCCGCTAGATGTCTTTCTCCTCATCAGGCTTGTTGGAATTTATTTTTAAATCAATTTAATTTTGTTATCTCGTACCGTCCAGGTTCTCGTAATGGAAAGGCTGATGCTTTATCCCAAATCCATGCTGCGGATTCCGTACCTGGAGCCCCGTCCTAGACCATTCTATCTGATGCCAATTTCATTGGAGTTATCCACGATCAGGACTTGTGGAAGAAGTGCAGGGAGGCTTATGAAGGTGATGTATTTCTGGCCAACCCACCTGTTGATATTAATCTTGTCTTTAAGGGTGGCATGTGGTTCAGAGATCAACGTATCTATGTCCCTGAGGCCGTCCGTCTGCAGATCCTCAAGTTGGTACATGACTCCAAGTTGGCTGGTCACAGGGGGGTACAGAAGACACAAGAGTTCCTAAGCCGATTTTTCTGGTGGCCAACTTGCCTGAAGGATACTAAGGACTATGTTCTCTCTTGCGAGGTATGTGCTCATTACAAAACTCCTCGTGTGGCACCTGTGGGTCTCCTGCAACCATTACCTGCTCTGTCCCAACCTTGGGGGTCTATATCAATGGACTTTATTGTGGAGCTGCCTACATCGGGGGGCATGAATGCGATCATGGTAGTAGTTGATCGCCTGACTAAAGCCACTCATTTTGTTCCATGCACCGGCCTCCCCTCAGCTAAGGATACAGTGAACTTGATTATTCAGAATGTCTTCCAGCTGCATGGGGTCCCAGAAGAAATCATCTCTGGCCGTGGCATACAGTTCACTTCAAGATTCTGGAAGCGGTTTTGCTCTGCACTCAATATTAATGTCTGTCTCTCTTCCGCTTACCATCCTGTTATGGTCCCAATGGCAGGGGACCTCAGAGATTACCGCAAAGTCTGCAAAACATAAATACTCGCTCATAGGGAAGTGGTAACTAGGCTGACCATATACCTGATCCTAGCGCAAACACTAACAGCAGCCGGGGAACGTGCCTACGTTGATCCTAGACGTCTCGCGCCAGCCGGAGAACTAACTAACCCTATCAGGGAAAATAAGACCACTCTTGAATCCAGAGAAAAGACCCCAAAGTAATACAAGCCCCCAACAAATAATAACGGTGAGGTAAGAAGAAAAGACAAACGTAAGAATGAACTAGATTTAGCAAAGAGAGGCCCACTGACTAATAGCAGAATATAGTAAGAAGACTTATATGGTCAGCAAAAAACCCTGCAAAATATCCACGCTGAGTATCCAAGAACCCCCAAACCGACTGACGGTGCGGGGGGAGAATATCAGCCCCCTAGAGCTTCCAGCGATATCAGGAATCACATTTTGTACAAGCTGGACAAAAAATAAGAACAATGCAAATGATCAAAAGTACGAAAGCAGAACTTAGCTTATCTTGCAAAGAACCAGGACCTGAAGACAGGAGCAAACAGAAGTGAACTGATTACAACGATGCCAGGCACTGGACTGAGAATCCAGGAAGTTTAAATAGCAACACCCATGGTCTAACGAAGCAGGTGAGTACCAATCTGGTAAAAGACAATCCAAGTGCCAAATCACTAGTGACCACAAGAGGGAGCCAAAAGGTATAGTTCACAACAGTACCCCCCCTTTAAGGAGGGGTCACCAAACCCTCACCAAGACCACCAGGGCGACCAGGATGAGCAGCGTGGAAGGCACGAACCAAATCGGCCGCATGAACATCAGAGGCGGCCACCCAGGAATTATCCTCCTGACCATAGCCCTTCCATTTGACCAAATACTGAAGCCTCCGTCTAGAGAGACGAGAATCCAAGATCTTCTCCACTACATACTCCAACTCGCCCTCAACCAACACCGGAGCAGGAGGCTCAACAGCAGGAACCACAGGCACAACGTACCGCCGCAACAAAGACCTATGGAACACGTTGTGAATGGCAAACGACACCGGAAGATCCAAACGAAAAGAAACCGGGTTAAGAACTTCCAAAATTTTATAAGGACCAATAAAGCGAGGCTTAAACTTAGGAGAGGAAACCTTCAGAGGGACATACCGAGAAGACAACCAAACCAAATCCCCAACACGAAGTCGGGGGCCCACACCGCGGCGGCGGTTGGCAAAACGCTGAGCCTTCTCCTGTGACAACTTCAAGTTGTCCACCACATGATTCCAAATCCGCTGCAACCTATCCACCACGGAATCCACCCCAGGACAGTCAGAAGACTCAACATGACCCGAGGAGAAACGAGGATGAAAACCAGAGTTGCAGAAGAATGGCGAAACCAAAGTAGCGGAACTAGCCCGATTATTAAGGGCAAACTCCGCCAATGGCAAGAAGGTCACCCAATCATCCTGGTCCGCAGAAACAAAACATCTCAAATAAGCCTCCAGTGTCTGATTAGTTCGCTCCGTTTGACCATTAGTCTGAGGATGGAAGGCAGATGAAAACGACAAATCAATGCCCATTTTAGCACAAAAAGATCGCCAGAATCTGGACACAAACTGGGATCCTCTGTCGGACTCGATATTCTCCGGAATGCCGTGTAACCGAACCACATTCTGAAAAAACAAAGGAACCAGATCGGAAGAGGAAGGCAACTTAGGCAAGGGTACTAAATGGACCATCTTGGAAAAACGATCACACACCACCCAAATGACAGACATTCCTTGAGACATCGGAAGATCAGAAATGAAATCCATGGAAATGTGTGTCCAAGGCCTCTTCGGGACGGGCAAGGGCAGAAGCAACCCGCTAGCACGAGAACAACAAGGCTTAGCCCGAGCACAAGTCCCACAGGACTGCACAAATGACCGCACATCCCGTGACAAGGAAGGCCACCAAAAGGACCTAGCCACCAAATCTCGGGTACCAAAAATTCCCGGATGCCCTGCCAACACCGAGGAATGAACCTCGGAAATGACTTTGCTGGTCCATTTATCAGGAACAAACAGTCTGTTGGGTGGACAAGAGTCAGGTCTACCAGCCTGAAATCTCTGCAACACACGTCGCAAATCAGGAGATATGGCCGACACGATTACTCCCTCTTTAAGAATACCAGCCGGCTCCGAGACTCCAGGAGAGTCAGGCACAAAGCTCCTAGAAAGAGCATCAGCCTTAACATTCTTCGAACCAGGCAGGTACGAGACCACAAAGTCAAAACGAGAGAAAAACAATGACCAACGAGCCTGTCTAGGATTCAGGCGCTTAGCAGACTCGAGATACATCAGATTTTTGTGATCAGTCAAGACCACCACACGATGCTTAGCACCCTCGAGCCAATGACGCCACTCATCAAATGCCCACTTCATGGCCAACAACTCCCGATTACCAACATCATAGTTCCGCTCAGCAGGCGAAAACTTCCTAGAGAAAAAAGCACATGGTCTCATCACAGAGCAACCAGAGCCTCTCTGCGACAAAACAGCCCCAGCACCAATCTCAGAAGCATCCACTTCAACCTGAAAGGGAAGTGAGACATCAGGCTGGCACAAAACAGGCGCCGAAGTAAACCGGCGCTTCAGCTCCTGGAAGGCCTCCACGGCTGCAGGAGCCCAATTAGCCACATCAGAACCTTTCTTGGTCATATCCATCAAAGATTTAACAACGCTAGAAAAATTAGCGATAAAGCGACGGTAGAAATTAGCAAACCCGAAGAACTTCTGAAGACTCTTAACAGACGTGGGCTGAGTCCAATCATGAATAGCTCGGACCTTGACTGGGTCCATCTCCACAGCAGAAGGGGAGAAAATAAAACCCAAAAAGGAAACCTTCTGCACTCCAAAGAGACACTTTGAGCCCTTCACAAACAAAGCGTTATCACGCAAAACCTGAAACACCATCCTGACCTGCTTTACATGAGAATCCCAATCATCCGAGAAAACTAGAATATCATCCAGATACACAATCAAAAATTTATCCAGATACTTCCGGAAGATATCATGCATAAAGGACTGAAACACTGAAGGGGCATTAGAGAGCCCAAAGGGCATCACCAAGTATTCAAAATGACCTTCGGGCGTATTGAATGCAGTTTTCCATTCATCTCCCTGCCTAATGCGCACAAGGTTGTACGCCCCACGAAGATCTATCTTGGTGAACCACTTGGCACCTTTAATCTGAGCAAACAAGTCTGACAATAGTGGCAAAGGATACTGAAACTTAACAGTGATTTTATTCAGAAGCCGATAGTCTATACAAGGTCTCAAAGACCCGTCTTTCTTGGCCACAAAAAAGAATCCCGCACCGAGAGGGGAAGAGGATGGACGAATATGCCCCTTCTCCAAAGATTCCTTGACATAAGAACGCATTGCGGCATGCTCGGGTACAGACAAATTAAATAATCGTCCCTTAGGAAATTTACTGCCAGGAATCAAATCTATAGCGCAGTCACAGTCCCTATGAGGAGGAAGAGCACTGGACCTGGACTCACTGAATACATCCTGATAGTCACACAAATACTCAGGAACTTCTGAAGGAATAGAAGTAGCAATAGACACCGGCGGAGAATCGCAATGAATTCCCTGACAACTCCAACTTGACACAGACATAGCCTTCCAATCCAAAACAGGATTATGGGTCTGTAACCATGGCAGACCTAAAATGACCAAATCATTCATTTTATGCAGAACAAGAAAACGAATCACCTCCCGATGTTCAGGAGTCATGCACATGGTCACTTGTGTCCAATACTGCGGTTTATTTTCTGCCAGTGGCGTAGCATCAATTCCTCTGAGAGGAATCGGAACTTTTAAAGGCTCCAGGACAAAACCGCAGCGTTTGGCAAACAACAAGTCCATAAGACTCAGGGCAGCACCTGAATCCACAAATGCCATAACAGGGTAGGAAGACAATGAACAAATTAAAGTCACAGACAAAATAAATTTAGGCTGCAAATTACCAATGGTGACAGGACTGACAACCTTGGTTAGGCGTTTAGAGCATGCTGATATAACATGTGTAGAATCACCACAGTAAAAACACAGCCCATTCTGACGTCTATGATTTTGTCGTTCGGTTCTAGTCAGGATTCTATCACATTGCATTGAGACAGGTGTCTGTTCAGACAACACCGCCAGAGGTTTAGCGGATTTGCGCTCCCGCAAACGCCGATCAATCTGAATAGCCAGCACCATAGAATCATTCAGACTTGTAGGAATTGTAAAACCCACCATCACATTCTTAATGGCTTCAGAAAGGCCATTTCTGAAATTTGCGGCCAGAGCACATTCATTCCATAGAGTAAGCACGGACCACTTCCGAAATTTTTGGCAGTACACCTCAGCTTCATCCTGGCCCTGAGAGATGGCCAGTAGAGCTTTTTCTGCCTGAATTTCAAGATTAGGCTCCTCATAAAGCAATCCGAGCGCCAGAAAAAACGCATCAACATCCGCCAATGCCGGATCTCCTGGCGCTAACGAGAAAGCCCAATCCTGAGGGTCGCCACGCAAGAAGGAGATAACAATTTTTACTTGCTGAGCTGAATCTCCAGACAAACGAGGTTTCAAAGATAGAAACAATTTACAATTATTCCTAAAATTCCTAAATTTAAATTGATCTCCAGAGAACAGCTCAGGAATAGGTATCTTAGGCTCTGACATAGGACTGCTATCAACAAAATCCTGAATGCCCTGCACACGTGCAGCAAGCTGATCCACACTAGTAATCAAGGTCTGAACATTCATGTCTGCAGCAAAGTTTCAAGCCACTCAGAGATAAAGGGGAGGAAGTAAAATAAAAAAAAAAACTCAGAACTTCTTTTCTTTTAACCCCTTAGTGACAGAGCCAATTTGGTACTTAATGACCGAGCCAATTTTTACAATTCTGACCAGTGTCACTTTATGAGGTTATAACTCTGGAACGCTTTATCGGATCCCGCTGATTCTGAGATTGTTTTTTCGTGACATGTTGTACTTCAAGTTAGTGGTAACATTTCTTCGATATTACTTGCGATTATTTATGAAAAAAATGGAAATATGGCGAAAATTTTTAAAATTTTGCAATTTTCAAACTTTGTATTTTTATGCCCTTAAATCAGAGAGATATGTCACAAAAAATAGTTAATAAATAACATTTCTCACATGTCTACTTTACATCAGCACAATTTTGGAAACAATTTTTTTTTTTGTTAGGGAGTTATAAGGGTTAAAAGTTGACCAGCAATTTCTCATTTTTACAACACCATGTTTTTTTTAGGGACCACATCACCTTTGAAGTGATTTTGAGGGGTCTATATGATAGAAAATAACCAAGTGTGACACCATTCTAAAAACTGCACCCCTCAAGCTGCTCAAAACCACATTCAAGAAGTTTATTAACCCTTTACGTACTTCACAGGAACTAAAACAATGTGGAAGAAAAAAATTAACATTTTACTTTTTTTTGCAAACATTTTACTTCAGAACCATTTTTTTTAATTTTCACAAGTGTAAAAACAGAAATTTAACCACAAATTTTGTTGTGCAATTTTTCCTGAGTACGCCGATACCCCATATGTGGAGGTAAACCACTGTTTGGGCGCACCGCAGAGCTTGGAAGTGAAGGAGCACCGTTTGACTGTTTCAATGCAGAATTGGCTGGAATTGAGATCGGACGCCATGTCGCGTTTGGAGAGCCCCTAATGTGCCTAAACAGTGGAAACCCCCCACAAGTGACACCATTTTGGAAACTAGACCCCCCAAGGAACTTATCTAGATGTGTGGTGAGCACTTTGAACCCCCAAGTGCTTCACAGAAGTTTATAACGTAGAGCCGTGAAAATAAAAAATCGCATTTGTTTTCACAAAAATGATTTTTTCGCCCACAAATGCTTATTTTCACAAGGGTAACAGGAGAAATTAGACCACAAAAGTTGTTGTGCAATTTCTCCTGAGTACGTCGATACCCCATATGTGGAGGTAAACCACTGTTTGGGCGCACCGCAGAGCTTGGAAGTGAAGGAGCACCGTTTGACTTTTTCAATGCAGAATTGGCTGGAATTGAGATCGGATGCCATGTCGCGTTTGGAGAGTCCCTGATGTGCCTAAACAGTGGAAACCCCCCACAAGTGATACCATTTTGGAAACTAGACCCCCCAAGGAACTTATCTAGATGTGTGGTGAGCACTTTGAACCCCCAAGTGCTTCACAGAAGTTTATAACGTATTGCCGTGAAAATAAAAAATCTCATTTTTTCTACAAAAATGATCTTTTTGCCCCCAAATTTTTATTTTCACAAGGGTAACAGGAGAAATTAGACCACAAAAGTTGTTGTGCAATTTCTCCTGAGTACGTCGATACCCCATATGTGGAGGTAAACCACTGTTTGGGCGCACCGCAGAGCTTGGAAGTGAAGGAGCACCGTTTGACTTTTTCAATGCAGAATTGGCTGGAATTGAGATCGGATGCCATGTCGCGTTTGGAGAGTCCCTGATGTGCCTAAACAGTGGAAACCCCCCACAAGTGATACCATTTTGGAAACTAGACCCCCCAAGGAACTTATCTAGATGTGTGGTGAGCACTTTGAACCCCCAAGTGCTTCACAGAAGTTTATAACGTAGAGCCGTGAAAATAAAAAATCTCATTTTTTCTACAAAAATGATCTTTTTGCCCCAAAATTTTTATTTTCACAAGGGTAACAGGAGAAATTAGACCACAAAAGTTGTTGTGCAATTTCTCCTGAGTACGTCGATACCCCATATATGGGGGTAAACCACTGTTTGGGCGCACCGCAGAGCTTGGAAGAGAAGGAGTGTCGTTTTACTTTTTCAATGTAGAATTGGCTGGAATTGAGATCGGACGCCATGTCACGTTTGGAGAGCCGCTGATGTGCCTAAACAGTAGAGACCCCCCACATATGACACCATTTTGGAAACTAGACCCCTTAAGGAACTTATCTAGATGTGTGGTGAGCACTTTAAACCCCCAGGTGCTTCACAGAAGTTTATAACGTAGAGCCGTGAAAATAAAAAAATCGCATTTTTTCTACAAAAATGATCTTTTTGCCTCCAAATTTTTATTTTACCAAGGGTAACAGGAGAAAATGGACCCCAGAAGCTGTTGTACAATTTGTCTTGAGTACGCCGACACCCCATATGTGGGGGTAAACCACTGTTTGGGCGCATGGCTGAGCTCGGAAGCAAAGGAGCGCCATTTGACTTTTCAATGCAAAATTGACTGGAATTGAGATCGGACGCCATGTCGCGTTTGGAGAGCCCCTGATGTGCCTAAACAGCAGAAACCCCCCAAAAGTGACCCCATTTTGGAAACTAGACCCCCCATGGAACTTATCTAGATGTGTAGTGAGAACTTTGAATGCCCAAGTGCATCACAGAAGTTTATAATGCAGAGTCGTGAAAATAAAAAATATATATTTTTTAACAATAAAGATTTTTTAGCCCCCAAGTTTTTATTTTCACAAGGGTAACAAGAGAAATTGGACCCCAAAAGTTGTTGTCCAATTTGTCCTGAGTATGCTGGTACCCCATATGTGGGGGTAAACCACTGTTTGGGCGCATGGCAGAGCTCGGAAGGGAAGGAGTGCCATTTTGGAATGCAGACTTTGATAGAATTGTCTGCGGGCGTTATGTTGCCTTTGCAGACCCCTAATGTACCTAAACAGTAGAAACCCCCAACAAGTGACCCCATTTTGGAAAATAGACCCCCCAAGGAACTTATCTAGATATGTGGTGAGAACTTTGAATGCCCAAGTGCTTCACAGAAGTTTATAATGCAGAGTAGTGAAAATAAAAAATATTTTTTTTCCCACAAAAAAGATTTTTTTAGCCCCCAAATTTTTATTTTCACAAGGGTAACAAGAGAAATTGGACCCCAAAAGTTGTTGTCCAATTTGTCCTGAGTATGCTGGTACCCCATATGTGGGGGTAAACCACTGTTTGGGCGCACGGCAGAGCTCGGAAGGGAAGGAGCGCCATTTTGCAATGCAGACTTTGATAGAATTGTCTGCGGGCGTTATGTTGCGTTTGCAGACCCCTAATGTACCTAAACAGTAGAAACCCCCACAAGTGACCAAATTTTGGAAACTAGACCCCCTAAGGAACTTATCTAGATATGTGGTGAGAACTTTGAAAGCTCAAGTGCTTCACAGAAATTTATAATGCAGAGTAGTGAAAATAAAAAAATATATTTTTTTCCAACAAAAAAGATTTTTAGCCCCCAAGTTTTTATTTTCACAAGGGTAACAGGAGAAATTGGACCCCAAAAGTTGTTGTCCAATTTATCCCGAGTACGCTGATGCCCCATATGTGGGGGTAAACCACTGTTTGGGCGCACGGCAGAGCTCAGAAGGGAGGGAGTACCATTTGACTTTTTTAGCGCAAAATTGGCTGTCGTGTTTGGAGACCCCCTGATGTACCTAAACAGTGGAAACCCCCCAATTCTAACTCCAACCCTAACCCCAACACAGCCCTAACCCTAATCTCAACCCGATCCATAATCCTAATCACAACCCTAACGATAATCACAACCCTAACCCCAAAACAGCCCTAATCTCAACCCTAACCATAACCCTAATCAAAACCCTAAATCCAACACACCCCTAACCCTAATCCTAACCCTAATCCCAACCCTAATCCCAAACGTAACACTAATCCCAACCCTAATCCAAACCCTAACCCTAATCCCAACTCTAACCCTAACTTTAGCCCCAACCCTAACTTTAGCCCCAACCCTAACCATAACTTTAGCCCCCGTCGTCACAAAAAAAGTTCAATGTAACCTTTTTTTTGTACGTCGCGTCCACCATTTCCGCGGATGCGTGGCCGTAACTCTGCCCTCTCCTCCCCAGGACATAGACTGGGCAGCGGATGCGTTGAAAAACTGCATCCGCTGCCCACGTTGTGCACAATTTTCACAACGTGCGTCGGTACATCGGGCCGACGCATTGCGACCGCCCCGTACCGACGCAAGTGTGAAAGAAGCCTTAGGCTACTTTCAGACATAGCGCATTTTTGAGCGCTATTTTGCGGGCGCTTTTCAAAAATGCGCAATGTCATTTTCGTCTGCCGGCAAAGTGAATGAGAAATTCACTTTGCCGTTCAGACACACCGCAAAAAAACGCGGCGCTTTTGTCTGCAAACACGCCGGCGTAAAAAGAATTGACGTGTCAATTCTTTACGCAGCGGCGTGTCTGCGTATCCCCCTAGGGCCCCATATTACCTTCCACACACAGCGCCTTTGTCCTGGGTGTCAGCGTCTTTGTACGGAGGGGTTGACACCCAGGACCGGACGTGACGTCGGACAGGAAGAGGGAAGCCCCCGCCCCCCAGTGAAGCAGCATGGAGTCCTTCTGTGTGTGTGTGTGTGCGTGTGTGTGCGTGTGTGTGCGTGTGTGTGTCCCCATGCGACGCTAGTGCCACCATTGTGCTAAGTCGCCGTATGGGACTACTACTCCCATCCGGTATTAGGATGGGAGAGTTGTCCCTGTGTCCGGCGACTTAGCACAATTGTAAAGTTACACAAAACACCTACACACAATACACATACATGACACACAGTACATACAACATATAACACAGAGTATATACTCACCAACAGCACACTTGTAGGCGAAGCCCTCGATCCTCCAGGAAAAAATCCAAAAATAATAAACCAAATTCATACTCCCTGTCCGCAGAATCCATAAAACGAGTGTCCCACGCCGATCGGCTGCTCTCCGGCGATACACTGCCAGGAGCGAAGCTCCTAGCAGTGTATCGCGTACTGTTCCGGAGTTCAATGACTCCGGCGTCTCGGTTAACAGCAGTACAGCTGCGTTGAACTTTCCCACGCAGCACTGCCGTTAAGCGAGAGTGCCGGGGTCAATGACCGCCGGTAAACTCGCTCGCGCATGCGCAGTAACACACCGACAGGAACTATGGCTCCTGTCAGTGTGTTGCTGCAGCCGTGGAGAGCAGACATATCTCTGGATGTGTCTGTTCTCCATGGAAAATCTTGATACGTGGCACTTAAATATGTGGCAATTAAATACGTGACACGTGGCACTTATACGTGATACGTGTCACTTAAATACGTGGCACTGAAATACGTGGCACGTGGCACTTTGATACGTGGCACGTGGCACTTTGATACGTGGCACGTGGCACTTTGATACGTGGCACTGAAATATGTGGCACGTGGCACTTTGATACGTGGCACGTGTCACTTAAATACGTGGCACGTGGCACTGAAAGATGTGGCACGTGGCACTTTGATACGTGGCACGTGGCACTTTGATACGTGGCACGTGGCACTGAAATATGTGGCACGTGGCACTTTGATACGTGGCACGTGGCACTTTGATACGTGGCACGTGGCACTTTGATACGTGGCACTGAAATATGTGGCACGTGGCACTTTGATACGTGGCACGTGTCACTTAAATACGTGGCACGGAAATATGTGGGACACGTCGCACAAAAAAGTTACATGTAGTTTTTTTTGTGTCGACGGTCCGCCGAAGCACGACGCATCCGTCGCACGACGGATGCGACATGTGGCAATCCGTCGCAATGCGTCGCTAATGCAAGCCAATGGAGAAAAAACGCATCCTGCAAGCACTTTTGCAGGATGCGTTTTTTCTCCAACGACGCATTGCGACGGAAGCCAAAAAACGCTAGTGTGAAAGTAGCCTAACCCTAACCCTAGCCCTAACCCTAAATTTAGCCCCAACCCTAACCCTAACCCTAACTCTAACCCTAACCCTAACCCTAACCCTAATTTTAGCCCCAACTTGTCTTCTCCTGCCGGCCGGCAGATGGCAGCAGATGGCGGGCGCACTGCGCATGCGCCCGCCATGATGAAAAAGCCGGCTGGCAGGAGAAGACAGAAGAGGACCCAGGGACCCCGGGTGAGTATGTTAGGGTCCCCGAATCCCCCTATTTCTCTGTCCTCTGATGTGCTATCACATCAGAGGACAGAGAAATAACTGATCGCTTTTTTTTTTTTTTTTTTTTTGCGGTCGCCGGTAAACTGTTAATTACCGGCGATCGCAAAGCAGGGGTCGGTGCAAATCGACCCCGATCATGTTCTTTGGGGTCTCGGCTACCCCCGGCAGCCGAGACCCCAAAGAACATCCGGGTGCCGGGCGGCGGGCGCACTGCGCGTGCGCCCGCCATTTTTTCCCGGAAAAAAGATGGCGGCGCCCATGGGGAGACACGAGGAGCACCGGGGGAGGTAGGTAAGTATTGGGGGGCTATTGGGGGCCATCGGGGACCACATTTCTCTGTCCTCCGATGTGCGATCACATCGGAGGACAGAGAAATTAAACGGCAAATCGCGTTTTTTTTTTTTTGTTGCGACCGCCGGTAAACGGTTAATTACCGGCGATCGCAACTCGGGGGTCGGTAAAAACCCCCCGAATCATGTTCTCTGGGGTCTCGGCTACCCTCGGCAACCGAGACCCCAGAGAAAATCCGACTCTGGGGGGCGCTATTCACTTTTTCCACAGCGCCGTTAATTAACGGCGCTGTGGTTTAAGTACCCTTAGCGGCCGCCGTTAAAAGGCGTATCGGCGGTCGTTAAGGGGTTAATCCCACTTCAGCAATGCATTAACTATTTATCGGCCTGGCATACTGTTATGGTCCCAATGGCAGGGGACCTCAAAGATTACAGCAAAGTCTGCAAAACATAAATACCAGCTCATAGGGAAGTGGTAACTAGGCTGACCATATACCTGATCCTAGCGCAAACACTAACAGCAGCCGGGGAACGTGCCTACGTTGATCCTAGACGTCTTGCGCCAGCCGGAGAACTAACTAACCCTATCAGGGAAAATAAGACCTCTCTTGCCTCCAGAGAAAAGACCCCAAAGTAATGCAAGCCCCCAACAAATAATAACGGTGAGGTAAGAAGAAAAGACAAACGTAAGAATGAACTAGATTTAGCAAAGAGAGGCCCACTGACTAATAGCAGAATATAGTAAGAAGACTTATATGGTCAGCAAAAAACCCTGCAAAATATCCACGCTGAGTATCCAAGAACCCCCAAACCGACTGATGGTGCGGGGGGAGAATATCAGCCCCCTAGAGCTTCCAGCGATATCAGGAATCACATTTTGTACAAGCTGGACAAAAAATAAGAACAATGCAAATGATCAAAAGT
Organism: Ranitomeya variabilis; assembly: GCF_051348905.1. NCBI lineage: Eukaryota > Metazoa > Chordata > Amphibia > Anura > Dendrobatidae > Ranitomeya > Ranitomeya variabilis. The sequence goes on from NC_135234.1 coordinate 94,762,326, forward strand.
ACGAAAGCAGGACTTAGCTTATCTTGCAAAGAACCAGGACCTGAAGACAGGAGCAAACAGAAGTGAACTGATTACAACAATGCCAGGAACTGGACTGAGAATCCAGGAAGTTTAAATAGCAACACCCATGGTCTAACGAAGCAGGTGAGTACCAACCTGGTAAAAGACAATCCAAGTGCCAAATCACTAGTGACCACAAGAGGGAGCCAAAAGGTATAGTTCACAACACCATCCCCAGACAAATGGTCAGACTGAGAGTACCAACCAGACGTTGGAACAATATCTAAGATGCTATGTTAGCCATCTCCAAGATGATTGGTTGGAATTACTGCCATTAGCTGAATTTTCATACAATAATTCTCAGAGCGCCTCCACTAAGTTCACTCCTTTCTTTGCCAATCTGGGTTATCATCCATGTATCTTACCTAGGTCTCCGATTAATTCTCCGGTTCCAGCAGTTGAGGAAAGGCTGACTGAGATGAGGCAAAATCTGGAGGTTCTGAAGGAATCCCTGACCACGGCTCAAGAACGTTATAAGAGATCGGCTGATAGATTTCGTTAAACCTGAACCCATGTTCAAGGTAGGAGATTCCGTGTGGTTATCAACTAAGAATCTGAAGTTAAACATTCCTTCACAAAAACTTGGACAGAAATTCATTGGCCCTTTCAAGATCAATGGTATTGTGAGCTCTGTGGCCTGCCGGCTGAAGCTGCCTAGGACTATGAAGGTACACCCAGTTTTTCATGTATCTTTACTAAAGCCTGTATCTCCTAATACCTTCCAGGGACGTGTTGTGCCACCTCCGCAGCCTGTGGTGATTGATGGGCAAGAACAATTTGTGGTGGAGGAAATTATTGATTCCAGGATTCGCAGGAATCAGCTCCAATATCTTATAAGATGGCAGGGATATCCCCCTGAGGAAGACTCTTGGGAACTTGTAGAAAACATCAATGCCCAACAGAAGATCTCTTGTTTTCATCAAAGATTCCCTGAGAAACCAGGTCCAGGATCGTCCTGAGGCCGCTTCTAAGGAGGGAGTAATGTCAGAACTCTGAACATTTTGATTACCTTTTGTGCATTACTGCCCTTTTCCAAGATGGCGTCTTTGGTCTCATGTGCACTGTGTCTTCCTGCTATTAAACTCCACCCCAGCCTTCAGTCTGTGCTATAGTATTCTGCCTTGCATCCAGCTCCTGACGACTCCCTGGCTTTGCACCTGCACCTGCTCCTGTGAACCTGTGTGGAGATCCTGCTACTCAGCTCTGAGTTTCTGCTGCATACATCGGTTTCCAGTAATCCTCCATCTGGCTGCTTGTGTTTGTTTCCATCTGCATTTGCTGGACATGTAAGCTGTTGCTGCTCTGCTTAAACCTGAGACTTTTACCCAGGCCTCCCTGGTTGTGCTAAGATATTATTTGAACTGCCTTATAGGCATATCTATCTGTGTTTGGACTACCAAAGACTTATTTGTGTCAAGTATCCTCAAGAATAATTGTGCTTCATAGACTTTCTGCGTGATTGCATTTTCCTCTGATGTTTCCTATAGACTGTTAAGCTGCGTTTAATATTTACTCCAAGTGTTGTGGACTTGAGTTTCTCTCTGCACCTGTTTGAAACACCGTGTGATAATATGGACTTTACCACTTATAAAACTGTGTCCTGTAGTTGTCTTGTTCCATGCAAAGTCTCCTGAGTTATCCCTTATAATCATTACAAAAAGATTCAAGCATTCTGCACACAATTTACATTATATCATAACCATTATCTGGTAATTGGTGAGGTTAATCCTTTCCCTAATGTCCCAAAGCGATAAATCCCTCTTTTGAATAAATCAAGGCCCTTTCATTAATGGTAATCACTGATGGCCACCTGGGGATATATACCCCTACATGTCTACCTACTCTCTAAGGCATTATGTCAGTTTAAATATGCTTTTGCATGTAGAAAATCCGCGGAGACACCATCACTTGTTTCTCAACACAAGCATGAATAGCCAGGTCTTTCACCGGGAAGGAACAACCACGGGAAGGGCAGCATCCAATAAAGGAAAACCACCTATGCCAAAACATGGTATCCATCCACAGACAGCTGTTTCGGGGTATTTGCCCCTCATCAGTGTGGAGTAGGAAACTGGCTATTAGGAGCAGTGCCTAGTGAAAAGACTATAAACATGAGGATGAATGACCTAGGGGAGATCAAAACATCCAACACCGTGGAGACACCATCATGTGTTTCTCAACGCAGTGATCCAGAACACTGCCCCCATCCCTTAATGGAAATATGCAAATGCATGTAGAAAAGCCGCTAGGCACTAGGCACTGCTCCTAATAGCCAGTTTCCTACTCCACACTGATGAGGGGCACATACCCCGAAACAGCTGTCTGTGGATGGATACCATGTTTTGGCATAGGTGGTTTTCCTTTATTGGATGCTGCCCTTCCCGTGGTTGTTCCTTCCCGGTGAAAGACCTGGCTATTCATTGCTTGCGTTGAGAAACACGTGATGGTGTCTCCGCGGCTTTTCTACATGCATTTGCATATTTCCCTTAAGGGATGGGGGCAGTGTTCTGGATCACTGCGTTGAGAAACATGTGATGGTGTCTCCGCGGTGTTGGATGTTTTGATCTCCCCGAGGTCATTCATCCTCATGTTTATAGTTTAAATATGCCCGACATGGTGGACGCAGGGGGGAGAGGGAAGGGGGGAGAAAAGAAGGTCTCTCACCTTGTGCTGTGATGCACACTGAATGTGTTTTTTTCTACAACACATCTATTTACATTGTGTTTTTAAGATTTTTTGTATTGTGACAAATAAGGCTTTTCTACATTTATTATGAAAGTGAAAGCTCCTAGTATTCTCCAGTGTTTTTGCATTGCTAGTCATGGAGGTAAACGTAGTGACCTAGTATTGTGCATGGGTCACACTATGAATCTGGAAATTGTGACATTAATGGTTAGGACTGGAGATGGTGTTTTGTGGTTGGCGTTTGTGAAGGCGTTTGGTGGATTTATCTGAGACTATTGCTAGGTATTACACGGTAGCACTAAGAGTGAACCCTCTGGGTCAGGTTTGCAGAGCCCCCCGAGCAAGCTGACCAAATGGAACCACCCCCTATACAGGGAGTGTCAGGGGCAGGCCCAAAGGGGTTAATATCCCAACAGCTGGTACCAAAGGGATGGCTCTGGAAAGCACATAAAACGGAGGGCTGTATTGAGACAGAGGAAGCAGGGAACCAGGAGGAGAACTAAAAGCAAACAGAAATGCGGGATAGGAAGAGTGGGACAGAGATACTGTGATGGGACATGTGGAACTAGGTACAGGAAGGTGAAGCAGAATCTGAGGATCATCAGAAGCCAAGGAGGACACAGGCACTAAAAAAACAAAGAAGAACAGAGCAAGATAAAGACTAGCAGAGAAGTGAACAAACGGAGCCTGAGTGTAGAAGGGCACAAGCGACAGCGCAGAGGCTGGTAGCAAAGAAGCACAAATGATAATCAGGCACTTACTCATAGCAGGTGGGGTCCTGAAATACCCAATAGGAGCTATAGCACATGCGCGGACCGCGAACCCTCCGAGGACAAGGAAGCGCCAGAGAAGAATGACATTGGAGCCACACAATGTTGTGCCAGGTCAGGTGAGTATCCACCGCGGGTGTAACAGTACCCCCCTTACACCCCTACTTTTTAAGACTGGAAAGAAAATCTCTCAGAATACGAGGGGCATTGATGTTCTCCTGAGGTTCCCACGGCCTCTCCTCAGGACCAGAACCCTTCCAATCGATCAAGAAGAAGGTTTACTCCCAGACCTTCTTCATGGCAAAAATATCTCTTACCTCAAAGATATCATCGTTGCTACAGGGTCAAGGAGTGTAACAGGGCAAAGAATGAAAATGATTAAGCACCACGGGTTTGAGGAGGGACACATGGAAAGAGTTGGGGATATGGAGAGAGACAGGCAATTTCAATTTTTAAGCTACATCGTTGAGGCGACTTAGTACCTCGAAGGGACCAATCTAGCATGGACCCAATTTATAGGATGGAATCTTGAGTCTGACATATTTGGAAGAAAGCCAGACTTTATCTCCAGGATGATACAAATGAGAGTCCAGGTGTTTTTTGCCTGCGTACCTCTTCATTTTGACACAGGCTCTCTCTAGTGCCCCTTCTGTCTCTTCCCAAATTTTGGAGAACTCTAGGGACAGGAGGTCAGCTTCTGATACACCCGAGGCGGAGAGAACAGGAAGAGGCATGCCAGGGAGCTGACCAAAGATTGGAATGATTGTTGTAAGCAAATTCTGCAAAGGGAAGAAGGCTGGCCCAGTCGCCCTGGTGAGCATTGGTAAAATGATGGAGATAGAACGTTAAGATTTGATAAACACGCTCCACTTGACCATTGCTCTGAGGATGATAGGCAGAGGAGAAATTCAGCATTACCTTCATAAGGTTGCAGAGAGCTCTCCAAAATCGGGAGGTGAACTGAACTCCCTGATCCGACACGATATGTTGTGGGAATCCATGGAGTCTGAAGATATGATGAATGAAAATCTTCGGCAACTCGGGAGTGGAGGGCAGACCCGATATCGGAACAAAGTGAGCCACATTAGAAAAGTGATCCACGACCACCAGAACATCTGCACTGTCCGAGGAACGAGGGAGGTTGGTGATGAAGTCCATGGCTATATGCTTCTAGGGAACTGATGGCACAGGAAGAGGATGCAGGAGCCCGGAGGATAGCAGTCTCGGGACCTTGTTCTTGGCACAGGATGGACAAGAGGCTACAAATTCCAAGACCTCTCAACAAAGAGAGGACCACCAATAGTGGCACGAAATAAGAGGGCGGGTTTTCTTTGTTCCTGCATGACCAGCAAGTTTGAAAGAATGACCCCAAAGCAACACCCTCACTCTATCACTCTTAGGCACAAAGGTTTTACCCAGTGGTAGGGTAGTAATGTTTAGAGGAGCCACGGTAATGATCCTAGAAGGGTCAATAATATGTGTGGGCTTCTTCTCTATATCCACCATCTAGAAAGACCTAGACAGTGTATCACCATTAACATTCTTATTGCCAAGCTGAAAGTGAAGTTCAAAGTCGAAATAACTGAAGAACAGAGACTTGCTTGCCGGGGGTTTAGCCTTTCAGCAGATTGAACGTATACCAAATTCTTGTGGTCAGTGTACATAATGAATGGGTGAACAGCCCCTTCAAGAAGATAATGCCATTCTTCGAAGGCCAGCTTTATGGCCAGAAGTTCTTTGTCTCAGATGGAATAATTGCATTCAGATGACGAGAAAGCTTTAGAGAAGAGCCCACGGGTAGCTAACCATCCGGAGGTAGACCTTTGAAAGAGCACCGCTCCAGCTCCCGTCCACTTCCAGAACGAATGGTCTACTTGCGTCAGGACAATGAAGCACGGAGGCAGTAGCAAATGCTTGCTTCAGGGTCTGGAAAGCATCTTCAGCTTCTGCAGAACAAAGATTAGGATTAGCTCCTTTGCAGATAAGAGAGGAGATGGGTTTATTCAACAAAGAAAAATGAGGGATGAATTGTCCGTAATAGTTGGCAAAGACAAGGAATTGGTGAATAGCCTTAACCCCAAGAGGTCGCGTCCAGTTGAGAACGGCAGATACCTTCTCAGGATCCATCCCTAAGCCGGAATCGAAGATGATGTAACCCAAAAAACGCAGGGACGTCTGCTCAAAAATACATTTTTCGAACTTGGCAAAAAGATGATTCTCTCTTAGTTGTTGCAAAACTTTATGAACATCTCACTGTGAGAGGGCAGATCCGGAGAGAAAATGAGAATGTCGTCAAGGTAGACCGCAACACAGGAATAAAGGAGATCCCGAAAGACGTCATTAATAAATTCTTGAAATACTGCGGGGGCATTGCAGAGGCTGAACGGCATGACCAAATATTCATCATGGCCATCCAGTGTGTTGAATGCGGTCTTCCGCTCATCTCCTGCATGGATACGAACCAGGTTATAGGCATCACGGGGGTCAAGTTTGGAAAATATTTGTGCCCCTCTCAGACGGTCAAAGAGTTCCGGGATAAGCGGCAGAGGATATTTGTTCTTGATTGTAATATTATTCAGACCTCTGCAATCAATACAGGGATAAAGCGAGCCATCTTTCTTCTTAGTGAAGAAAAATCCCACACCCGGAGGACATCCGAATAAAGCCCCTAGCCAGATTTTCTTGAATGTAGTCAGACATGGCTTGAGTCTCTTCCGGGGAAAGTGGATAAGTTCTGCCCCTAGGAGGAACTGCTCCTGGAATGAGTTTGATTGGACAGTCGTATGGCCGATGCGGCTGAAGGATCTCTGCCTCCTTCTTATCGAAGACATCTGTGAACAACTAATAAGTGTGTGCTAATCCAGCTGGAGCAGATGAAGGGCGGGACAGACCTACAGGATATACCAGCAGCAAACACTGTCCCTGGCAAGACTGCCCCCAGCACAGTATACCGCCAGTATGCCGCTTTAAAGTTGGCTCATGAGCCCTAAGCCAAGGTAGACCAAGGAGAAAAGGGTGAGGCCGGACAGAACATAGAAAGCTATTTTCTCTCAGTGCAGAGCTCCTACCTGAAACACCACCTCCTAGGTAACAATAGCAATGGTCTCCTGCAGAGGTTTGCCATCCATGGAAACAATTAACAGTGGATTTTCCAAAGTTTCAACGGGAATTTGATACTTGCTAACCTCCTCAAGAATAATAAAGTTCCCAGCTGCGCCCAAATCTACATAAGCCACCTTGAAATGGCGTTTAGAGCCCACATGCAATTGAACTGACAGGGTCAAGGGTAGAGAGGAATGAAATGCACCTAGGGAGGCCTCTCTTACCTGTCCTAGATGTAGAAGTTTCTCGGACATTCAGGACAGGAACGAAGCAGGCGAGAAGCACTGCCGCAATAAAAGCAAAGTCCTTGGGTGAGTCTCTCCATGCGGCGCTGCTCAGCCATGTTAAGCCGATCCACCTGCTTTGGTTCCGGTGCGGTGGCCGATAAAGACACCGTGGAACATGGACTGGGTGGCCTGTGATTGGATGAGGACGGTCGGGGAGTTTTCTTTCATGATTCATGAAAGAGCTCTTGAAAGCGTAGGTCAATCAGTGTAGCAAGGCAGATTAAATCCTCAAGGGAAGTTGGGATATTCCGACCTGCAAGCTCTTCCTTAATACAACTGGACAGACCTTGCCAGAAGGCTCCAACCAGAGCCTCATTGTTCCACGGCAATTCAGATGACAGAGTGTGAAAATAGATGGCATATTGGCCGACGGAGAGCAAATCCTGGTGGAAGTTAAAGAGGGACCTCAGTGGTAGAGGCTAAATGGCCCAGCTCATCAAACACTCTGCGAAAGGTCTCCAAAAATTTTGACAGCTGAGACACTATGGGATTGTCACGCTCCCAGAGAGAGTTAACCCATGCCAAAGCCTACCCCTCTAAATGAGAAACCACAAATGCCACCTTAGCCCTATCGGTGGGGTATTGCTGAGGCAAAAGTTCAAAGTGCAAATGACACTGATTCAAGAATCCTCAGCAAAGCTTGGGGTCGCCACTATACCGAGGCGGTTTTCCAAGATGAGGTTGGGGATGAGGTATAGAGTCCAAGTCACAGGACTGAGCCTGTGCTGAGGCCATGGCGGCAGACTGCAGAGAAAACAAACGGTCATCTGCAGAGGACATGTAACTAAGTATGCCTGTGTGTCTCGCTGTTGTACAAGCTCCTGCTGGAGGATTGCGAGCTGGATTGCGTTCCCTGGGTCAGAGGCCTGTAGAGCAAACAGATGAGATTCCAAGGTCTTTAGGAAGGACATAAATCGGGTCTGATTTTCAAGCAGAAATATCATCTCCTTTTGAGCAGCAGAAGCACCAGCGGGGTCCATGGCCTGATTATTCTATTACATGGTAGCACTAAGAGTGGACCCTCTGGGTCAGGATATAGATAATCAGGCGCTTACCCATAGCAGGTCGTATCCTGAAATACCCGATGGGAGCCACCATGACAGGTGCGGAGTTACCGGGTCATGACCTCCCAGCAGCATAAGAGGCAAAAGGAGCGCGTGGCCAGGAGCTATGGCACATGCGCGTACCACAAACCCTTTGAGGACCAGGAAGCACTGGAGAGGAACGACGCAGGAGCCACACAGTGTCGAGCCGAGTCAGGTGAGTATCCACCGCGGGTGTAACACTAGGTTTTGGGTGTGTTCTATTTCAGCTCCTTTTCCTACTTTAGTTTTACACCATCCTTCACTCCCCCAGTGTTTACCTCCAGTGTTGTTTGTGCGAGTATAATTTTATGATTGGTACTTTCCTTTATCCCTGTTTGTATTACCTTGTTAATCTGGTTGGTGTATTACGGTACACTAATACTCTCCTCTTCCCTGGGTGGGGGAAGGGTACAGACAGGGGGTGGATTAAGAATCTAAGACAAGGTAAATGGCTCTGGCATCTTCACCATCAGAAGTAATCCAGGGTAAAGGGCTAGCTAGGGCGCCCCTAGAGTTAGAGACAGGAAAGGAGCCCTAGTCCCGGGACACTCAACAACAGTCATGACAGCGTTATTTGATGAAGTGAAGAAAATGGAGGGACAGAAGAGGAAGAAGCTCATGAATACTGTAGACTGTTTTTATGTTCTTAGTCCTGTCTTTCCTTTTAATATCAATCTTAAGAATAAAACATTACAATCATAATATTACATGAAAAAACAGATCCCCTTTTTAACCAGCCCTTGTGCTCTTGCCTTTTCAAATTTATTTTGTCTATATACTGATACTGAAGCAGTCCAAAGCCTCATTGCGCCTATAGATCTCAAGAAGACTCCGAGTCTGTGTTTATCAGAACTACTAATGTGGAGTGTGCTAAAGACCTACTATTCAGTAATCAGAAAATTCTATAGTTCACTGTGTGTCCTACTGATCCTCTGGATCTTGAGTTACAACATGCTGCCCTTTGCTTGAAAGCATATTATCCTGAAAGATCTGCTTTAAAAAGACTTGACCTTTGTTTAGCTGAATGTTCAGTAAACTAGTAGTCTGCGATTCAGTTCATTACTGTCATTTATAATCCATTTTTACTACCTAGAAACATCAAACGCTACAAAAATGATGTATTATTTATTAGAGAAGAATTAGTTTACACAGTACAAATATGTATTATACATATATATGCACATGTATATTCTATTTTATAATTATATGAAATACGCTCAATTTTGTGCAATTTAATTACAGCTACTGTACATCTTTGTTATATTTTCAAAGTCAGATCATTGATTTCAATGTAAACTTGTAATACATAATTTCCAATGGTGTGGAACTGTAAGGGTACTGTCACACTCTGCAACTTTCCAACGATCACGACCAGCGATACGACCTGGCCGTGATCGTTGGAAAGTCGTTGTGTGGTCGCTGGAGAGCTGTCACACAGACCGCTCTCCAGCGACCAACGATGCCGAAGGCCCCGGGTAACCAGGGTAAACATCGGGTTACTAAGCGCAGGGCCGCGCTTAGTAACCCGATGTTTACCCTGGTTACCATCGTTAAAGTTCTGCTTCCCGCTCTGACTGAGTTCCGCCGTAAAGTGAAAGCAGATCACAGCGGTGACGTCATCGCTGTGCTCTGCTCTTACATTCCGGCCGGCAGTCAGTCAGAGCGGGAAGCAGACTGCAAGGGACCTGACGGACACCGGAATGTGAGTATGTACGGTTTGTTTTTTTTAACTTTTACGATGGTAACCAGGGTAAACATCGGGTTACTAAGCGTGGCCCTGCGCTTAGTAACCCGATGTTTACCCTGGTTACAAGCGAACGCATCGTTGGATCGGTGTCACACACACCGATCCAACGATGACAGCGGGAGATCCAGCGATGAAAGAAAGTTCCAAATGATGTGCTACGACATACGATTCTCAGCAGGGTCCCTGATCGCTGCTGCGTGTCAGACACAGCGATATCGTATGGATATCGCTGGAACGTCACGGATCGTACCGTTGTAGCGACAAAAGTGCCACTGTGTGACAGTACCCTAAGAGAATTGAACATCTACTTCTTGTCTGATGATCCTTTCCAGGATGAAGTCCAGGCTTTTGAAGCTTCCAAACATAACATTGATAATGGGGTAGATGACAAGATACCCTCTATAGAATATATTGACATGCAGTAGAACAATCACAAAATGTTTTTTTTTTAAATTGTCATATAAGAATACAATTGTAAATAGTCATGATTATTATGAATGATGAAGAATAGGTAGTTGCTGGTAGCTGTAAGTGGGTTAAGAAGGTAAACAACAAGAATTTTAAAGTATTTATTCTAAACATGGCATAACTGTTTATAATGTGTGTTATTTTTCTGATTTGAAACTAATATATTTAAAATAATCAAAACCATCTGGAAGTGTAAAACAAACAAAATAAATACACTTTGTTGCTCTTTTTGCCATCACCACCACCTCAGCAATCCATTGAAGATGATTTGGTGGTCCTCCCAGATCAGGTAAGTAACCTAAGACATCATCTTCCATAAAAAATTCTTCATGACTCCCATCTGTAATTAAATATGGAATAGTATGGCCTCTGAAAGATGATACTACTGATTGGTTGCAACATTCATGAACCAGTAGCCTATAAACAAAGACCAGAAGGACTGTCCAAACATCAGTGTTGTATTTGTGGTGGAAAAAAGTAAATATAGTTTTCTATTATTTTTCTTTTACATCATTGGCATCTGTTTTGAAAAAAATATGATAGAAAATTCTGCAAAGTTTAAGAATAAACCAACAATCCAATTTGTGTTGGAAGGGCCCCTAAAATTTGACTGCAATATTAATGTGATATGTTGAGATAGGCAAAATTATTTGATTTCAATTTAATTATTCTCAAATATTGCAACAATCTGCATCCTCATCCATATTTCTTAACACTAAAAGGACTTCAAAAGGTGAAAAAATATAAAAAAAACCCTCACTTTACGGCTCACCTCTCTGACCCCACCACTCCTCACGGTCACACGTCTGACACTTGTCAAAACTTCATATCACCTCCACAAGAGCACAAAAGTCCAGGGCATCTCACGATAGGCTGGAAATTTAGGCCTTGATGAGGACATGGATTGTTCTGTGCATGCATGTGCAAAGTCACAGCGCACATTGTAATGTCATGAACTTTCATTCACTTATGCAAAAACATCAGACCTCTTCAAACTAGGCCAAGACTTCTGACTCTGATGAGGCGTGGGACATTTCTGTGCAACCACACTAAAATCACAAAGTCATAAAGGGGACTCTGCACTCACTGTGGTGATAAGATGTCATGAGGACCGGATGCGTGACAGTGATTACCAGAGAAGTCGGATAAGTGAGTGGTTGACTGAGTATACCAATTTTTTTTACATATTACATTTATAATGGTTTGGGTCATCAGAGACTTCAGAGCATAAAAAGGGCACTACATTTGTGGAGAATAACTTGCATGCATCACTGTTCTTATGGTCAAATTTATGACAACCACAATGCAATCCAGAAAGACCTCAATATAAGTCAAAGGAATCTCTCATACTGTGAATTTGGCACAATATCCATTATGAATGCAAGCCAAGAGCAGATCCATATGTTCCTGGGGTATCTTGTAATTTGGAGCATTGAGACAGCATCAGAAAGCTAAGTGTGGCCCATTTCCATTAAAAACATAGAGTTTTACCAATCGTCTTTTTTTGGTTCATATCTTATCTGTTATAAAAACTAGTACATTACTGCACATCTATTCACACAGCCTAAATTTCTATTTCCAATGTCTTTATACATTTCTAGTACATTTAGCTTCAAGATAGACTGCATATGTTAGTTAGTAAGTTAGTGAAAGAGGTTGTCCACCACCTTAACCCACTGTTCTTGCCATAAATGTTTAAGATCTTCATATATCTTTTCTGCCAGTTTCATGTTGTCTTATGCTTTTCTGCTTTGCTTTCTGTCCTATGGTAATAGATCTGATGTCAGAATCACTTCCTCTTCAAGATCCTTTGCTCCCTTCTGACTACATCTCCTATCAGCCCTTGTGCTGGGCTGCAAGCCAGCAGTGGGGACAGTCCTGTCAGTTTGCCTAAACTCTTCAACTCCGCCCCCCAGTGTAACACACACTAGCACAGTATATTGTACTGGACATTGTTATAGGGAATAGAAGTAATACACAAAGCAACAGACCACCATCACTGGCAATAAAGAATGTCGTCTACACCACATTGTATATACATTACACAGTAAACAGAGTGGTGTGTGTGTGTATATACACACATAATAAAGATTTTTTGATTTCTTGGCCTTTTTTCAGAGAATTTGAATGATAACACCAAAACTTTTTCTCCACTCATGGTTAGTGGTTGGTGAAACCATTTATTGTCAAACTACTGTGGTTTCTCTTTTTAAATCATAATGACAACCCAAAACATCCAAATGACCCTGATCAAAAGTTCCCATACCCCATTTCTTAATACTGTGTATTGCCCCCCTCTAACAAAGGCTTGGTCAAAGTTGAAGGAAAGTTGAATGCAGAATGTTATCAGCAAATACTGGAGGCAAATTTGCAATCATCATCCCGGAAGCTGCGCATGGGACGTACTTAGACGTTTCAACATGATAACGATCCAAAGCACAAGGACAAGTCGACCTGTCATTGGCTACATCAGAACAAAGTGAAGGTTCTGGAGTGGCCATCTCAGCCTCCTGACCTCAATATCATTGAGCCACTCTGGGGAGATCTCAAGTGTGGAGTTCATGTTATGAAAATTGCCTCTTCTGAGAAAAAGAGGACTTAAACTCTATAGCGCCACCTGTTGGAAGTAGCGATCCTACAAGTCACAATCAACCCTTTAACAAGTCGTGCAATATGACTTAGGATAAAAGCCAAATCAGTATCTCAATTCGCAGACACGGTGTTTCGGGCTGTTGGCCCTCGTCAGTGCGAAGCATGAGAACTGATTTGGCTAGGTGAGAGGCTCTGGACTGGGGTCTAAGGGGTATCATTTCTCCTTGTTAGACAGCTCAGGAATTTACAAGAACTGGAGGCTTTTTACCAAGAAAGGTGGGCAGCGTTACCATCTGAGAAAATAAAGAACCTCATCTACAACTACCACAAAAGACTTCAAGCTGTCATTGATGTTAGAGGGGACAATACATTGTATTAAGAAAAGGGGTATGTGAACTTTTAATCAGGGTCATTTGGATGTTTTGGGTTGTCATTATGATTTAAAATGAGGAAACACCGTAGTTTGACAATAAATGGCTTCACGCCGATTCTTTGGAATGCACTACCTAGGTTAATACGATTAATCCCCAATCCCCACAGTTTTAAGCGTGCCCTAAAAACTCATTTGTTCAGACTGGCCTACCACCTCAATGCATTAACCTAACTATCCCTGTGTGGCCTATTAATAAAAAAAAAAAAAACATAATCAGGTTCCTCGCATCATGTTCTCTCATACACTTTATGCAGTTAATAGCCCTCTGTGACTGTACTGTTACATACTTAGGCAGTTAAGTGGTTCATGCAGCTTTACATGAACACCCGAGCCTTACACTATGGCTGGTCCAAATAACTAAAGCAATTGTTACCATCCACCTCTCATGTCTCCCCTTTTCCTCATAGTTTTTAAGCTTGCGAGCAGAGCCCTTATTCCTTCTGGTATCTGTTTTGAACTGTGATTTCTGTTATGCTGTAATGTCTATTGTCTGTACAAGTCCCCTCTATAAGTTGTAAAGCGCTGCGGAATATGTTGGCACTATATAAATTATTATTATTATTATTCACCCAACCACTAACCATGACTGGAGAAAAAGTTTTGGTGTTATCATTCATATTCTCTGAAAAAAAGCCAAGAAAGCAAAATTTCTGCCGGGGTATGTAAACTTTTGAGCACAACTGTATATTGAAACTGATGGGTGGGCAGAGCTTACTGTGTGGGCGGGCATGGCTCCAGTTAGCAGAGCTCATACTGCTCCTGTGCATGATGCCGTAGACTAGTGTTGAGCATTCCGATACTGCAAGTATCGGGTATCGGCCGATATTTGCTGTATCGGAATTCCGATACCGAGTTCCGATATTTTTGCGATATCGGAAATCGGAATCGGAAGTGTGCGGTGCGTATGGTTCCCAGGGTCTGGAGGAGAGGAGACTCTCCTTCAGGCCCTGGGATCCATATTCATGTAAAAAATAAATAATAAAAATAAAAAATATTGATATACTCACCCCTCCGGCGACCCTGGCTCTTAGCAATGCCTCCGTTCCTAAGAATGCAGGGAGTGAATGACCTTCGATGACGTCGCGGCTTGTGATTGGTCGCGTAAGCGGTCACATGAGTGGTCACGCGACCAATCACAAGCCGCGACATCATCGAAGGTCCTTCACTCTGCATTCTTAGGGAACGGAGGCAGACGCTTGGACCGGTGAGAGCCGGGGCGTCAGAGGGGGTGAGTATATCAATATTTTTTATTTTTATTCTTTATTTTATACATGAATATTGATCCCAGGGCCTGAAGGAGAGTTTCCTCTCCTTCAGACCCTGGGAACCATTCCGATATTTTGTGTCCCATTGATATGCATTGGTATCGGGTATCGGTATCAGCGATATCAAATATTTTTTGGGTATCGGCCGATCCAATCTGATACCGATACCTTTGCATATCGGAAGGTATCGCTCAACACTACCATAGACACATCTTTCCATTGTATCTTTATTTACACAGCATATATACAGTGTGGGCAAAAAAGTATTTAGTCATTCAGCAATAGTGCAAGTTCCACCACTTAAAAAGATGAGAGGCGTCTGTAATTTACATCATAGTTAGACCTCAACTATGAGAGACAAACTGAGAAACAAAAATCCAGAAAATCACATTGTCTGTTTTTTTATCATTTTATTTGCATATTATGGTGGAAAATAAGTATTTGGTCAGAAACAAAATTTCATCTCAATACTTTGTAATATATCCTTTGTTGGCAATGACAGAGGTCAAACGTTTTTTGTAAGTCTTCACAAGGTTGCCACACACTGTTGTTGGTATGTTGGCCCATTCCTCCATGCAGATCTCCTCTAGAGCAGTGATGTTTTTGGCTTTTCGCTTGGCAACACGGACTTTCAACTCCCTCCAAAGGTTTTCTATAGGGTTGAGATCTGGAGACTGGCTAGGCCACTCCAGGACCTTGAAATGCTTCTTACGAAGCCACTCCTTCGTTGCCCTGGCGGTGTGCTTTGGATCATTGTCATGTTGAAAGACCCAGCCACGTTTCATCTTCAATTCCCTTGCTGATGGAAGGAGGTTTGCACTCAAAATCTCACGATACATGGCCCCATTCATTCTTTCATGTACCCGGATCAGTCGTCCTGGCCCCTTTGCAGAGAAACAGCCCCAAAGCATGATGTTTCCACCACCATGCTTTACAGTAGGTATGGTGTTGGATGGATGCAACTCAGTATTCTTTTTCCTCCAAACACGACAAGTTGTGTTTCTACCAAACAGTTCCAGTTTGGTTTCATCAGACCATAGGACATTCTCCCAAAACTCCTCTGGATCATCCAAATGCTCTCTAGCAAACTTCAGACGGGCCCGGACATGTACTGGCTTAAGTAGTGGGACACGTCTGGCACTGCAGGATCTGAGTCCATGGTGGCGTAGTGTGTTACTTATGGTAGGCCTTGTTACATTGGTCCCAGCTCTCTGCAGTTCATTCACTAGGTCCCCCCGCGTGGTTCTGGGATTTTTGCTCACCGTTCTTGTGATCATTCTGACCCCACGGGGTGGGATTTTGCGTGGAGCCCCAGATCGAGGGAGATTATCAGTGGTCTTGAATGTCTTCCATTTTCTAATTATTGCTCCCACTGTTGATTTCTTCACTCCAAGCTGGTTGGCTATTGCAGATTCAGTCTTCCCAGCCTGGTGCAGGGCTACAATTTTGTTTCTGGTGTCCTTTGACAGCTCTTTGGTCTTCACCATAGTGGAGTTTGGAGTCAGACTGTTTGAGGGTGTGCACAGGTGTCTTTTTATACTGATAACAAGTTTAAACAGGTGCCATTACTACAGGTAATGAGTAGAGGAAAGAGGAGACTCTTAAAGAAGAAGTTACAGGTCTGTGAGAGCCAGAAATCTTGATTGTTTGTTTCTGACCAAATACTTATTTTCCACCATAATATGCAAATAAAATGATAAAAAAACAGACAATGTGATTTTCTGGATTTTTTTTTCTCAGTTTGTCTCCCATAGTTGAGGTCTAACTATGATGTAAATTACAGACGCCTCTCATCTTTTTAAGTGGTGGAACTTACACTATTGCTGACTTACTAAATACTTTTTGCCCCACTGTATGTACATTGACCTGCAGTGTAAAAACAAATACAAAGAAGAGTGTGTTTGCAGAGAGAGCTGTATCTGCAGCAGCATGTAAAGAAGCAATGTGAGCTCTAGTGAATGGAGTCATGCTCACCCACACAACAAGCTATGCCCACCCGCCAGTTCACAGCACCAACTGAAGTCAGAGGATTGTCAGAGTTTATGTGACCAGAAAACCAGCTTATGTTACAGTACGATTTGGGAAAGCAAGGTATTTAGTAAAGAGTTTTTCTATGATAGTTCACTTAAAAGGCACATGTTAAGTAGTGGCCAACCCCTTTAAATTTTAGTTAATAATGCTGAAGGATTGACCTACTGTTAAAACCAGGTAGACACTCTAAACTTACGCAGTAGGCTTCCTATATTTATATAGTGTTGACTATGCTTCAGGCATGACTTCATTTATTATTGCACACTTGTTATTTCATTCTTCTCATATCACAAATAAGTCTGAATAGCAGAAAAAAATCATTTACACAGGTCATTCACATTTCAAATCATTCTGTAACACGTTTTAATATACTTTTATATCCTAGAACTGTAACGGTACACGTACAGTGTGACCTGAGTAGGATGCATCACCTAAATCAATTCAGTTACTGAAATACTGTATAATTTATTAATATCTTATACGATTTAAACTTTTACATCAGTCATGGATTTTAAAATCAAATAGTGGCATGTCCATGAGTTAATGTTTCCAATTTATGCGCTAACACAGCTTTAAGAAGTGGTGGTTTTGCTCTCCTGTAGATCAGCTAAGTGTTATTGGCGATGCTCCACGGGAAATAAAAGTATGTAAGTTAGCTGTCTCCTGAGAATGGAGAATACAATTTGAATTATAATTTTATAAAAATTATAAAGGAATATATGTCATTATTATGGCATATCGTATTTGAAAATCTAGGTTGAGTTCAGTTTTAGAAACCAACATCAGAAGCAAGTAAGCGCTGCGGAATATGATTGCGCTATATAAGTAGAACAAAATAATAAAATAAATTAAGTATTATTGTCTGTAATAGTACATTAAACATTCCAAAATACAAAATCCAATTCAGAATAGGATTTTGCTACATTTGTTTTTTGATCATTTCCTGCAATGTGCCATAAAATGTAGAGAAGAAAAATGGCAGCTCATTAGGATTCATTTAACAACAACAAAAAATAATCATAATCAATGGATCTTGGGATAAAAAGAAGTTCAATATTTAAATGTGATTGAATTTTTTTTTCCTGTGCTGAAATAATGTTTTACTTCACAGAAAGCAGCAGCTGTGATCCCATGCCATCCTGTCTGTATAATCTTTTGCTTTCTCCCCTGCTCAGAAGATGTGGTATGATCAGACCATGCTCTTGCATGGTCAGACACAGCCATTACAAAATACACAGCAGGGGCACATTTTTAAGATTATCTCAGCACAGGAACATTTTTTTTAACACATTTAATTGTAGAACTTATTTTTATCTGAAGATCTAATGATTAAAATTAACTTTGTTTGTGGGACAAACCCTTTAAGAAACCAAAAGGACACTCTTTACTACCAGAAGTCTCTAGAGTCTTTGGAGATTGTGACTTTCACAGTGTTTATTATTAGCACAATACTAACACAAATACGAGTTGGCCGCAATTATACCTTTTGACCAAAATTGCTAATTATACTAGGTTCAAATTGAGAGTCTACACCATTGAATGCAGTGATCCAGTGACGGATTCCCACTGAACTATGTGTTCTTCTGACCCCATAAGTGTTTTCTAGTTGCGCAGTCTAGTAGTCATATCACTGGGTCATTGGACCTTTTTCCTTTTCTATATTTTCTTGCTGCATTTAGTTTTTATCCCTCTCAAAGGAAGGTATTCATAGTGCAAATTTATTGTTATTTACAAATAATTAAGGCAAAAAAGTTTCAATAGTTTGAAACATTCTTACTTTTGCAAATATAAAGATGCAGAATATTTTTCTATGCCAATTTTCTGATATTTATTTAGAGGAAACTTAAAACAGTTCAAATAGCTAAACATTTCTAAAAACTATTGATAATTATAAACAATTCTAGAAAATGCCCTTCAAAATTTGGTCCTCATTCAGTGACAACTCTTTTTTGCTTTTCTATTGTACTCCTGCATCGGATCATCTCTTCCAATTGTCCAACAGTAATCTGCCAACGTTGATGGATTTCATTTTCCTTGATATCTTTTCTCCATAGCTTTAATATCATGGTGAAATCTCTCACCGTGCTCGTCGCTCACTTCTCTGTAGTTTGGTGGAGAAAAGTCTTGATGCGAATGTAAGAAATGAATCTTTGAGGATATGTTACACCCAATATCCTTAAGTGTTGAGATTTTCCAACAACCCTTCATAGTAATCTGCTCATGAGTTCCCAAAAAAATAGTTACCACTAATGTGAATGCTACCCATACAGCCTTTTCCTTGAAATGGAAACAAAGGGAGAATCTCCTCATCTTGAAGTAGCTTACGAATCTGAGGTCCAATAAAGACTCCTTCTTTTATCTTTGTTTCACTCAGCTTTGAACTTTATCAGTGAGATTCTTGAATGCTTTGCATTTTTATCCATTGTATTTAAAAAATGTTCTGCCTGATGAATGTCGGAGAGGCCAGTTTCTTTTTTTGTCATGATATTCTCTTGCACGAATATCCCACTCATATGGAAAGGAACAGTACTTTTTGCAACCACTCTTGAGACCAAGTAAGAGGTAAACCACCTTTAAGTCACCACAGAGGGGTCACACATGTTGGTCATAGTTCAGTCACCTTAACCTCTGTATCATGTTATCATAGGTTTCTTTCATGTGGACTGGAAAAAACAACTGGAATTGAAGGTAGTGCATTGTCATTATGCAGCAAGATGGCTTTCAGGCTTGTGTTGGACGAACCGATGAAGAGCCTCCTCCTCTGGAGTATGACATATTTTCAGAGCTTCCATTAAAGTTTTGATGTTGTTGCATGCCACAAGATCACCCTCCATGAAGAAGTATTGGACAAGATCTTTATCACAATTGAGAAACAGAGAAATCTGAACACTGCTCACTAAGAGATTTCACTGTTGTAGCCCAAGCGCTCAGTCTTAAGGTACCTTCACACTAAACAACTTTACAACGAGAA
Source organism: Ranitomeya variabilis (assembly GCF_051348905.1). Lineage (NCBI taxonomy): Eukaryota > Metazoa > Chordata > Amphibia > Anura > Dendrobatidae > Ranitomeya > Ranitomeya variabilis. The sequence goes on from NC_135234.1 coordinate 94,781,822, forward strand.
CGACAACGATCCGTGACATTGCAGCGTCCTGGATAGCGATCTCGTTGTGTTTGACATGCAGCAGCGACCTGGATCCCGCTGTGATATCGCTGGTCGGAGCTAGAAGTCCAGAACTTTATTTGGTCATCAGATCGGCATTTATCGTTGTGTTTCACAGCAAAAGCAACGATGTCAGCAATGTTAAACATGGAGCAAATGACCTGTGAGAACGATAAGTGAGTCACCGCTACGTCACAGGATCGCTCCTGCATCGTTCTGGAGCTGCTGTGTTTGACATCTCTACAGCGACCTAAACAGCGACGCTGCAGCAATCGGCTCGTTGTCTATATCGCTGCAGCGTCGCTGAGTGTGACGGTACCTTTACTCTTGGGCAGATCCAAATCTTTAGCAAGATCGTTCAGCTCATTGAATGAGCATTTTGAAATATGAAATTAAAATGAGTCTGGAGATCTCCTATGCCCCCGGGATTGTCTGCTGTCCTGCTGTTGATAAAAACATGGATTCAGAATAGACCTGCATATATTTTTAAAGGGCTATGCTTGAATTTCTAGAACACTTTAGCTAAACTTTAAGTAGGTTGATGTTTTCAATCCAGTAACATAAAAAAATGGAATATACTATCAACATTTCTGTGGAAGATACATGGCATGCAAAGAGTTATTATACTAAACATGCAGAACAAAAGTGAAAAAATATAATTTCTCCTTAAGATCACAAGGCAAAAAAGTTATGAGGAATGAAGCATGAAAAAATGCAGTAAATGGTGTGAAAATAAAAAAGAAGACTGGAAAGCTGTGCTTAGTCTTGAGATTGAAGAACTGTTTTTTCTTAAGAGTTCAGCTGTTGCCATAGCAATTAACTGCTACCGCTAAGCTACATTTTAATTTATTGCATAGTGCACAGACATAAGGCCATTCTGTAGGGAAGGAATAGCAGATTGCTTTTAGTTTCTGAATATATGGTGAAGGTTTTCGACCATGAAGCAGAAGCCGCATATTAGAATCACTTTCTGATACTTGTCACCCTTATTGTCTAAGAGGTTCCAGTCTTTAAGCAGAAATAGTATGAGTGCAGTGAAAAGGGCAGCCTTGACAGAGATCTAAGTATATGTTCTTTTACCTGACACGCATCTCAGTGGATTTCAGTCTCCACAAGTGACAAAGGACACGGCTAACATCCATCTCCCATGCTGAATATATTAAGATACATCGTAGACTGTCTGGCGCAAATTACAAGGTTTTACTAAGGCGTGTATTGTTTAACTGTCCTCCCTGGCACTAAACTTTTCAGTGAAACACCAGGTTTTCAGTACAAAAAACAATTTTATTTATTTATTTTTTTCTACTTCAGGTTTTGCTATTTTATAGAGCAGCAGTATCCAAAAATGTTAGATTTTTTTTAAACCGCTTTTTAATAATAAAATGAATTGTGTTCACCTTTCTTTTTTAAAGCGGTTTTCCCAATCTTTTTTTTTAACAAACATCCAATATATGACCACCACAGCCAACGTGAGGCCGCAGCAGTAACATGTCATGCTAATAGCATTATGGCTCACAACGCTAGCTCTTGGATATAACATGATCAGTGCAGTCACTGATCAGCTGCAGCAGTCATGTTCTTCTTACTGTAAAGAAAAGTAACATGAAAAATGGAGGTATTTTGTTTCATAGAATTTTTTAAATTGTATCATGGCTTTAAAATTGTGTTCAATAAATGCTTAAATAGGAAATATCTACTCTTCTATGAGATGTTTTAGTCAATACTAGAGATGAGCGTAATATGTTCGGCTCCCTCCTTATTCGGCAAGCTATAGCGCTTACCAAACAAGTTGCAGAGAGAACCCGGCTATCTGTTGTCCAGCGCCGCAGCTGCATGTGTCACGGCTAGTGTTGAGCGATACCGTCCGATACTTGAAAGTATTGGTATCGGAAAGTATCGGCCGATACCGGCAAAGTATCGGATCTAATCCGATACCGATACCCGATACCAATACAAGTCAATGGGACTCAAGTATCGGACGGTATCCCTGATGGTTCCCAGGGTCTGAAGGAGAGGAAACTCTCCTCCAGGCCCTGGGAACCATATTAATGTGTAAAATAAAGAATTAAAATAAAAAATATTGCTATACTCACCTCTCCGACGCAGCCTGCACCTTACCGAGGGAACCGGCAGCGTTGTTTGCTTAAAATTCGCGCTTTAACTTCCTTACGCGAAGTCCCGGCTTGTGATTGGTCGCGCGCCGCCCATGTGGCCGGGACGCAACCAATCACAGCAAGCCGTGACGTAATTTCAGGTCCTTCAGGATTTTAAAATTACGTTCCGGCGTTGTGATTGGTTGCGTCGCGGTCACATGGGCGACGCAACCAATCACAAGCCGTGACGTCACGGGAGGCTGGACATGCGCGCATTTTAAAATGCGCGCGTCTCCTGCCTCCCGTGACGTCACGGCTTGTGATTGGTTGCGTCGCCCATGTGACCGCGACGCAACCAATCACAACGCCGGAACGTAATTTTAAAATCCTGAAGGACCTGAAATTACGTCACGGCTTGCTGTGATTGGTTGCGTCCCGGCCACATGGGCGGCGCGCGACCAATCACAAGCCGGGACTTCGCGTAAGGAAGTTCAAGCGCGAATTTTAAGCAAACAACGCTGCCGGTTCCCTCGGTAAGGTGCAGGCTGCGTCGGAGAGGTGAGTATAGCAATATTTTTTATTTTAATTCTTTATTTTACACATTAATGTTGTTTCGATACCGATACCCGATACCACAAAAGTATCGGATCTCGGTATCGGAATTCCGATACAGCAAATATCGGCCGATACCCGATACTTGCGGTATCGGAATGCTCAACACTAGTCACGGCTGTTTTACTGTCACAACACATGCATAGAGAGCCCAACAAAGATCAATGGTGGTCTCAATGCTGAGCTATGTGTGAGTATCCTACAAGACGAGTCACTTCATATACTTGAGTACTATTTGTATGAAAAGGACAAGATAGTTTTCCAGCAGGACAAAGACCCGAAGCATATGTCAAGATTGGCAAAGAAATGGTTCAATGACAATGAAGTAGAGGTGTTGGATTGCCCCATACAGTCCTCAGACCTCAAATCAATTGATTACTTATGGGTAGAGTTGAAGAGCAAACTGTATACATGCGCAAGTGAGTGGACCAGTATGTACCAACTTTGGGAATGTGTAGAAGAGACCAGAGATAATCTTTTGTTGAGACTTGAAATGAGCGAACTTGTTCGGAAAAAGTTTGTCAATCTCAAATTCCGCACAAACATTGCACTTTAGGATTCGTATTCGGATTGCCGAGCATTTTACCTCAAAATCATCAAAATTCATCCAAAGCTCAGTAAATCATTGAGTTTGTACTAATGCTTTTGTTAGGACTTTGGCTATTCTAGTGGTGCTTTATAAACAGTGGGGGGACATGATCCATGAGGGGATGGGGTTGGGGAGAGGTCAGAGTAGTGGTGGACTGTATTTTTTTTTATTAACTTAATGTGTGCAGAATCCGGGAGCCAATCAGGGTGCAGCAACCATCCTCAATGTCCAGACACAAGGGCTTCTCTCATTGACTGTCAAAGTCACATGTCCTTCTCCATATAAAAAGCGGACATGTTTTTGTAGTCAGATAGTTCAGATAAATGGGATCTTGTGTGAAATCGACCTTCCAGCATCTAAATCGTTTGTTCTAATAGTGTGGGCCAGAGACCAGGCCACATTTCCAAATTTAAATCCTTTCTGCTAAAAATGTGGGTCATATACTAAGCCACATTTCAGAATGTAAATCGTTTGTGCTAATAGTGTGGACCATACACCAAGACACATTTCAGAATCTAAATAATTTGCGCTAAGTGTGGTCCAAGCAGGAGGTCACATTTAAGAAACAAAATCCTTTCTGCTAATATTGTAGGCCATACACCAAGCCAAATTCCAGAATCTAAATCCTTTGTGCTAATTGTGTGGGCCAGACAACAGGCCACATTTCTGAATCTGAATCCTTTTGGCTAATAGTGTGGTCCAGACACACTCACACTATCTCAGTAAATAAATGCTAATTGTTAATTTAGTTAGAGGTGACTGACTGGTCTGGGCCTAGGTCTCCTCTAAAATGTAAATCGCTGAGAAAAATGTTGGGCCTATAGAAATAAAATTTTCATTGTTATTATTACTAAAGGGTTGTGAAACAGCTGGTTGAAATAGGGGAATGATAAATCTAACATGAGTGGGAAAAATCAAGGTGGTAGTGGAAGGGGGAATAGGCTTGGTGTTCAAGGTGTAAGTGGGTGAGGTGGTAATGTTAATGAAAGCTTTACTGAAAAAGCACCGTTTTGTCCTATTTAAAGACAACTGAAAACTTCTATCACTGGATGGGCTACCCGACTCTCCTTCTTTGTCAGCCACACAGTGGTACACCTTGTAGATGAGGGCCAGAAAGAGCATGTGCGCCTGTGTATGGCAAGCACTGCATCAAGTGGCCACTCCTCCTCTTCATCCACACAGTAGAATACTCAGAGGTGGCACCCCAATTACCCTTGTTTCCCCCCACGTCACAACTCTCCAACATCCCAACTGATTGTGGGGAACCACAGATGGGTCAGTCTGCAGAGCTGTTCACACATTTAATTCCATAATCATCATAGGTCTGTTCCAAAGATTCACAGAATCAAGAGAAGGAAAGCAGATGCACCGATGGCCAACATTTTACTCAGTTGGATCTGGGGCGAGACAAAGTAGGATCTGAGCAGAATCCAGGCCCTCATCATCACACATTAATCCGGGGGGTGGACTTGATTTTGATGAAACTCAGATACCTGAGGTGCACATGTACTGTACTGTGCTGTCAGAGTAGGAAAAGGAGAAGGGTGCCTCTCAGGGTGAAGAGTGGGAGAACAGCTTACACCGTTCCCTTACCTACCTCATCTTACTTGAAACTTCATTTCAAAGCTTTAAATGCTTACCCAGACCATGATACCTCATGCGTGACCCATGGGTGACTGCTTCTGTGCCTTTATAAAATGTTCTTCTAATTTATTAGTCAATTACCTCTACTACTATCCTTGCATTTTTCTAACAGTAGTGCTCTACCAAGCTGATATTTGGGCCACCTGACTGTAGCTGGGAAAAAAACAGTTTCAGCTATTGCATGAGGTATCAGGGCTAATAGCAAAGAAGGCTTACAGCACTCCCTTACCCATCTCGTCTAAACTGAAACTTCAATTCAAAGATTTAAATGCTAGCTCAGACCCTGATACCTCATGCATGGCCCATGGATGACTGCTTCTGTGCCATTATAAAATGTTCTACTGTGGGTCAATTAATCATTCAACTACCTGTGTTACTATTGCGTTAGATTGGCTCACTCAGTGGTACATGGAGGTAGACAAGTGAACACTGCCTCTTTAAGAACTTATTTGGTTTATTATAGGCAGCATAAACCAAGGTGAGGTAAAACAGACACAACCCTCTGGGCAAATCAGGAAAAGCCAAACGAAATGGTAGCACACAGCACAGTCCTTCTGAGAGCAGGGGACCTCCAGCTCACCGTTAGCAGAGCACACATGGTTCAGGTTGGTTCCAGCACAACCCCTTCACTCTTGTGTTCCTCTCCAGACAATGAACACTCACTGCCTCTGGAGGCCAGCTACTCAAACTTCAGACCAACCTCTCATGTGGAGATAAGGTTGACAACCTCCCAATCACTATATGGTTGTCTGCAAAAACCCAGCCCATTAAAGAAATCAATGTTAACCCCTCACACCACTTAGGCTGGTTTCACATTTGTGTCTTTGCTGGCAGCATTTGATCCGCATACATCCGCATGCATCATGCGTACATATATTTAACATGGGGTACGCATTGGGCATGCGCTTGCATGCGTATCGCATGCTTTTGCTTACACATGTGTCTTTTTGTGGTGTGCTGCTGGGTGCAGCGAGCAGAGCATGTTGCATTTTTGGAGGTGTTAAAAATCTATCAAATATGCGCAGGCATGCGCATGCGAATGAGTGCGTTAAAAAGACGCATTACTGTCTATGGGAATGCATGCATATGCATATCCTTGCGTACGCATGCATTCAATGCGCTTGCGCACTTTGGACTGGCCATGAGCAGGAACTGATTGACAGGCCCATTGAGACACGCCCTCCTGTAAATATCGAACACATGCGCATAAAAACCGCAAATGCAGGCAAAAAACAGATACAAACGCATGCACATGCAGCGTTTTTTTGCTGTCATGCGTAAGCGGATAAAAAAACGTGTAAACATGTGTTTGCATTTGTTTAGGCATGCATTTGCATATGCAGATAATACGCTAAGCACATATACGCAAATGTAAACTTAGCCTTAATGTGCTGGAGGAAAATCTCTGTATTTTATATCACTGACACCAGTATGCGCAGTAAAATATATCACTCCTTCAGCAGTTTATCAGTGACTTTATAAAATATACCCACTCTCTGTCCAAATCTGGTTTTTTTTGCACCTTTATTTGCTAAGTAGTGGAGTCTGGACATTCTTCCCCTTCTTTTGCCTTACCCATCTCAGGAGCGCATGATCTGATACCAGCCTGAACTTCCTGCCTAACAGGTAGTATTTCAAGGTGTCGATTGCCCAATTGATGGCTAAGCACTTTTTCTCTACGATGGCATCGTTTTCACAGGAGAGTTTTCTACTCCGTGATCTATCTCCTGGCACAACACAGCTCCCACCCCAATGTTGCAGGCATCCATCTGGAGCACAAACTCCTTAGTGAAATACAGTGCGACCAAGACCTACTGTCTGCACAGGGTGAGCTTCAACTCCTGGAATGCCAGGATCTCCACTTTAGAGGGCCATTTAGCAATACATGTCTTTGTGCCCTTGAGAAGATCCATCAGGGGGGCAGCTATCATGGAAAAATTCAGGCTAAATCACCAATAGTATCCCGCAATTCCCAGAAACGCCCTGGCCTGTTTTTTGGAGACCGTTGTGTATGTAAATGTAAAATTTCCTGGAATCATTAGCGGACGTCATGTCCAGTTTGGAGAGCCCCAATGAACCTTAACAGGGAAAACCCCCTACAAGTGACCCCATTTTGGAAGCTAGACCCCTCAAGGAATGTATTTAGATGCATGGTGAGCACCTTGAACCCCTAGGTGCTTCACAGAAGTTTATATCGTTGAGCTGTAAAAATAAAAAAATCACATTTTCCTCACAAAAATGTTATTTTGGCCCCAAATTTTGCTTTTTCATAATTGTAACAGGAAAAATTGGATCATACAGTTTGTTGTGCAATATCTCCTGAGTAAGCCGTTACCCCATATGTGAGGGAATAATACATTTGAAGCACAGTGCAAGGCTCAGAAGGAAAGAGGTGCCATATTGGAGTTCAGATTTTGCTGGAATGGTTTGAGGGTGCCATGTCACATTGGCAGAGCCCCTTAGATGCCAAAACAACAGAAACCCCCTAAATGTAAACTCATTTTACAATCTACACTCCCCAATGAATTCATCTAGTGGTGCAGTGATCAAATTGACAAAACATGTGTCTCACAACATTTTATACCACTGAGCGGGGAAGAAAGAATAAATTACATTTTTACCACCAAAATGTTGTTTTAGCCCCAAGTTTTTAATTTTTCTAAGGGCTAATATGATTTTTTTTTCTGCAACAAACTGAGGTCCATTTTTTCCTGAGTGTGCCAATACCCTATATGTAATTGGGAATTATCTTTCAGGCACAGTGCAAAGATCAGAAGGCAAGGAGCGGCAGATTTTACTGTTATGGTTTGCAGATGCCATGACCCACATCTAGGGGTGCAGTGATCATATTGACAATATGGGTGTCAGAGAATTTTATGCCATTGGGCAGTGAAGAAAAAAATTTTACCAACAAAATTTTGTTTTAGCCCCAGATTTTTATATTTTCACACAAGAAGTGGGTAGATATGGGACCAAAATTTATCCCACAATTTCTACAGACTGTGGCAATACCCCATACGTGTCTGTACAGTACTACTTAGCCATACAGAGAGACTTGGGAGGGATGGAGCGCAATTTGCTTCCTTGAACACAGATGTTCCTAGAACAGTTTACGGACTCTATATATAGATCCCCAAATTGCTAGAAGAGCAGAATCACCCCTCAAGTGAAACACCTCTATAGAAAAGAAATACCAAAAATATATTGTTTGTAAAAAGCAAAGAATACCAAACCTAATATATTACCCAAAAGAAGTATTCAAAGATAACCAAGTAAAAATATATTGCCATTTATTAAAAATACATGATTATACACAAGAATACTAGAAATCAAAATCTCTGACTGCAAGGAAATTGCCATAAGAGAATCTTTATTAAAAACATTAAAATTGATAGTAATAACCACCTATGTGTACCAGGGGGCAAAGAATGCCAGGCAGACCATAAAAATATACAAGCAGATAGCCTTGCTGGTAAAATTCAAATAATGATGAAAATTGTGAAACAATATGCTACTCCAAAAAAACAGTGAAAAATATAATGCACAAAATATGATAAATAAAAATAATAAATAATTACCCAGTGGTAACCAACAAATCACAAAAAGTGCATCCAAAACTAATACGTAAAAATATATTAATTAAAAAATAAAAACAAAAATTTAATTTATTACCAAAACTCAATAACACCAAATGTGAATGGTGCACATTAAAAGGAGATAGCCATAATACACTTTATGAAAACACAAGTGGCCAGCACTCGGGCAAGACTACCTGCAGCGAGGATAATAGTAATAATCCATAAAAGGTCACATACCAGGCAGCCTGACTCTCAACTGCCCCCTGCACACACCACTCCGAAATTTATCCCACAATTTCTACTGACTGTGGCAATACCCCATACATGGCTGTACAGTACTACTTAGCCATAAAGAGAAACTTGGGAGGGATGGAGCGCAATTTGCTTCCTTGAATGATGATGTTCCTAGAACAGTTTACGGACTCTATATACAGATCCCCAAATTGCTGGAAGAGCAGAATCACCCCTCAAGCGACCCTATTTTGGAAACTATACCCCTTGGGGTACTTATCTACAGGTATAATGATGATTTTGACTCCATGGGTGATCTTTGGGAGGCAGAATTTAAAAATCAACAGAAGGTGAAAAATTGGTTTTATTTTTTATGCCATTCCTCGTGAGGTACAGTACATGTATGTGTGTGGCTATATATATATATATATATATATATATATATACTGTATATATATATATACACACTGCTCAAAAAATAAGGAGAACACTAAAATCCCACATCCTAGATATCACTGAATGAAATATTCCAGCTGTGAATCTTTATTCATTAAATACTTGAATATGTTGAGAACAATAAATCCTAAAAATTATCTGGAGTTGGAATCATGCTCAAAATCAAAGTGGAAAATGAAGTTACAGGCTGATCCAAGTTCAGTCAAAATGCCTCAACACAAGAAAATAATGCTCAGTAGTGTGTGTTGCCTCCACGTGCCTGTATGACCTCCCTACAATGCCTGGGCATGCTCCTGATGAGGTGGCTGATGGTCTCCTGATGGATCTCCTCCCAGACCTGGACTAAAGCATCCGCCATCTCTTGGACAATCTGTGGTGCAACGTGACGTTGGTGGATGGTGCAAAACATGATGTCCCAGATGTGTTCAATTGGATTCAGGTCTGGGGAACAGGCGGGACGGTCCATAGCTTCAATGCCTTCATCTTGCAGGAAGTGCTGACACACTCCAGCCACATGATTGTCCTGCATTAGGAGGAAGCCAGGGCCAACCGCACCAGCATACAGTATAGTCTCACAAGTGGTCTGAGGATCTCATCTTGGTACCTAATGGCAGTCAGGCTACCTCTGGTGAACACATGGAGGGCTGTGTGGCCCTCCAAAGAAATGCCACCCCACACCATTACTGGCCAACTGCCAAACCGATCATGCTGAAGTGTGTTGCAGGCAGCAGATCGCTCTCCACGGCGTCTCCAAACTCTGTCATGCCTGTCACATGTGCTCAGTGTGAACCTGCTTTCATCTGTGAAGAGCACAGGGCACCAGTGGCGAATTTGCCAATCCTAGTGTTCTGTGGCAAATGCCAAGCATCTTGCATGGTGTTGGGCTGTGAGCACAACCCCCATCTGTGGACATCGGGTGCTCAGACTATCCTCATGGAGTCAGTTTCTAACCGTTTGTGCAAACACATGCACATTTGTAGCCTGCTGGAGGTCATTTTGCAGGGCTCTGGCAGTGCTTCTCCTGTTCCTCCTTGCACAAAGGCCGAGGTAGCGGTCCTGCTGTTGGGTTGTTGCCCGCCTACGGCCCCCTCCACATCTCCTGGTGTACTGGCCTGTCTCTTGGTAGTGCCTCCAGCATCTGGACACCACGCTGACAGACACAGCAAACCTTCTTGCCACAGCTCTTATTGATGTGCCATCCTGGATGACCTCCACTACCTGAGCCACTTGTGTGGGTTGTAGAGTCCGTCTTATGCTACCACAAGTGTGAAAGCACAACTAACATTTAAAAGTGACCAAAACATCAGCCAGAAAGCATTGGTACTGAAATGTGGTCTGTGGTCCCCACCTACAGAACCACTCCTTTATTGAGTGTGTCTTGATAATTGGCAATAATTTCCATCTGTCTTCTACTGCATTCCATTTGCACAACAGCATGTGAAATTGATTCTCAAACAGTGTTGCTTTCTAAGTGGACAGTTTGATTTCACAGCAGTTTGATTTACCTGGAGTTATATTCTGTTGTTTAAGTGTTCCCTTTATTTTTTGAGCAGTGTATATACAGTACAAACCAAAAGTTTGGACACACCTTCTCATTTAAAGATTTTTCTGTATTTTCATAACTATGAAAATTGTACATTCACAATGAAGGTATCAAAACTATGAATTAACACATGTGGAATTATACACTTAACAAAAAAGTGTGGAACAACTAAAAATATGTCTTATATTCTAAGTTTTTCAAAGTAGCCACCTTTTGCTTTGATGACTGTTTTGCACACTCTTGAAATTCTCTTGATGAGCTTCAAGAGGTAGTCACCAGGAATGGTCTTCCAACAATCTTGGAGGAGTTCCCAGAGATGTCGAGCACTTGTTGGCCCTTTTGCCTTCACTCTGCGGTCCAGCTCACCCCAAATCATCTCGATTGGGTTCAGGTCTGGTGACTGTGGAGGTCAGGTCATCTGGCGTAGCACCCCATCACTCTCTTTCTTGGACAAATAGCCCTTACACAGCCATTGTCCTGTTGAAAAATAAATGATGGTCCAACTAAACGCAAACTGGATGGAATAGCATGCTGCTGCAAGATGGTGTGGTAGCCATGCTGGTTCAGTATGCCTTCAATTTTGAATAAATCCCCAACAGTGTCACCAGCAAAGCACCCCCACACCATCACACCTCCTCCTCCATGCTTCATCCATGAGTCCATCCGTTCACCTTGGTTGGAACCAAAGATCTCAAATTTGGACTCATAAGATCAAAGCATAGATTTCCACTGGTCTAATGTTCATTCCTTGTGCTCTTTAGCCCAAACAAGTCTCTTCTGCTTGTTGCCTGTCCTTAACAGTGGTTTCCTAGCAGCTATTTTACCGTGAAGGCCTGCTGCACAAAGTCTCCTCTTAACAGTTGTTGTAGAGATGTGTTGCTAGAACTCTGTGTGGCATTGACCTGGTCTCTAATCTGAGCTACTGTTAACCTGCGATTTCTGAGGCTGGTGACTCAGATAAACTTATCCTCAGAAGCAGAGGTGACTCTTGGTCTTCCTTTCCTGGGGCGGTCCTCATGTGAGCCAGTTTCTTTGTAGCGCTTGATGGTTTTTGCCACTGCACTTGGGGACACTTTCAAAGTTTTCCCAATTTTCAAACTGACTGACCTTAGTTTCTTAAAGTAATGATGGTCACTCATTTTTCTTTACTTAGCTGCCTTATTCTTGCCATAATACAAATTCTAACAGTCTATTCAGTAGGACTATCAGCTGTGTATCCACCAGATTTCTGCACAACACAACTGATGGTCCCAACCCCATTTATAAGGCAAGAAATCCCACCTATTAAACCTGACAGAGCACACCTGTGAAGTGAAAACCATTCCCGGTGACTACCTCTTGAAGCTCATCAAGAGAATGCCAAGAGTGTGCAATGCAGTCATCAAAGCAAAAGGTGGCTACTTTGAAGAACCTAGAATGTAAGACATAATTTCAGTTGTTTTCCACTTTTTGTTAAGTATATAATTCCACATGTGTTAATTCATAGTTTTGATGCCTTCAGTGTGAATGTACAATTTTCATAGTCATGAAAATACATAAAAATCTTTAAATGAGATGGTGTGTCCAAACTTTTGGTCTGTACTGTGTATATATATATATATATATATATATATATATATATATATATATATAGATAGATAGATAGATAGATAGATAGATAGATAGATAGATATAGCTTTGTAGCCATAAATGGAGGGGGGCCCAGGCACATTTCTTGCACAGGGGCCCCACGCTGTCACTGTCCACCCCTGACACTATCCTAACATTTTCCTACTAATAGTAGTTTATGAAACTTATTGTTATGCACACAAGCTGTGGGGATGTATAGTGGACTCACTAGACCACTGATGGAATTGTGGTAGCTGTATACCAGCTACACAAGAGACAGGAGAATGAGCTTTCAAAAACCAAAGGTATTTATTTAAAGAAAGCTAAAAAAAAAGGGAGAGGTACCTGAGGGAAGAATCCTCTGGACCACAACACTGAACCACGTAGTGGATCACCGGGCAATGTGTACCCCTATATAGGGATTCCCCCATCGTAAGACCAGGTGGCCTAAATGCCGTGGTACCCGGACCAGAGGGATGACCCATGCAGACCGTATTAACTAGAGAGTGGAATACTGGCTCTGTTGGTGGAGAGAATCCTGGAAGCTCTGTGTAATCCCGGAAACGCTGATCCAGCCGGCAGCAATATCTGGATGGTTCCGTGAGGAGCGGCTTGGTCAGCCTGGAGTGGAAACTGGAGAGTCCAGAAGGATCCAGAATAGGGAACTGCCAGCAGAGGATTCTGAGGAGACAGAGGTATTAGTATAACAAAAGTAACAAACTTCAGTTTTCACATTGCCCATGCACCTCCCTTAAGGGGAGGATGACGTTTATGCACAGGGCATCACTGCACAGACAGCCCTAATAGAGAACAGGTGCCCTGCTGCTTTAAGTATATGCAGGAAGCGGGGCGTGCCTCCTAAGACCATTTCCAGGAGACCTGCCAAGGGAATGCAGGTTCCTAGCAGAGAAGGGAGCCGCTGATCATTTGGAGCCACGGACAAGGTGAGCAGCACCAGTGGAGTTGTGTGATAGGCACCGGTCTCCCTGCACAACGGAGACCGGACCTGCGGCTGAGGGCATGACACTGATGTTTGTGCCACCTAAGTGTGGCTGAGAAAAAAAAAGTTTCAGCTGTTGCATGAAGAATCAGGGCTCTCAGCAAAGAAGGCTTACACCGCCTACTCACCTCATCTTAATTGAAACATCAAATCAAAGCTCTAAATGCTGGCCCAGACCATGATACCTCGTGCACGGCCCATGGCTGACTGCTGCTGTGCCATTATCAAATTTCTACTGTGAGTCAATTGATGCCTCTTTTTCTGGTGTCTGTACCTAATTTTTGTAAATTTTTGGACTCCAAGTTGGGTTTCCCTCTGAATTTGACAGATCTCTCAGAGCATCAAGCCTACACCTATCACTCATCCACCTGTTACTGATCAATGTTTAAGCTAGAAATGCAGGTCCAAGCCCTGTCCCAGGGCCTATCCCATGCATCCATGCTGCATAATTATACTATTTGTACTCTGAGTCAATTGGTGCTACTTTTCCTGGTGTCTGCCCCTAATTTGAGCCATTTGGGAAGCTTTTGGTCCTCCTTAAGGTGTTGTGTATAAGTTTGGTTTTGCCTCCCATTGAATTCAGTTGGGTTCCAGTACATATGAAGAACTGGTTGGCGAACATGTTTGACGAACATCGGGACGTTCACTGAACCTATCAGAACCGAACCTTGAAAGGTTCATTCATCTCTAATGGTGACCTCCTTCAGAGAACATAAAGACATGTAATCCTCGGAGGATCACCATTAGGTCATCTGACCTAACTGAAAACAACTATACAGTATTATGAATTTCCAGATAGAGAAGAACAACCAAATACAGTATTAGCTGTTTTATATGTATTAGGGGACAAGTGATATGATTAACAAAATAAAAATCACTTAACTGCTAACTTAATATAACATGTTAATTTGTGGATCATTTTAGACAAACTCCACACCTCCACTTTTAGTATAGAATTATGCAATAGGAGGCTTATTCATTAAAAAAAAATGCTTCTGAAACTAATATTCATTGTTTAATCCTATTAGACCAAATAATGTTTGAGCAATGTATTAATTTTGGGTATACTTTAGAGGTGTCTTATGAAGTCTTAGATATAGAACATTTACATTCTTCTGAAAACTGTGCACATATGAAAGATTGAATATCCTGTTTTTACTTCAATCACCTTACATTAAAATGTCAAATGGAAGAATACAGAAACCATATCTGGTGCTAATGTCTCATAATGACATGAGGACGCTGAAAAGCTGTTCATCCTTTGATAGCTTTCTTTCAGATCCATGCAGGGGTTCATGGAGAAGTACAGTAGATTGACTAGAAGCCAAGTCTCCAGCAGAGAGGGCAGAATGTTAATAGCTGAGAATCCCAAAAAACAAAGAACATTGCAGTAACTTATGACTGCTCTACTCTGCCAAGTTCATCATAGTCACTTCAAAGGGTAAACAGAGAATATATCTAAATTTCTTACATATAAAGGAAGAATGGTTCTTTCATATAGAATTTACAAATCTTCAAAATGTAACCTATTATAATACGTAATAATAATTGGAATAATATAGTTAAAATGGAATATTCAGCATATTCGTTTCCAGTGTAATTCATGTTTCTAATTTTTGCCTTTCTTGTATTGCTCATGACTCATAAGCTTCATTTTACATTAAATCATGATTGCAAAATTCAAATCAACATAAATAAATACAGTACATAAATAAGGACATTCATGCTTTTATCGCAAAGGATAAAACAATACAATCTCTTTTCTATAATTAGTTTTGACCACCTCTAAAAAAGACTATGTTAGAAAAAAAAATGGTTTTGTGGTCTATAAAAATAATAAGAACTGGAGGACTGTATGATTCTATGAGAAAATACCAAAGTGCTCTGGAGAACTGAACAAAGCTCCATCACATCTTTTAGTTGAGAGGGGTATTGAAGGCTAGTCTCAGCATTTTGGAACTTCCAGGCACAATGAAGTCACACTAAGGTCAGGGCCAAATTTAAACAAAGTGTGGCTTCGGGCAAAATTAAAAGTGGGGCTCCAAAAGCTAACATATAGAACCTTCACCAGAAATTTATGCTTGTACACTAGTCCATTTAAGTTGAGTTCAGATCATCTGCATGCAAGTTATATGTAACCTCTCTAAACTGGCTGATGAAGAATGATAGGAACAGATTGATTGCTAATATGATCATTCAGTCACAAATCTAGTATCATATTATCAGCAGCACAATCTCTGTTTACACCTGGCAATATGCTGCCAAGAAAATAATTTTTGTTCAGGCATAAGAGATCCAATCATCAAATGAATGAGTGCTGTGCTAGATTTTCGGTGATTGTAGACATATTAACTCCTTGTAAGGATCCATGCTTTCAGATAGGCATCAGTTAGCGTTCAAACAGGTAATGCAGTTTGGTCCAAATGTGCAGTTTCATTGCTTTCATAAAACTCTAAGGGATTCAATTTCAAAACAGCCTCTTCTGGGCACAAAGGTATAACAGCAAATAAACAATACATTCAGCAAGCACATATATGTCAGAGTGGGTTCACCAAAACAGATTACAGTAATTTCTCCCAGAGCAAACTTTATGCACAAAAAAAGTATTGTCCTACCAGTCTCGGTATCACCTTCAGCTTGAGCTCCAGCAGCTTCCAGAATCAAACAAAAGTGTTCAACTCCATGCACAGTTCACACTGAGCAGGCTGAAGATTTCACACATTATTCTGGAGCTCCAATACACCCACTGCTTAGCTTTCCTAGCTGACCTGTGCAGTCTCCATTCAGAGACGCTGGCTTTTTTCTCTCCAGGTACAGCTCACATTTTGGCTAGTCACTCACCAGCTTCAACACATTCCTCTCTGCTCAACATCCAGCAGACTGACACCAGGTGAACCTGGGTTCCTAGTCAAAGCTAGCCATGTACATTTAATTATCACCTGCAGTACTAGAATTTAACCCAGTCATAACTGGCTTTGCTACAACTTACAAATGCTCATTTATATTTATGTTAAATATCACATCAATGGGAGAATTGATGGAGCCATATACCATAAAATCCTGAGTGACAACCTCCTTCCCTCAGCCAGGACATTAAAAATGGGTTTTGGCTGGGTCTTCCAGCAAGACAATGACCCAAAACATACAGCCAAGACAGCAAAGGAGTGGCTCAAAAAGAAGCAAATTAAGGTCATGGAGTGGCCTAACCAGTCTCTAGACCTTAATCCCATAGAAAACTTATGAAGGGAGTTAAAGCTCCAAGTTGCCAAGCGAAAGCCTCAAAAAATCTTAATGATTTATAGATGAGCTGCACAGAGGAGTGGACCAAAATTCCTCCTGACATGTGCGCAAACCTCATCATCAACTACAAAAAAAGTCTGACTGCTGTGCTTGCCAACAAGGGTTTTGGCACCGAGCATTAAGTCTTGCTTGCCAGACGGATCAAATACTTATTTTTAACTGCAAAATGCAAATAAATTTATAGAATTTATACAATGTGATTGTCTGGATTTTATTTTTGATATTCTATCTCTCCGTATTAAAAATAATCTACCCTTAAAATTATAGACTGTCCATTTCTTTGTCAAAGGGCAAACTTGCAAAATCAGCAAGCGATCAAATACTTTTTTCCCCACTGTACCTCAACTACACTTTTCTAATATTGGAATAAGTTACTGCAGTTGGTGCTTTCAAGGGTTTATGGATGACTCTCCTTATATTTGTTTCCTAGCTTTACAATGTGTGCAGAGCCTTTATGAGTGAAGAAGTACCACAACTATACTTTCTCAATATTTGAATGAGGCTCTACAGTTGTTGCATTCAAGGGTCTATGGATGACCCTCCTTCTAATTTTGTTCTGGCTTTGCACTGTGTGCAGAGCCTTTATGATTTTTGGATTATCACAACTACACTTTCTTAATATCTGAATGAGGTACTACAGTTGATGCCTTCTTCCATCTAATTTTTGGCAGTTCTTGCTTCCTTCATAAATTACATTGAAATTTAAATTTTTTAAAATAAAAATTTCAATTTTGGTTTAATAATAAATTGTTTTTTGTTAATCCCCTTTAAATGTTACCTTATATACAAGTCATTGTACAGGTAAGAAGGTTTCTTAACATTTTTTTTAATAGAAAACTCTAATTTGCCTTAGATTTTGAATGTTTTATTGTTAGTCCTTAAAGTGGAGTAAAAGTGTGACACCATTGTTCTCAGCAGTGCATTTAGTGCATATAAATAACATAAAGTACTTAGGAAACACTGTTTTTGATTAAAAAAAGCTTAAAATCCATCCCACCAGTGCCAAACTTTACCCTGTTAGGATGGTCCTAACCTCTAGTATTATCCACTATAAGGACTGTGGTAATTTAAGGGCCTACAAAAGTTGTGACAGATTTATTGTAAAGATTAGTGTAGATTTTATTGATTATAGTAATACTATATAGATATGAGTGTATCATGCAAAATTTAATTCACCTGTTAGCGCAGATTTTTTTTAGAAATTTCATTTGCAGGGAAGTTAATGCCCTTTATTATGCTCCAGAACTTAGAGAATAATAAGCGTAAGATTTAAAAAAAACTACCAAAAATAACTTATACTGACCTTACCATTCACTTCTCTGGCCTCTCCGCTCCTTTCTGTTAAGCATTTGGTCCTCACTGAATCTTCTGATCACTTCCACTTGTGCTGAAATTACCAGGCCTCTCACTCTAGATCAGGACCTCAAGCTCTGAGAAAAACATGTATGCCATGATGTTACAAGTGCAAACACATAACCATCTGAGCCTAGCACAAGAGGTTCGGGGATTTCAGAGAGAACAACAGTGACTAGAAGATGCACAGATGATGAGACTGCTGACAGTGAGGGGTGTATGGTCTGGAGAGGGTCAGCAGTGAGGTGAATGTCAGGATTTTTTTTTTATTTTTCAAAATTTTCATGGCCTTTTTTTGTTATGAAATATGATGGCCAACAACTGACTAAACACGGAATAAAATTACTAAAATTCTGCATTTTGGAGAATGTGAAAAAATGTAAGTAGAATTCAATTCTATTTGCGTATATTTGCTTATCTATAATACTGTACATTAAGATTATAATATAATTAACAACATAACAATGGCAAAGACTAGGCTTATCATATCTCTTTTCATCTATATAATTACTCTATCATCTATTTTAGTACATACAAATATATGATAATACATATGTTTAATGTTCTTTCTTTCTAGTCAGATACAGTTTTTAGATGGAAATTGCATTCAGCTGCATAAGTAACCTCTGCAGAATTACAATTAAACTGACCTTTATTCGAAAACTTTGTGAACAAGAAGTATAATTAATAGATACCCAGTGTATAATAAATTTGCAGCCTTTACAAGGTGGTATATTGCTAGAAGCTTTGCAGCTATTAATTTTAACAAACTAGATGCCGACAATGCTGATATTTGCATTTGTATCCTGTTTAAAAGTTGTAAGGAAAAGCAAAAAAGTGTTGATTGTAAAGTGTCTATGCAACGTCAGCCCATTTCAAAGTATAATGCATATACAGCAACCAAACTGAAATGACTAAAGACTAAAATATATCTAAATTGATGGTGGATATGAAAAACAATTATTAATTCTTCTTATATATTTCCTTTTTTCACGCTCCATTTTTACCTTTGGCAGAAAAAAGGCTTAAGAAAACTACAGTAAACTTTGATGTGTAAAACAGGACATAAAATTGTAAAATATAGAAAAACACAGATACTTTGCAATGGACTATAAAATGGTGGTTCCATCAATGTTTGGACCTAATGGATGATGTACCATTCCTTAACTCTTTCCTGACATCTGCTGCACATGTACGATGTAAATCAGGAATGGATGTAAGGAGAGCTGAACCCGCCCCATGCCTGGCATATAATGGCTGTGACACACATGCAGGAGCTGTCTATAACTACTGCAGGTAGAGCAGAGGTCCACTTGTGGCTGTAAACTATAAAGTTCTGCATATAAGGATCCTCTTGTCTGTCTCTAGCAAATTTATCAAAACTCAGCCTGTGGCTTGACTTCAAAGAATACTTTGATTTTTACATTATACAACACTATAGTATTGCTGTATAAAGTATAGATGATCAGACAATCGCAGGTTCAAGTCCCTTGAGGGGGACTAACATATACAGCAAAAAAATGTAAAAAAAAGTTTTTTAAAACGCAATAACCCCCCCCAAAAAAAACCCATATAAAGTTCAATCAACCCTATTTTTTCCTCATTAAAAATAAAAGTTTGAAAAAATGCACATTTTTGGCATCATTGCATTAATAAACATAAGATATGCCAAAATCTAAAATTAATTATCCCAATCAGAAAACATCATAAACAGAAAAATTACAAAATAATAGTTTTTGGACCTTGCAATGCTACAAATAATGAAGTAAGAAGTAACCAAAACATTGTATCTATCCCAAAAATGACATCAATGAAAACATCTGCTTATCCCACAAAAAACACAGTCACACAGCTCTATGATTCGAAAAATAAGAATATGGCAACCCAAACCCCATTTTTTTGCAAATTTACCATATGCTTTTACAGCAAAAATTATTTTACAAAAATTGGACACAAGTTTGGCATTTCTTTAATTATACTGACTTTATGCTAGGTCTCAAAATAGGCATGACATGGTGTCCCTTGACCAGCCCCTATATTTTATATGGTCTATGATAGCCCCCTGTGACACTGCAGGGCATTACAGGGAAATGAAGCCCACATTGCCACACCAGACAACATTAACTCACTCACTCAATGTGCAGCAAGACTGAAATGGCTGGAGGTATTTTTTTTTTTGCTAATACTCAGAAAATAATTTGCAGATTGTGCAAATTAGCGTGGAATTGACAATAATAGGAAATTTGACTTTAATTAAATCGATCAACTTATCTCTACTCATAAATATGTTTAGGTTTTCATCAGTACTGTATATTTTTGTGGGGCAAGCTGCAGTCTTTTTCTGGTACGTAATACTTTTTTGTTACTTTTTATTCCTTTTTTGGGGGAGAGGAGGACAGTTGTTTAATGTGTTTACTGTGTGGGATAAATAATATAAGATTTTAAGAAAATATTGAAACCTTTTTTAGTCCTTTTTAGGGGACTTTAACGGATGAACATTTGTTAATATTTCTAATTTACTCTGCAATACTTCTGTGTTGTAATATATTGTGCTGCCAGTTCTGTCCTACAAAGTTCCACCTTGTAATAGGGTTTCATAGGAGTGGAATGTTAGTGCAAAACCATCCAATACTCCAACTCCTGACGTGTGCTACATGTTGGAAACAGGGGTACATAATTAAAAAAAACTTTGTAGATATGCTAATTGTGTAAATGTATTATTTTCAGTTATAGATGTTTGCAATCATCTGATGATTATGCAAAGATAGATGGGTTATTTAAATATAAAAGCTCATATTTATTAACTCGAATTAATTTAAAATTTGATGGCATTGAATTATTTTAGGATCAAAGTATAATCAATTTAGCATGCAAAATCATAAATGTGATATTACAAGTATCACAGCATAAATTAGACCAAGTTAACAACAGATGTAAATAAGATACACAGTCTAAAATACATCTGAACAATAGTTATAAATAAAATATGATCATACTGTATATCAACCACTCCGCTTTCTTTTCTTTTACAGTTTTGTTTTGTTCTTTGATCCTTCATTCACTTTATTCACACATTCACATTTTGACCTCATCTGTTGTCAATTTAATAAGGCATATTTTATCCATTGACTGTACAATGTTATTTTCTGCTTGTTCATATCATAAGGTATGTTTTCTGATAAGACATATTTATAAATGTCCAAATATGAAAGAGAAAGAAAATGTCACCTTGCTATGCTGGCTGCTGATAAATGAATCTGTGAATATAAATCTTGATGCCATTTTGCTAATGAAAGAATATCATACAAAAAACTGAATTTGCTATGTATAAGAGTATGGGGGTGATTTTTTTATTGAAGAAACAAAGTAATGGATACGAGTAATGAAGGGCTCGTTTACACAAGCGTACTCATGAGACAAGTGCTATCTGATATTTTATCGGATAGCACTAGGCCATATGTTAAACTATGGGTCAGTGCTGACTTGTAATTTTCTTTCTCATGCTGATTCAGCATGAGACAACAGTCGAAGCATGCTGCATGTGGGTCCACAAATCGGAGCACATGCACCCATTCAAATCTATGGGTGAGTGCAAAAACTCAGAGTGTACTCGGATGTCATCCAAAGGCAGTCCGATTTACACAAACACAGACAATGGAGAAGATGGAGAAATTAAGTTCTCCGTCTTCTATGTACTTGTAATACAATTTTCTCATGCGAGGGAATCAAATAACTGTAAACTGAAAAAAATCGGTGTATATATATATATATATATATATATATATATATATATATATATACATTATACATTCATAGCAAAAAGTGTTGGCACCCTTGAAATTCATCCATAAAATAAAGTATTTATCTCAGAAAATGATTGCAGTTACACATGTTTATTTCCTTTGTGCGTAATGGAACAAACAAACTAAGAAAAAAAGGCAAATTGGACATAATTTCACACAAAACCTCAAAAATGGGCCAGACAAAATTGTAGGCGCCCTCAATTTAATATTTATTTGCACATCCTATTGAATAAAGAACTGCAATCAATCTTTTCCTATCATTCCCATCATCATCGCTCAACTGGAGTTTTGGATCACTCCTCTTTTGCAAACTGCTCCAGGTCTCTCATATTTGAAAGGTGTCTTCTCCCAACAGCAATTTTAAGATCTCTCCACAAGTGTTCAATGGGATTTAGATCTGGACTCATTGCTCTCCACTTCAAAACTCTCCAGCACTTTGCCCATTTCCAGGTGCTTCTTGAAGTATATTTGGGGTCTTTGTCCTGTGGGATCCATGACGTAAGATGCAAACCCAGCTTTCTGACACTGGGCACTAAATTGTGACTCAAAATACTATGGAAATATTCAGATTTCATCACACCTTTCATACAGTCAAGGCACCCAGTGCCAGAGGCAGCAAAACAACACCAAAGCATCTGTGATCCTTCATCATATTTGACTTTAGGAACTGTGTTATTTTCTTTGTAGGCCTCATTCTGTTTTTGCTAACCAGTAGAAGGATGTGCTTTTCTAAAAAGCTCAATCTCGGTCTCCTTTAGCGAGAAAATGCTTTCACAGAAGGATTTTGGCTTACTCATGTACATTTTGGCAAACTGTGGTCTAACATTTCTATGTCTCTGTGTCAGCGGTCCAGAAAAGAAAGTAGAGGTTTGTGGATGATTTCCGTGCTTGCTGATCAACGAGGAGACATATAAACCATTTATTACAAGTTTTTGCTTACGTTCAGCTCAGGCTATCCCTACTTTAACAGGTCCTACTAGTTCTAGGGATTCCCTGTTTGGCTCTGCCGTATTCCCGAGATCCCTTATGTTTAACTCCCGTGATTTCCATCCGGCTTTATCTGTATGGAAAGGATTAAATCACTATCCTCATTTCACACGCCCCGGACATTGTAGGAAGGTATGGAGGAAATATGGTGCGACCTCATACTGCCAGAACAATATGTACTTCACATGCCTCCAGCCCACTGCCACTTGAACTTTGCCTTGTCTCTCATTAACATTTTCACTAGCTCTCACTAACTTAACCAGGAAATAGCTCTTTTCTATTGTCCCCAGCCCTCTCTGAAACTGGGCTATTCCCAAAATATTAACTGTATCTTGCCCTACTGTACCTACAGTAACTAACTATCTCTATCCTAAGCACTAAATTATATCCTGCACTTTCCCTAAAGGTACCTTCACACTAAACGACTTTGCAACGATAACGATAGCGATCCGTGACGTTGCAGCGTCCTGGATAGCGATATCGTTGTGTTTGACATGCAGCAGCGATCTGGATCCTGCTGTGATATCGCTGGTCGTTGCCGAAAGTCCAGAACTTTATTTGGTCGTCAGATCGGCATGTATCATCGTGTTTGACAGCAAAAGCAACGATGCCAGCAATGTTTTCCAATGGTAACCAGGGAAAATATCGTGTTACTAAGCGCAGGGCCGCGCTTAGTAACCCGATATTTACCCTGGTTACCATTGTAAATGTAAAAAAAAACAGTACATACTCACCTTCTGATGTCTGTCAGGTCCCTGGCCGTCTGCTTCCCACACTGACTGTGAGCGCCGGCCGGCCGTAAAGCACAGCACAGCGGTGACGTCACCGCTGTGCTCTGCTTTTACTTTACGGCCGGCCGGCGCTCACAGTCAGTGCGGGAAGTAGATTAGCAGACGGCCAGGGACCTAACGGACATCAGAAGGTGAGTATGTACTGGTTTTTTTTACATTTACACTGGTAACCAGGGTAAATATCGGGTTACTAAGCGCGGCCCTGCGCTTAGTAACCCGATGTTTACCCTGGTTACCCGGGGACTTCGGCATCGTTGGTCGCTGGAGAGCTGTCTGTGTGACAGCTCTCCAGCGACCACACAGCGACGCTGCAGCGATCGGCATCGTTGTCGATATCGCTGCAGCATCGCTTAATGTGAAGGTACCTTAACTCTAAACTGAATGTATATTGCACCAGAAAATGTAGTAAAACCACATGACAGCTTTCACACTACACAATTGTTGTGTTCAGGGACAGGAATAAGACAGACTCTGTCACACTCTTACAGTGCTATGGGGCAGCACGGTGGTGCAGTGGTTAGCACTACAGCCTTGCAGCGCTAAAGCCCTGGGCTCCAATCCCACCCAGGACAACATCTGCAAAGAGTTTATATGTACTCTCCGTGTTTGCGTGGGTTTCCTCCCACATTTCAAAGACATACTGATAGGGAATTTAGATTGTGAGCCCCATCAGAGACAGCGATGATATTGTGTGCAAACTGTAAAGCGCTGCGGAATATGTTAGCGCTATATAAAGATTATTATTATTATTATAAACCTCTTGATTGTGTTGTGCACAGGAAACAAAGGAACATCAAGATCTTTGGAGATGGACTAGTCATCTTCAGATTGTTTATATTGTTCAACAATTCTGGTATTCAGGTCCTCTGACAGTTCTCTTCTCTTTCTGTTCTCCCTGATTAGTGTGCCACACAGACACAATGCAAAGATTAAGTCAACTTCACCCTTTTAATCTAGTTATAGATGTGATTTTACTATTGTCCACACCTTTTACTTGCCACAGGTGAGCTTGAATAAGCATCATATGCTTGAAATAAAGTTGTTTTCTCACAATTATGGAAAGATACCAACATTTTTATTTTACCTCTTTTAGGAGGTTTAGTGTATAATTTGCTTTTTTTCCTCTTTTTTTGTGTTGTTCCATTACACATAAAGGAAATAAACATGTGTATAGCAAAACTTCAGTAGTTGCAATAATTTTCTGGAAGAAATTCTTCATTTTATGGAACAATTTCAAGGGTGCCAACACTTTCGACCACGACTGTAAGTCAATCCAATTTTAAGATGTAAGAGCATACTTAACAGTAAGAGAAAGGGCAATATCTATCCCTAATATGACTTCAAAAGTAGCACCTTCCTGATTGCAGGAGTAGACACAACAGATGAGTAAATCTTTTTACATTTTAATTCACTGATTTCAAAAAATTTTCCTAAAAGATTCAATTTGTGATGAATAAATATCAAATACTGTATACTTATAATTGCTTGGAAAATACATGTGAGAGAACCCATTTTGATCATAAAAGTTGAAAGAAAGAAAAAGAGAGAAATAAAGGAAGGAAGAAAGAAAGAAAGAAAGAAAGAAAGAAAGAAAGAAAGAAAGAAAGAAAGAAAGAAATCTGCCGACCAAAAGAGTTTACACTTTATAAGAGAAAGAAAGACAAAGAGGAACCTGTTGCTGACCATAAGAGTTTACAAACTGAAGAAGATAAAGACTTATCCAGTGACTCTAAAGATGAAAAAGAACTCTGCTATGCAAACTGTGTTCCACTGAGCACCACTGATCTTTGATGGGCCAGGTACTGACCACCATTACACAAACGATGATAGGTTACTAGATATCATAGATGCATTCAGGGCCGGATTGGGACTAAAATTCAGCCCTGGCATTTGAAGTTATACAGGCCCACTTGTCACAAGGTGACTGTATAATATCTTTGTACACTTGTAGGTTACAAGAAGTGAGGGGAGTGTAACATGACTATATAACTAGTGTTGAGCGATACCGTCCGATACTTGAAAGTATCGGTATCGGAAAGTATCGGCCGATACCGGCAAAGTATCGGATCTAATCCGATAACGATACCCGATACCAATACAAGTCAATGGGACTCAAGTATCGGACGGTATCCCTGATGGTTCCCAGGGTCTGAAGGAGAGGAAACTCTCCTTCAGGCCCTGGGATCCATATTAATGTGTAAAAGAAAGAATTAAAATAAAAAATATTGCTATACTCACCTGTCCGACGCAGCCTGCACCTTACCGAGGGAACCGGCAGCCTTCTTTGCTTAAAATGCGCACGTTTACTGCCTTCCGTGACGTCGCGGCTTCTGATTGGTCGCGTGCCGCCCATGTGACTGCGACGCGACCAATCACAAGCCGTGACGTAATTTTCAGGTCCTGAATGCCTAGAATTAGGCATTCAGGACCTGAAAATTACGTCACGGCTTGTTGTGATTGGTCGCGTTGCGGTCACATGGGCGGCACACGACCAATCAGAAGCCGTGACGTCACGGAAGGCAGTAAACGCGCGCATTTTAATGCAAAGAAGGCTTCCGGTTCCCTCGGTAAGGTGCAGGCTGCGTCGGACAGGTGAGTATAGCAATATTTTTTATTTTAATTCTTTATTTTACACATTATATCGATCCCGATACCGATTCCCGATACAACAAAAGTATCGGATCTCGGTATCGGAATTCCGATACCGCAAATATCGGCCGATACCCGATACTTGCGGTATCGGAATGCTCAACACTATATATAACATAAAATCACAGCTGTATCCAGCATTACAGCTTGGTCCTATTTATTGCTTTTAGTTGCAGTACCACGAAAAGCTGCTACTTTACCAACATAACTGAATCTCGTACATAATGAAGGGATTGAGACGACCAAAGGCTATGGAACCTCATTCTGATGCTGCATAAACTTTGCCTACAGCCACTTTTGGTTCCGCTGCGCAGCACGAGACCCCGTGACTCTGAAGAGCGGTGACATCAGTAACGTCACCGCTCTTCAGATATTCCAGGTCTTGCGCTGAGCTCGGCGACTGTGAAGAGTGGTATTGTTACTACCGTCACCACTCTTCAGAGTTGCTGGGTCTCGCCAGGTCTGGGCTAGTAGTGGGGGTGTCTGATAGACACCTCTCCATTATTTACACTAGGGACTGATAGCAGCTGACATTACGCAGCTGATATCAACCCTAAAAATCATTACACATATCAGAATTAAATGCTCTGGCGGCTGGGAAAGGCAGTAGAATTAGCGCTATTCCCAGGCGCCTGGTGCTAACTACAACTGTCATCATCCTTGCCTGGTCTCCCTGCGAAGCATTTCTGCTGTATTTACATGCACTGATCTCAGGCCACTAAACAAGTGTGATCGACAATAGTGAAGTCACAATTAGATCAATCTGTCCCCATACAGTATCATGTTATCAGCAGCACATCTACAGTTTACACCGGTGATGTGCTGCTGAGAACAAGGATTTCTGTTCCCACATAAACAATCCAATCACTCGATGAATAGGCAGCATTTTGCTTGTTTAGTATAATACACCCCATAGTCCTCCATATATTATAATGTGCACCACAGTCCTTCATATAGTATAATACACTCCTCAGTCCTCCATATAGTATAATACACTCCTCAGTCCTCCATAGAGTATGATACACTCCTCAGTCCTCCATATAGTATTATACACTCCACAGAGTATAATATACTCCTCATAGACCTCCATATGTTAAAATACACTGCAATTCCTCCATATAGTATAATACACTCCTCAGTCCTCCAAATAGTATAATACATTCCGCAGTCCTCCAAATAGTATAATACATTCCTCATAGTGCTCCATATAGTATAATGCCCCGCCATTGTCATCCATGTAGTACAATTCACTTCCCACAGTATAATGCACCCTATAGTTCTTCACATGTTATAATGTATTCCCCATAGTCCTTGATGCAGTATAATGTAGCCCGCATATAGTATAATGATGCCACCCCAGAGTATAATGTAGCCCCCTGAGTATAATGTAACCCCCCCGAGAATATAATGCAGCTCCTTCATATAGTATAATGCAGCCCCTGCATATATAATATATGGTAGCCCCCTCATAGAGCATAATGCAGCCCCCCATAGAATATAATGTAGCCCCTCCATAGAATATAATACAGCACCCCAAAGAATGTAATACAGTCCTCCCCCATAGAATGTAATGCAGCCAGCCCCCATAGAATGTAATGCAGCCAGCCGCCCATAGAATGTAATGCAGCCAACTACCCATAGAATGTAATGCAGCCAGCCTCCATAAAAAGTAATGCAGCCAGCCACCCATAGAATGTAATGCAGCCAGCCCCCATAGAATGTAATGCAGCCAGCCCCCATAGAATGTAATGCAGCCAGCCCCATAGAATGTAATACAACACAGCCCCCATAGAATGTAATACAGCAAAGCCCCCATAGAATGTAATACAGCACAGCTCCCATAGAATGTAATACAGCACAGCCCCCATAGAATGTAATGCAGCACAGACCCCATAGAATGTAATAAAGCACAGCCACATAGAATGTAATGCAGCACAGCCCCCATAGAATGTAATGCAGCACAGCCCCATAGAATGTAATACAGCACAGCCCACACAGAATGTAATACAGCACAGTCCCCATAAAATGTAGTGCAGCACAGCCCCCATAGAATGTAATGCAGCACAGCCCCCATAGAATGTAATACAGCACAGCCACCATACAATTTAATACAGCCACCTCCTATAGAATGTAATACAGCACAGCCCCCATAGAATGTAATACAGCCAGCCCCCATAGAATGTAATGCAGCACAGCCCCCATAGAATGTAATGCAGCCAGCCCCCATAGAATGTTATGCAGCACAGCCCTCATAGAATGTAATAGAGCACAGCCCCCATAGAATGTAATACAGCCGGCCCCCATAGAATGTAATGCAGCACAGCCCCTTTAGAATGTAATACAGCACAGCCCCATAGAATGTAATGCAGCCAGCCCCCATAGAATGTAATACAGCCAGCCCCCATAAAATGTAATAGAGCACAGCCCCAATAGAATGTAACACAGCACAGCCCCCATAGAATGTAATACAGCCAGCCCCATAGAATGTAATACAGCCGAGCCCCCATAGAATGTAATACAGCCAGCCCTATAGAATGTAATGCAGCACAGCCCCCATAGAATGTAATGCAGCCAGCCCCCATAGAATGTAATGCAGCCAGCCCCCATAGAATGTAATGCAGCCAGCCCCCATAGAATGTAATGCAGCCAGCCCCCATAGAATGTAATACAACACAGCCCCCATAGAATGTAATACAGCACAGCCCCCATAGAATGTAATACAGCACATCTCCCATAGAATGTAATACAGCACAGCCCCCATAGAATGTAATGTGGCACAGCCCCCATAAAATGTAATACAGCACAGCCCCATAGAATGTAATGCAGCACAGCCCCCATAGAATGTAATGCAGCACAGCCCCATAGAATGTAATACAGCACAGCCCCACAGAATGTAATACAGCACAGTCCCCATAGAATGTAGTGCAGCACAGCCCCCATAGAATGTAATGCAGCACAGCCCCCATAGAATGTAATACAGCACAGCCACCATACAATTTAATACAGCCACCCCCTATAGAATGCAATACAGCACAGCCCCATAGAATGTAATACAGCCAGCCCCCTTAGAATGTAATGCAGCACAGCCCCATAGAATGTAATGCA
The DNA here is from genome assembly GCF_051348905.1 of Ranitomeya variabilis. Lineage (NCBI taxonomy): Eukaryota > Metazoa > Chordata > Amphibia > Anura > Dendrobatidae > Ranitomeya > Ranitomeya variabilis. Next base: position 94,811,203 of record NC_135234.1, read on the forward strand.
GCCAGCCCCCATAGAATGTTATGCAGCACAGCCCCCATAGAATGTAATGCAGCCAGCCCCCATAGAATGTAATAGAGCACAGCCCCCATAGATTGTAATACAGCCGGCCCCCATAGAATGTAATGCAGCACAGCCCCTACAGAATGTAATACAGCACAGCCCCCATAGAATGTAATACAGCCAGCCCCCATAGAATGTAATAGAGCACAGCCCCCATAGAATGTAACACAGCACAGCCCCCATAGAATGTAATACAGCCAGCCCCATAGAATGTAATACAGCACAGCCCCCAAAGAATGTAATGCAGCCAGCCCCATAGAAAGTAATGCAGCACAGCCCCCATAAAATGTAATGCAGTCAGCCCCCATAGAATGTAATGCAGAACAGCCCCCATAGAATGTAATGCAGCACAGCCCCCATAGAATGTAATACAGACAGCCCCCATAGAATGTAATACAGACAGTCCCCATAGAATGTAATGCAGCAAAGCACCCATGGAATGTAATGCAGCACAGCCCCCATAGAATGTAATGCAGCACAACCCCCATAGAATGTAATGCAGCACAGCCCCATAGAATGTAATACAGCCAGCCCCCATAGAATGTAATACAGCACAGCCCTCACCTCTCCTCGTGCCCTGCGCTGCTCCTGGCTCTGGTCTCAGCAGCTGCAGTCTGCCCGGTCACACAGCAGGTGCGCGATGATATGACGTCATCACGCACCCGCAGTGTCAGCGCCAGGCAGAGCGGGGAATGATGGGAGAGGGAGCGTCAGCAGACGCTCTCTCCCCCATCATTGCATTCAACTGTACCGGCATCATAGACGCCGGTATAGCTGAGTGTGGCGGCACTGGCGGGGGGGTGAGTCGGTGGTGGTGGGGTCACAAATCAAATCTCAAAGTAATCGAATTTGTGTGAAACCTCGAATTTCACGAATAAATCTCTTATAGCCATATTTTACTCACAACAGAATATAAAACACATATCAAAAGTGGACGTTTAGACATTTTTCTATTTTGTTTGAAAAAAATTACTCATTTACAAATTAATGATAGCAAGATATCTTAAAAAGGTGGAATGGGGTTAACATAAGTCTGGAAAAATAGGGTTTTATAATGAAAAACAGCTGGAAGTTAAATTTTCAACTAATTCACATGATTGTGTGTGAAGTAACATATTAGAGAAGTAGAGTCTCTCAGAAGTAAACATGGTCAGAAGTTCACTAATCTGTGAGTGTCTGGATCAAAAAATTGTGGAACAGTTTCAGAGGAATTTTTATCAACGTAACATTGCAAAGACTTTGATTATTACACCATCTACAGTGCATGACATCATGAAAAGATTCAGAGATTTTAGAGAAAACCATGTGCACAAGAGGCAAGGACGACAGTCAATATTGGGTGCTCATAATTTATGGGCCCTCAAGCGGCACTGCAATATATGTGGGGTTGAAAAAAATGTCAAAAGTTACAGTTAAATTCACAAAATGGTTGATAAAAGAAAAAGTGTAATTTACAATCGACAGGTTACTGTAAAGATGAAAAACATACCCCCTCCATTTATGGGACATACAAGTCACTGCTCTTTTTGATTGTTTGGGTGATTACAGGTTATGTAGCCCTTCTTCCAAACGGCTGGCTGCTGCTCGTTTCATTTGTTCATCTTTTACTTTGCAATGTCACTTTTACTTTATATATAGTATATGTTTTTTTCTTTTTTTCATTTGTTGCCACTGTATTTTCCTGATTTAATCATGATTTTCTTTCAGATTTTGCTCTTCATTATTTAAATGTATAATATACTGTATATGCAGTCTATCCCTCTTAAAATCCTGGGTTGGAGACTGTATGAGAACCTGCTTTGCAGGTATGCTCGATTGTGCCATTGGGTTTCCTGCTATTTGCTCCTGGAGCTGCGCATGCGCTATACACAATATTTTCTGCTCTCTTGCGGACCGCCGGTCTTCTGATTGGCGTGTGCATAGCTGAACAGTATTGGCAGAGATGTCTGCCCTCTTCACGCGGTCCACTTCCGACTGCTCCGCTTCCGGCGCGTGCGCAGTTGAACATTACTGGCAGATACGTCTGTCCTTTCTGCACTGTCCACCTCCGGCCCTTTTGCTTCCTGCTTGTCACAGCCACACACCAGTGTTCAATGAATGCCTGGCACCACCTCTCTGGGCAGTGGTTAGAGATGAGTGGATCAGGCAAAATTCAGTTAGCTTGTTCATGCTTTTATGCAACTGAAAATTCATTATACGTGGAGAAATTCTCTGCTAATTTAACCCCTTTCTGACCTCGGATGGGATAGTACGTCCGAGGTCAGAACCCCCGCTTTGATGCCGTCTCCGGCGGTGAGCCCGCATCAAAGCCGGGACATGTCAGCTGTTTTGAATAGCTGACATGTGCCTGCAATAGCGGCAGGTGAAATCGCGATTCACCCGCCACTATTAACTAGTTAAATGCCGCTGTCAAATGCAGACAGTGGCATTTAACTGGCGCTTCCGGCTGGGCGGCCGGAAATGGGCGCATCGCTGACCCCGTCACATGATCGGGGGTCAGCGATGCTTCTGCATTGTAACCATATAGGTCCTTCAGACCTCTATGGTTACTGATCCCCAGTAGCTGTGAGCGCCACCCTGTGGTCGGCGCTCATAGCACACCTGCATTTCTGCTGCATAGCAGCGATCTGATGATCGCTGCTATGTAGCAGAGCCAATCGCGTTGAGCCAGCTTCTAGCCTCCTATGGAGGCTATTGAAGCATGGCAAAAGTAAAAAAAAAAAAGTTAAAAAAAATGAGAAAAAAATAAAAAAATACAAAAGTTTAAATCACCTCCCTTTTGCCCCTTTCAAAATAAATTAATTAAAAAAATATCGAACCTACACATATTTGGTATCGCCGCATTCAGAATCGCCCGATCTATCAATAAAAAAAGCATTAAGCTGATCGCTAAACAGCGTAGCGAGAAAAAAATTTGAAATGCCAGAATTACGTTTTTTTGGGCGATCAAAAGAACGGATCTGCACCAAAATGGTATCATTAAAAACGCCAGCTTGGCACACAAAAAATAAGCCCTCACCCAACCCCAGATCATGAAAAATGGAGATGCTATGGGCATCGGAAAATGGTGCAATTTTTTTTTTTTTAGCAACGTTTGGAATTTTTTTTCACCACTTAGATAAAAAATAACCTAGTCATGTTAGGTGTTGATGAACTCGTAATGACCTGGAGAATCATAATAGTAGGTCACTTTTAGCATTTAGTGAACCTTGTAAAAAAGCCAAACAAAAAACAAGTGTGGGACTGCACTTTTTTTTTGCAGTTTCACCGAACTTGGAATTTTTTTCCCATTTTCTAGTACATGACATGCTAAAACCAATGATGTCATTCAAAAGTACAACTTGTTTCGCAAAAAATAAGCCCTCACATGGCCATATTGACAGAAAAATAAAAAAGTTATGGCTCTGGGAAGGAGGGGAGCGAAAAACGAACACGGAAAAACGGAAAATCCCAAGGTCATGAAGGGGTTAATATAACTTATTCTGCTCTTGGGTGTCTCTAGACCCCAGAGCCTAACATATATAATATGTAAATAAAAAAAGGACCCACTTCTTAGCCCCTCTACTATTCACTGCCACCAATCCAGTCCTCGCCTCATTGTCTAATTCCATGCCACTTGTGCAGGGGTTTAAAATATCTTGACACCACCCTTTCATAAAAGGGTATTAAATCCCTATTGGTCAGAGCATACTCATGCCAGATACACCATTTGTGGACAGGTGTCTTTTATACAGATAACAAATTCAAACAGGTGCCATTACTACAGGTAATGAGTGGAGGACAGAGGAGCCTATTAAAGAAGAAGTTACAGGTCTGTGAGAGCCAGAAATCTTGCATGTTTTTAGGTGACCAAATACTTATTTTCCATCATACTATGTAAAATAAATCTTGCCAAATCAGACAAGGTGATTTTCTGGATTTGTTTTCACAATTTTCACTCTCATAGCTGTGGTCTACCTATGATTTCAATTACAGGCATTTGTCATCTTTTTAAGTGGGAGAACTTGCACAATTTGTGGCTGACTAAATACTTTTTTTCCCCACTGTATACAGTGGGTACGGAAAGTATTCATAATTTTTACAATTTTCACTCTTTGTTTCATTCCAGCCATTTGTTAAATTCAAAAACATTCATTTTTTCTCAATAATGTACACTCTGCACCCCATCTTGACTGAAAAAAAAAGAAATGTAGTAATTTTTGCAAATTTATTAAAAAAGAAAAACTAAAATATCACTTGGTCATAAGTAGTGTTGAGCATTCCGATACCGCAAGTATCGGGTATCGGCCGATACTTGCGGGTATCAGAATTCCGATACCGAGATCCGATACTTTTGTGGTATCGGGTATCGGTATCGAAACAACATTAATGTAAAAATGTGTAAAAGAGAGAATTAAAATAAAAAATATTGCTATACTCACCTCTCCGACGCAGCCTGCACCTTGACCGCGACGCAACCAATCACAAGCCGGGACGTCACGGGAGGCTGGACAAGCGCGCATTTTAAAATGCGCGCGTGTCCAGCCTCCCGGCTTGTGATTGGTTGACCGCGAAGCAACCAATCACAAGCCGGGACGTCACGGGAGGCTGGACAAGCGCGCATTTTAAAATGCGCGCGTGTCCAGCCTCCCGTGACGTCTCGGCTTGTGATTGGTTGCGTCGCCCATGTGACTGCGACGCAACCAATCACAAAGCCGGGACGTAATTTTAAAATCCTTAAGGGCCTGAAATTACGTCACGGCTTGCTGTGATTGGTTGCGTCGCCCATGTGACTGCGACGCAACCAATCACAAAGCCGGGACTTCACGTAAGGAAAGAAAAGCGCGAATTTTAAGCAAACAACGCTGCCGGTTCCCTCGGAGAGGTGAGTATAGCAATATTTTTTATTTTAATTCTTTCTTTTACACATTAATATGGTTCCCAGGGCCTGAAGGAGAGTTTCCTCTCCTTCAGACCCTGGGAACCATCAGGAATACCGTCCGATACTTGAGTCCCATTGACTTGTATTGGTATCGGGTATCGGTATCGGATTGGATCCGATACTTTGCCGGTATCGGCCGATACTTTCCGATACCGATACTTTCAAGTATCGGACGGTATCGCTCAACACTAGTCATAAGTAATCAGACCCTTTGCTCAGTATTGAGTAGAAGCACCCTTTTGAGCTAGTACAGCCATGAGTCTTCTTGGGAATGATGCAACAAGTTTCTCACACCTGGGTTTGGGGATCCTCTGCCATTCTTCCTTGCAGATCCTCTACAGTTCCTTCAGGTTGGATGGTGAATGTTGGTGGACAGCCATTTTCAGGTCTCTCCAGAGATGCTCAATTGGGTTTAGGTCAGGGCTCTGGCTGCGCCAGTCAGGAATGGTCACAGAGTTGTTCTGAAGCAACTCCTTTGTTATATTAGCTGTGTGCTTAGGGTCATTGTCTTGTTGGAAGATGAACCTTCGGCCAAGTCTGAGGTCCAAAGTACTCTGGAAGAGGTTTTCATCAAGGATATCTCTGTACTTGGCCGCATTCATGTTTCCTTCAATGACAACCAGTCATCCTGTCCCTGCAGCTGAAAAACACCCCCATAGGATGAAGCTGTCACCACCATGTTTCACTGTTGGGATTGTATTGGGAAGGTGATGAGCAGTGCCTGTTTTTTGTTAGCAGTTTTGCCTTGAGGATAGGGCAAAAATACCAGTGGCAAGATGTGGAAAATTCATAGAGACTTATCCAAAGAGACTTGCACCCGAAATTGCTGCAAAAGGAGGCTCTACAAAGTACTGACTTTAGGGTGGGGTGATTATTTATGCACAATGAAGTTTTCAGTTATTTTGCTCTATTTGCTGTTTGCTTCACAATAAAACGAAAACCAAATGTTCACAGTTGTAGGCATGTTACATGAACTGAGGCAACCTCTAAAAAAAAAACTGTGAAATTCCAGGCTGTGAGGTAGCAAAACACAAACAATACCAAGGGGGATGAATACTTTCACAAGCTACTGCATATAAAATTGTATTGATAAGCATGTCTGATTGAAAAATATTCTTGATAATAAACTGATTATCTTGGTAATCACCACAAAAATGTTGTTGTTTTTTTAATTATATTGTTGCAAACTGGAATTAACTACACATTATGCTTGTATTGTACATTTCCATTTTTTATTCCATGGAAGACTTGAATTCCATGACATGAACATGACATGAATTCCATGGTGCTAAAAAATTAAGGAGTTGATTTTGAGTAGCAGTTTGTGGACTATCCAATCTGCAGCTACTTGGAAATCATGGAAATCTGTCTGATCGGGAGAAGGACAAGCTGTCAGAGAATAAAAACACAGTGAGTGTACTGTAAACCAGTCAGGAAGCAATGATGCTTACAGATCTGGTCCTGGCTATCACATCCCAAATCATGCCCTTGCCAGTTAGCTATAGGAACTGCTGGGTCAACTGTGCAGTGTAGCTATAATGCCTGTATTCTTTTCCTGGAGCTCTTATATCTTATATATCGGCTCCAGTTACACAGAAAAAAAAAATGCAAAAAAATAAGCAAAAGATCAAATGTCCCACAAATTTCTTATGACTTTGAATACCATTATTATGGTTGATTCCCACTTGCGATGAAATTGGATGAATGCGGACGAATGCAATCCGATAAAAAATCGGATTGAATTCGGATCAATGTTATTCTATGATTGCGTGTTTGTGACTGTCTGTTTTTTTTCTTCTAGGGCAGCACATTAATCTGTCATGGTTCCCAATGGCAAGGGAACGTAAGAAACATATAAATAACGAACGAGCTCTCGGGTGATGGAAACTCGAGTTGACCGTGAGCTAAATCTACCACACAACTAATAGTAGCCAGAGAGCATACCTACGGCTTCCTATATGCCACGCGCCAGCCGGAGGACTAACTACGCCTGGTAGAGGAAGAAACAGACCTGGCTTACCTCTAGGGAAATACCCCAAAAGATGATAGCAGCCCCCCACATGTAATAACGGTGAATTAAGAGGAAAAGACATACACAGTATGAAAGTAGATTTAGCAAAGAGAGGTCCACTTACTAGATAGCAGAAGGATACAAAAGAGGACTTCACGGTCAACTGAAAACCCTTTCAAAAACCATCCTGAAATTACTTTAAGACTCCTGTGTCAACTCATGACACAGGAGTGGCAATTTCAGCCCGCAAGAGCTTCCAGCTACAGAGAATTACAAAAACTGCAAACTGGACAAAAGGTACAAAACAAAAGGACAAAGTCCACTTAGCTGATCAGCAGACTAGTAGCAGGAACATGCAACCGAAGGCTCTGGTTACAATGATGACCGGCAAGGAAATGACTGGAGAGCAAGGCTAAATAGGAAACTCCCAAACGCTGATGGAAGCAGGTGAACAGAAGCAGCAAAGTGCAAACAAGTCACCAGTACCACCAGCAACCACCAGGGGAGCCCAAAAAGCGGATACACAACAGTACCCTCCCCTTAAGGAGGGGGCACCGAACCCTCACAAGAACCGCCAGGGCGATCTGGATGAGCCCTATGAAAGGCACGAACCAAATCCGAGGCATGAACATCAGAGGCAGTTACCCAAGAATTATCTTCCTGACCATAGCCCTTCCATTTAACCAGATATTGAAGTCTCCGTCTGGAAATACGGGAGTCCAAGATCTTTTCTACCACGTACTCCAATTCACCCTCCACCAGCACAGGAGCAGGAGGTTCAGTAGAAGGAACCACCGGTACCTCATATCTCCGCAACAACGACCGATGGAACACTGTTGTGAATTTGGATTCTGGGCTCCCCCGGTGGCTACTGGTGGAATTGAACTGGTGTCGTCATCTTCTCTGTTCACCTGTTCCCATCAAGATGTGGGAGTCGCTATATAACCTTGCTGCTCTGTTAGTTGCTTGCCGGTCAACAATGTTATCAGAAGCCTCTCTGTGCTTGTTCCTGCTCCTAGACAACTACTAGATAAGTTGGACTCTTGTCCATGTTTGTTTTTGCATTTTGTTCCAGTTCACAGCTGTAGTTTCGTTACTGTGTCTGGAAAGCTCTTGTGAACGGGAATTGCCACTCTGGTGTTATGAGTTAATGCCAGAGTTTTAAAGTAATTTCTGGATGGTGTTTTTTGATAGGGTTTTCAGCTGACCATGAAAGTGTCCTTTCTGTCTTCTGCTATGTAGTAAGTGGACCTCAAATTTGCTAAACCTATTTTCATACTACGTTTGTTATTTCATCTCAACTCACCGCCAATACATGTGGGGGGCCTCTGTCTCCTTTCGGGGTATTTCTCTAGAGGTGAGCTAGGACTAATATTTTCCTCTGCTAGCTTTATTTAGTCCTCCGGCTGGGCTGGGCATCTAGAACCAACGTAGGCATGCTACCCGGCCACTGCTAGTTGTGCGTTAGGTTTAGTTCATGGTCAGCTCAGTTCCCATCTTCCAAGAGCTAGTTCCTATATATGCTTATGCTATGATCTCTTGCCATTGAGATCATGACAGTTTGACCGGCCCACAAAGTGTTAATCGTTTGGGCTGAAGCAGGAGAAAAAGAAGTGTTGAAGGGAAATTTTTTTTTTTTTCCCCTCAGAGTTTTGCTGCCTAGCCCTTAATTGCTGTCTAGCTGCTTCTTACCTCCTCTTAACCCTTGAATGGCTCTGTGTCCACCTGTTTGTAATGGATCTTCAGAGTGTAACTGCAGGTTTGAATAATCTCGCCACGAAGGTACAAAATTTGCAAGATTTTGTTTGTCATGCACCTGTATCTGAGCCGAGAATTCCTTTGCCGGAATTTTTCTCGGGGAATAGATCCGGGTTTCAGAATTTTCGAAATAATTGCAAATTATTTTTGTCTCTGAAATTTCGCTCTGCCGGAGACCCTGCACAGCAGGTCAGGATTGTGATTTCCTTGCTCCGGGGCGACCCTCAAGACTGGGCTTTTTCATTGACACCAGGGGATCCTGCGTTGCTCAATGTGGATGCGTTTTTTCTGGCCTTGGGGTTGCTTTATGACGAACCTCATTTGGAGCTTCAGGCAGAAAAAACTTTGATGTCCCTATCTCAGGGGCAAGATGAAGCGGAAATTTACTGCCAAAGATTCCGTAAATGGTCTGTGCTTACTCAGTGGAATGAGTGCGCCCTGGCGGCGACTTTCAGAGAGGGTCTCTCTGATGCCATTAAGGATGTTATGGTGGGGTTCCCTGTGCCTGCGGGTCTGAATGAGTCCATGACAATGGCTATTCAGATCGATAGGCGTTTGCGGGAGCGCAAACCAGTGCACCATCTGGCGGTGTCCACTGAGAAGTCGCCAGAGAGTATGCAGTGTGATAGAATTCTGTCCCGAAGCGAGCGGCAGAATTTTAGACGGAAAAATGGGTTGTGTTTCTATTGTGGTGATTCTACTCATGTTATATCAGCATGCTCTAAGCGCACTAAAAAGCTTGGTAAATCTGTTTCCATTTGCACCTTACCGTCTAAATTTATTCTATCTGTGACCCTGATTTGCTCTTTGTCATCTATTACCACGGACGCCTATGTCGACTCTGGCGCCGCTTTGAGTCTTATGGATTGGTCCTTTGCCAAACGCTGTGGGTATGATTTAGAGCCTTTGGAGACTCCTATTCCTCTGAAGGGGATTGACTCCACCCCATTGGCTAATAATAAACCACAATACTGGACACAAGTAACTATGCGTATTAATCCGGATCACCAGGAGATTATTCGCTTTCTGGTGCTGTATAATCTGCATGATGATTTGGTGCTAGGATTGCCTTGGCTGCAATCTCACAACCCAGTCCTCGACTGGAGAGCTATGTCTGTGTTGAGCTGGGGATGTAAGGGGGCTCATGGGGATGTACCTGTGGTTTCCATTTCATCATCCATTCCCTCTGAAATTCCTGAGTTCCTGTCTGACTATCGTGACGTCTTTGAGGAATCCAAGCTTGGTTCGTTACCTCCGCACCGAGAGTGCGATTGTGCCATAGATTTAATCCCGGGTAGTAAATACCCAAAGGGTCGTTTATTTAATCTGTCTGTGCCTGAACATGCTGCTATGCGAGAATATATAAAGGAGTCCTTGGAAAAGGGACGTATTCGTCCATCGTCATCTCCCTTAGGAGCCGGTTTTTTCTTTGTGTCAAAAAAAGACGGCTCTTTGAGACCATGTATTGATTATCGGCTTTTGAATAAAATCACTGTTAAATATCAATACCCATTGCCGTTGCTGACTGATTTGTTTGCTCGCATAAAGGGGGCCAAGTGGTTCTCTAAGATTGACCTTCGTGGGGCGTATAATTTGGTGCGAATCAGGCAGGGGGATGAGTGGAAAACCGCATTTAATACGCCCGAGGGCCACTTTGAGTATTTAGTGATGCCTTTTGGTCTTTCTAATGCTCCGTCAGTTTTCCAGTCCTTTATGCATGATATTTTTCGCGATTATTTGGATAAATTTATGATTGTGTATCTGGATGATATTCTGATTTTTTCGGATGACTGGGACTCTCATGTCCAGCAAGTCAGGAGGGTTTTTCAGGTTTTGCGGTCTAATTCTTTGTGTGTGAAGGGTTCTAAGTGTGTTTTTGGGGTACAGAGGATTTCCTTTTTGGGATATATTTTTTCCCCCTCTTCCATTGAAATGGATCCTGTCAAGGTTCAAGCTATTTGTGATTGGACGCAGCCCTCTTCTCTTAAGAGTCTTCAGAAATTTTTGGGCTTTGCTAACTTTTATCGTCGATTTATTGCTGGTTTTTCGGATATTGCTAAGCCATTGACCGATTTGACTAAGAAGGGTGCTGATGTTGCTGATTGGTCCCCTGATGCTGTGGAGGCCTTTCGGGAGCTTAAGCGCCGTTTTTCCTCTGCCCCTGTGTTGCGTCAGCCTGATGTTGCTCTACCTTTTCAGGTTGAGGTCGACGCTTCTGAGATCGGAGCTGGGGCAGTGTTGTCGCAGAAAAGTTCTGACTGCTCCGTGATGAGGCCTTGTGCCTTCTTTTCCCGTAAATTTTCGCCCGCTGAGCGGAATTATGATGTTGGGAATCGGGAGCTTTTGGCCATGAAGTGGGCTTTTGAGGAGTGGCGCCATTGGCTTGAGGGGGCCAGACATCAGGTGGTGGTATTGACTGACCACAAAAATTTGATTTATCTTGAGACCGCCAGGCGCCTGAATCCTAGACAGGCGCGCTGGTCATTATTTTTCTCTCGGTTTAATTTTGTGGTGTCTATCATGATCTCCATGGCCAGAGAACTAGCATAAGCCTCAATAGGAACAAGCTCTTGGAAGATGTAACTGTACTGACCATGAACTAAACCTACCGCATCATCTAGAAGTAGCCAGGTAGCATGTCCTACTTTTTATCCCTATATGCCCAGCGCCGGCCGGAGAACTAAATAATGCTAGCAGAGGGAAATATAAGACCTGACTCACCTCTAGAGAAATGCCCAAAAAAGGAGACAGAAGCCCCCCACATATATTGGCGGTGATATGAGATGAAACAACAAACGCAGCAGGAAAATAGTTTTAGCAAATTTGAGGTCCGCTTTCTAGATAGCAGAAGACAGAAAGCATACTTTCATGGTCAGTAGAAAACCCTAACAAAACACATCCAGAAATTACTTTAGGACTCTGGCATTAACTCATAATACCAGAGTGGCAATTCCTGATCCACAAGAGCTTTCCAGACACAGTAACGAAACTGCAGCTGTGAACTGGAACCAAAATACAAAAACAAAACATGGACGAATGTCCAACTTATCTAGTAGATGTCTGGGAGCAGGAACAAGCACAGAGAGGCTTCTGATAACATTGTTGACCGGCAAGCATCTAACAGAGAAGCCAGGTTATATAGCGACACCCAGATCTAATCAGAACAGGTGAACAGGGAAGATGATGTCACAAGTTCAATTCCACCAGTAGCCACCGGGGGAGCCCAGAATCCAAATTCACAACAGTACCCCCCCCTCAAGGAGGGGGCACCGAACCCTCACCAGAACCACCAGGGCGATCAGGATGGGCCCTATGAAAGGAACGAACCAGATCAGAGGCATGAACATCAGATGCAGTGACCCAAGAATTATCCTCCTGGCCGTATCCCTTCCACTTAACCAGATACTGGAGTCTCCGTCTGGAAACACGGGAGTCTAGGATTTTTTCCACAACGTACTCCAACTCACCCTCAACCAACACCGGAGCAGGAGGCTCAACGGAAGGCACAACCGGTGCCTCATACCTGCGCAATAACGACCGATGAAAAACGTTATGAATAGAAAAGGATGCAGGGAGGTCCAAACGGAAGGAAACAGGGTTAAGAATCTCCAATATTTTATACGGACCGATGAACCGAGGCTTAAACTTAGGAGATGAGACCCTCATAGGGACAAAACGAGAAGACAACCACACCAAATCTCCAACACAAAGCCGAGGACCAACACGACGGTGACGGTTGGCAAAAAGCTGAGTCTTCTCCTGGGACAACTTTAAATTGTCCATCACCTGCCCCCAGATATGATGCAATCTCTCCACCACCGCATCCACTCCAGGACAATCCGAGGATTCCATCTGACCGGAGGAAAATCGAGGGTGGAACCCCGAATTACAGAAAAACGGGGACACCAAAGTGGCAGAGCTGGCCCGATTATTGAGGGCGAACTCCGCCAATGGCAAAAAAGCAACCCAATCATCCTGGTCAGCAGACACAAAACACCTCAGATATGTCTCCAGGGTCTGATTAGTCCGCTCGGTCTGGCCATTAGTCTGAGGGTGAAAAGCAGACGAAAAAGACAAATCTATGCCCATCCTAGCACAGAATGCCCGCCAAAATCTAGACACAAATTGGGTTCCTCTGTCAGAAACGATATTCTCAGGAATACCATGCAAACGAACAACATTTTGAAAAAACAGGGGCACCAACTCGGAAGAAGAAGGCAATTTGGGCAGGGGAACCAAATGGACCATCTTAGAAAAACGGTCACACACCACCCAGATGACAGACATCTTCTGAGAAACAGGCAGATCTGAAATAAAATCCATCGAGATGTGTGTCCAAGGCCTCTTAGGAATAGGCAAGGGCAACAATAATCCACTAGCCCGAGAACAACAAGGCTTGGCCCGAGCACAAACGTCACAAGACTGCACAAAGCCTCGCACATCTCGTGACAGGGAAGGCCACCAGAAGGATCTTGCCACCAAATCCCTGGTACCAAAAATTCCAGGATGACCTGCCAATGCAGAAGAATGTACCTCAGAGATGACTCTACTGGTCCAATCATCAGGAACAAACAACCTATCAGGCGGACAACGATCCGGTCTATCCGCCTGAAACTCCTGCAAGGCCCGCCGCAGGTCTGGAGAAACGGCTGACAAGATAACTCCCTCCTTAAGAATACCTGTGGGGTCAGAGTTGCCGGGTGAATCAGGCTCAAAACTCCTAGAAAGGGCATCCGCCTTAACATTCTTAGAACCCGGTAGGTACGATACCACAAAATTAAACCGAGAGAAAAATAATGACCAGCGCGCCTGTCTAGGATTCAGGCGCCTGGCGGTCTCAAGATAGATCAAATTTTTGTGGTCAGTCAATACCACCACCTGATGTCTGGCCCCCTCGAGCCAATGGCGCCACTCCTCAAACGCCCACTTCATGGCCAAAAGCTCCCGATTCCCAACATCATAATTCCGCTCAGCGGGCGAAAATTTACGGGAAAAGAAGGCACAAGGCCTCATCACGGCGCAGTCAGAACTTTTCTGCGACAACACTGCCCCAGCCCCGATCTCAGAAGCGTCGACCTCAACCTGAAAAGGAAGAGTCACATCAGGCTGACGCAACACAGGGGCAGAAGAAAAACGGCGCTTAAGCTCCTGAAAGGCCTCCACAGCATCAGGGGACCAATTAGCAACATCAGCACCCTGTCTAGTCAAATCGGTCAATGGCTTAACGACATCCGAAAAACCAGAAATAAATCGACGATAAAAGTTGGCAAAGCCCAAAAATTTCTGAAGACTTTTAAGAGAAGAGGGCTGCGTCCAATCACAAATAGCTTGAACCTTGACAGGATCCATCTCAATGGAAGAGGGAGAAAAAATATATCCCAAAAAGGAAATTCTCTGAACCCCAAAAACGCACTTAGAACCCTTGACACACAGAGAATTAGACCGCAAAACCTGAAAAACCCTCTTAACTTGCCGGACATGAGAGTCCCAATCATCCGAAAAAATCAGAATATCATCCAGATACACTATCATAAATTTATCCAAAAAATCGCGGAAAATATCATGCATAAAGGACTGGAAGACTGAAGGGGCATTAGAAAGACCAAAAGGCATCACCAAATACTCAAAGTGGCCCTCGGGCGTATTAAATGCGGTTTTCCACTCATCCCCCTGCCTGATCCGCACCAAATTATACGCCCCACGGAGATCAATCTTAGAGAACCACTTGGCCCCCTTTATGCGAGCAAACAAATCAGTCAGCAACGGCAATGGGTATTGATATTTAACCGTGATTTTATTCAAAAGCCGATAATCAATACATGGTCTCAAAGAGCCGTCTTTTTTTGACACAAAGAAAAAACCGGCTCCTAAGGGAGATGACGATGGACGAATATGTCCCTTTTCCAAGGACTCCTTTATATATTCTCGCATAGCAGTATGTTCAGGCACAGACAGATTAAATAAACGACCCTTTGGGTATTTACTACCCGGAATTAAATCTATAGCACAATCGCACTCACGGTGCGGAGGTAGCGAACCCAGCTTGGGTTCTTCAAAGACGTCACGATAATCAGACAGGAACTCAGGGATTTCAGAGGGAATAGATGATGAAATGGACACCAAAGGTACGTCCCCATGAGTCCCCTTACATCCCCAGCTCAACACAGACATAGCTCTCCAGTCAAGGACTGGGTTGTGAGACTGCAGCCATGGCAATCCTAGCACCAAATCATCATGTAGATTATACAGCACCAGAAAACGAATAGTCTCCTGGTGATCCGGATTAATACACATAGTCACTTGTGTCCAGTATTGTGGTTTATTATTAGCCAATGGGGTGGAGTCAATCCCCTCCAGAGGAATAAGAGTCTCCAAAGGCTCTAAATCATACCCACAACGATTGGCAAAGGACCAATCCATAAGACTCAAAGCGGCGCCAGAGTCGATATAGGCGTCCGTAGTAATAGATGACAAAGAGCAAATCAGGGTCACAGACAAAATAAATTTAGACTGTAAAGTGCCAATGGGAACGGATTTATCAAGCTTTTTAGTACGCTTAGAGCATGCTGATATAACATGAGTAGAATCCCCACAATAGAAACACAACCCATTTTTCCGTCTAAAATTCTGCCGCTCGCTTCTGGACAGAATTCTATCACACTGCATGTTTTCTGGCGTCTTCTCAGTGGACACCGCCAGATGGTGCACTGGTTTGCGCTCCCGCAGACGCCTATCGATCTGAATGGCCATTGTCATGGACTCATTCAGACTTGCAGGCACAGGGAACCCCACCATAACATCCTTAATGGCATCAGAGAGACCCTCTCTGAAAGTAGCCGCCAAGGCACACTCATTCCACTGAGTAAGCACAGACCATTTACGGAATCTTTGGCAGTAAATTTCAGCTTCATCTTGCCCCTGCGATAGGGACATCAAAGTTTTTTCTGCCTGAAGTTCCAAATGAGGTTCCTCATAAAGCAAGCCCAAGGCCAGAAAAAACGCATCCACATTGCGCAACGCAGGATCCCCTGGTGCCAATGCAAAAGCCCAATCTTGAGGGTCGCCGCGGAGCAAGGAAATCACAATCCCAACCTGCTGTGCAGGGTCTCCAGCAGAACGAGATTTCAGGGACAAAAATAACTTACAATTATTTCTAAAATTCTGAAAGCTAGATCTATTCCCTGAGAAGAATTCCGGCAAAGGAATTCTCGGCTCTGATACCGGAGCATGAACAACAAAATCTTGCAAACTTTGTACTTTCGTGGCGAGATTATTCAAACCTGCAGTTACACTCTGTAGATCCATTATAGACAGGTGAACATAGAGCCATTCAAAGATTAGAAGGAGAGAGAAAAAAAAGAAAGACTGCAGCATAGACAGACTGGCAAGTGATCCAATTAAGAGCACACTAACTACTAGAGAAAAAAAAAAAAAAAAAAAAAAAATTTTCAGCAGACTTCTTATTTCTCTCCTTTCTCAGCCAAGGATTTTAACCCTTTAGTTGGCCGGTCAAACTATCATGATCTCCATGGCCAGAGAACTAGCATAAGCCTCAATAGGAACAAGCTCTTGGAAGATGTAACTGTACTGACCATGAACTAAACCTACCGCATCATCTAGAAGTAGCCAGGTAGCATGTCCTACTTTTTATCCCTATATGCCCAGCGCCGGCCGGAGAACTAAATAATGCTAGCAGAGGGAAATATAAGACCTGACTCACCTCTAGAGAAATGCCCAAAAAAGGAGACAGAAGCCCCCCACATATATTGGCGGTGATATGAGATGAAACAACAAACGCAGCAGGAAAATAGTTTTAGCAAATTTGAGGTCCGCTTTCTAGATAGCAGAAGACAGAAAGCATACTTTCATGGTCAGTAGAAAACCCTAACAAAACACATCCAGAAATTACTTTAGGACTCTGGCATTAACTCATAATACCAGAGTGGCAATTCCTGATCCACAAGAGCTTTCCAGACACAGTAACGAAACTGCAGCTGTGAACTGGAACCAAAATACAAAAACAAAACATGGACGAATGTCCAACTTATCTAGTAGATGTCTGGGAGCAGGAACAAGCACAGAGAGGCTTCTGATAACATTGTTGACCGGCAAGCATCTAACAGAGAAGCCAGGTTATATAGCGACACCCAGATCTAATCAGAACAGGTGAACAGGGAAGATGATGTCACAAGTTCAATTCCACCAGTAGCCACCGGGGGAGCCCAGAATCCAAATTCACAACAGGTGTCATACCTACCGGGTTCTAAGAATGTTAAGGCGGATGCCCTTTCTAGGAGTTTTGAGCCTGACTCGCCTGGTAACTCTGAGCCCACAGGTATCCTTAAGGATGGAGTGGTATTGTCAGCCGTTTCTCCAGACCTGCGGCGGGCCTTGCAGGAGTTTCAGGCGGAGAGACCTGATCGTTGCCCACCTGATAAACTGTTTGTTCCTGATGATTGGACCAGTAGAGTCATCTCTGAGGTTCATTCTTCTGCGTTGGCAGGTCATCCTGGCATTTTTGGTACCAGGGATTTGGTGGCAAGGTCCTTCTGGTGGCCTTCCCTGTCACGAGATGTGCGAGGCTTTGTGCAGTCTTGTGACGTTTGTGCTCGGGCCAAGCCTTGTTGTTCTCGGGCTAGTGGATTATTGTTGCCCTTGCCTATTCCTAAGAGGCCTTGGACGCACATCTCGATGGATTTTATTTCAGATCTGCCTGTTTCTCAGAAGATGTCTGTCATCTGGGTGGTGTGTGACCGTTTTTCTAAAATGGTCCATTTGGTTCCTCTGCCCAAGTTACCTTCTTCTTCCGAGTTGGTTCCTCTGTTTTTTCAAAATGTTGTTCGTTTGCATGGTATTCCTGAGAATATCGTTTCTGACAGAGGGACCCAATTCGTGTCTAGATTTTGGCGGGCATTCTGTGCTAGGATGGGCATAGATTTATCTTTTTCGTCCGCTTTCCATCCTCAGACGAATGGCCAGACCGAGCGGATTAATCAGACCCTGGAGACATATCTGAGGTGTTTTGTGTCTGCTGACCAGGATGATTGGGTTGCTTTTTTGCCATTGGCGGAGTTCGCTCTCAATAATCGGGCCAGCTCTGCCACTTTGGTGTCCCCGTTTTTCTGTAATTCGGGGTTTCATCCTCGATTTTCCTCTGGTCAGGTGGAATCTTCGGATTGTCCTGGAGTGGATGCTGTGGTGGAGAGATTGCATCAGATCTGGGGGCAGGTGGTGGACAATTTGAGGTTGTCCCAGGAGAAGACTCAGCTTTTTGCCAACCGCCACCGTCGTGTTGGTCCTCGGCTTTCTGTTGGGGATTTGGTGTGGTTGTCTTCTCGTTTTGTCCCTATGAGGGTCTCTTCTCCTAAGTTTAAGCCTCGGTTTATCGGCCCGTATAAGATATTGGAGATTCTTAACCCTGTTTCCTTCCGTTTGGACCTCCCTGCATCCTTTTCTATTCATAACGTTTTTCATCGGTCATTATTGCGCAGGTATGAGGTACCGGTTGTGCCTTCCGTTGAGCCTCCTGCTCCGGTGTTGGTTGAGGGTGAGTTGGAGTACGTTGTGGAGAAAATTTTGGACTCTCGTGTTTCCAGACGGAGACTCCAGTATCTGGTCAAGTGGAAGGGATACGGCCAGGAGGATAATTCTTGGGTGAATGCATCTGATGTTCATGCCTCCGATCTGGTTCGTGCCTTTCATAGGGCCCATCCTGATCGCCCTGGTGGTTCTGGTGAGGGTTCGGTGCCCCCTCCTTGAGGGGGGGGTACTGTTGTGAATTTGGATTCTGGGCTCCCCCGGTGGCTACTGGTGGAATTGAACTGGTGTCGTCATCTTCTCTGTTCACCTGTTCCCATCAAGATGTGGGAGTCGCTATATAACCTTGCTGCTCTGTTAGTTGCTTGCCGGTCAACAATGTTATCAGAAGCCTCTCTGTGCTTGTTCCTGCTCCTAGACAACTACTAGATAAGTTGGACTCTTGTCCATGTTTGTTTTTGCATTTTGTTCCAGTTCACAGCTGTAGTTTCGTTACTGTGTCTGGAAAGCTCTTGTGAACGGGAATTGCCACTCTGGTGTTATGAGTTAATGCCAGAGTTTTAAAGTAATTTCTGGATGGTGTTTTTTGATAGGGTTTTCAGCTGACCATGAAAGTGTCCTTTCTGTCTTCTGCTATGTAGTAAGTGGACCTCAAATTTGCTAAACCTATTTTCATACTACGTTTGTTATTTCATCTCAACTCACCGCCAATACATGTGGGGGGCCTCTGTCTCCTTTCGGGGTATTTCTCTAGAGGTGAGCTAGGACTAATATTTTCCTCTGCTAGCTTTATTTAGTCCTCCGGCTGGGCTGGGCATCTAGAACCAACGTAGGCATGCTACCCGGCCACTGCTAGTTGTGCGTTAGGTTTAGTTCATGGTCAGCTCAGTTCCCATCTTCCAAGAGCTAGTTCCTATATATGCTTATGCTATGATCTCTTGCCATTGAGATCATGACAGAACACATTATGGATAGCGAAAGATGCCGGGAGGTCCAAACGAAAGGAAACAGGGTTAAGAATCTCCAAAATCCTATAAGGACCGATGAACCGAGGCTTAAATTTAGGAGAAGAAACCCTCATAGGGACAAAATGGGAAGACAACCACACCAAGTCCCCAACACGAAGGTGGGGGCCAACACGACGACGGCGGTTAGCAAACTGCTGAGTCCTCTCCTGGGACAATTCCAAATTATCCACCACTTGTCCCCAAATCTGATGCAACCGATCCACTACCGCATCCACTCCAGGACAATCCGAAGATTCAACCTGACCAGATGAAAAACGCGGATGAAACCCTGAATTGCAAAAGAAAGGAGAAACCAAAGTGGCAGAACTAGCCCGATTATTAAGAGCAAACTCCGCCAACGGCAGAAAGGCAACCCAATCATCCTGATCCGCAGACACAAAACACCTCAAATAAGTCTCCAAAGTTTGATTAGTTCATTCCGTCTGGCCATTGGTCTGAGGATGGAAGGCAGACGAAAAAGACAAATCAATGCCCAACCTGGCACAGACTGCCCACCAAAATCTAGACACGAACTGGGTACCCCTGTCAGAAACGATGTTTTCCGGAATACCATGCAAGCGAACCACATTTTGAAAAAACAGAGGGACCAACTCAGATGAGGAAGGCAACTTAGGCAATGGCACCAAATGAACCATTTTAGAAAAACGGTCACACACCACCCAGATGACAGACATCTTCTGAGAAACATGGAGGTCCGAGATAAAGTTCATAGAGATGTGCGTCCAAGGCCTCTTCGGAATAGGCAAGGGCAACAACAACCCACTAGCCCTAGAACAACAAGGCTTGGCCCGAGCACACACATCGCAAGACTGCACAAAAACACGCACATCTCGAGACAAGGAAGGCCACAAGAAGGATCTAGCCACCAAATCTCTGGTGCCAAAAATTCCCGGATGACCTGCCAGAGTAGAAGAATGAACTTCCGAGATGACTCTAGTGGTCCACTCGTCAGGAACAAACAGTCTACCAGACGGACAACGATCAGGTCTATCCGCCTGAAATTCTTGCAAAGCACGTCGCAAATCTGGAGAGACAGCAGACAAAACCACTCCATCCTTAAGGACACCAGCAGGTTCAGAATTCCCAGGAGAGTCAGGCTCAAAACTCCTAGAAAGAGCATCTGCCTTCACATTCCTAGAACCCGGTAAGTACGAGACCACAAAATTAAACTGGGAAAAGAACAACGACCAACGTGCCTGTCTAGGATTCAGGCGCCTGGCAGACTCCAAATAAATTAAATTCTTGTGATCAGTCAAAACTACCACCTGATGTCTGGCACCCTCAAGCCAATGACGCCACTCCTCAAATGCCCACTTCATGGCCAAAAGCTCCCGATTACCAACATCATAGTTTCGCTCGGCGGCCGAAAATTTTCGCGAAAAGAACGCACAAGGTCTCATCACCGAGCAGTCGGAACTTTTCTGCGACAAAACCGCCCCCGCTCCGATCTCGGAAGCATCGACCTCAACCTGAAAGGGAAGAGAAACATCAGGCTGGCGCAACACAGGGGCAGACAAAAAGCGGCGCTTAAGCTCCCGAAAGGCCTCCACGGCAGCAGGGGACCAATTGGCAACATCAGCACCCTTTTTAGTCAAATCCGTCAGAGGTTTAGCAACGCCAGAAAAACCAGCTATAAATCGACGATAAAAATTAGCAAAGCCCAAGAATTTCTGGAGACTCTTCAGAGAAGTAGGCTGCGTCCAGTCGTAAATAGCCCGAACCTTGACAGGGTCCATCTCAATAGAAGAAGGGGAAAAAATGTACCCCAAAAAGGAAATTTTTTGAACCCCAAAAACACACTTTGAACCCTTTACACACAAAGAATTCTCCCGCAAAACCTGAAAAACCCTCCTGACCTGCTGAACATGAGACTCCCAGTCATCAGAAAAAATCAAAATATCATCCAAGTAAACAATCAAAAATTTATCCAAATATTCACGGAAAATATCATGCATTAAGGACTGAAAGACCGAAGGAGCATTAGAAAGGCCGAAAGGCATTACCAAATACTCAAAATGGCCCTCAGGCGTATTAAATGCGGTTTTCCACTCATCCCCCTGCTTAATTCGCACCAAATTATACGCCCCACGAAGATCAATCTTAGAGAACCACTTAGCCCCCCTTATGCGAGCAAACAAATCAGTCAGCAAAGGCAATGGATACTGATATTTGACTGTAATTTTATTCAGGAGTCGATAATCAATACAAGGCCTCAGAGAGCCATCCTTTTTAGAGACAAAGAAAAAACCGGCTCCTAAAGGTGATGAAGAAGGACGAATATGTCCCTTTTCCAGGGACTCCTTAATATACTCGCGCATAGCAGCATGTTCAGGTACAGATAGGTTAAACAAACGACCCTTTGGAAATTTACTGCCAGGAATCAGATCTATGGCGCAATCACAATCCCTGTGAGGAGGGAGTGAACCAATCTTAGGCTCTTCAAAAATATCACGATAATCAGACAAAAATGCCGGAATCTCAGATGGAATAGATGACGAAATGGACACCATAGGAGTGTCCCCATGAGCCCCCCGACATCCCCAGCTTAACACAGACATAGCTTTCCAGTCAAGGACTGGGTTATGAGACTTTAACCATGGTAATCCAAGCACCAAAACATCATGTAAATTGTACAACACAAGGAAGCGAATCACCTCCTGATGGTCTGGAGTCATACGCATAGTCACTTGCGTCCAGAACTGTGGTTTATTACAAGCCAAAGGTGTAGAATCAATACCCTTCAGAGGTATAGGGACTTCCAGAGGCTCTAAATCAAACCCACAGCGCCTGGCAAAGGACCAGTCCATAAGACTCAGAGCGGCGCCAGAGTCCACATAGGCATCCACGGTAATAACTGATAATGAACAAATCAAGGTTACAGACAAAATAAATTTGGACTGTAAAGTGCCAATTGAAATGGACTTGTCAACCTTCCTAGTACGTTTAGAGCATGCCGATATAACATGAGCAGAATCACCACAATAGAAGCATAACCCATTTTTACGCCTATAATTCTGCCGCTCGCTTCTGGACATAACTCTGTCACATTGCATTTTCTCTGGCGTCTCTTCAGAAGATACCGCCAAATGGTGCATGGTAGAGTTGAGCGACTTTCATTTTTTTAAGATCGAGTCGGGTTTTGTGAAACCCGATTTTGTCCAGAGTCGAGTCGAGTGCAGTCGGCCGATTATCGCTAAAAGTCGGGGATCGACCGAAACACGAAACCCAATGCAAGTCAATGGGGAAGCATAGTCGGCAGTGAGTGGAGGCCAGGAAAACACCTACAGTGCCCATTTTAATGCCAAAAACATCCATTCTTGTTTCTGAAGCTTGTCAATCTTAATTAACTTTATAATAATAGTTGGGCATAGGGAATTGGGGGTCATTTGGCAAAAGTTGTGGGGGGAGTAGGGCCGGCTCAAGTTTTTCGTGGGCCCAGGAAATGCGGACTACGTCACTGTGATCCTGAGCAAGCAGGGGGGGCCCACTCGTTCGCATTGGCACTGGCACAGGGCCCCTCAAAGTACAGCGATGTGTGTTTGCATGGCGGGGGCGCCTCCCACCAGCAGCGACACTTTTGCGTACTCTGAGGGGCCCTGTGCCAGTGACGTTGCCAACGAGTATGCCCCCCCACCTGATGAAGGAACCTGCACTTTCATCTGCACCTTCCTCTCTGTCCCTGTGTAAGGTGGTATAACATGCGGGAAGGGGAACCTTACTTTCAGCAGGGTCAGATTCTGGCTGTGTAGAGTATAAGGGGAATGTAGTGGTCTAGGTCAATGTACCAGCAGACTCATCTAGCAGTGGCTGGGCAATGGGCAGGATGAGGAGGAAACAGATATAGGGCCAAAGAATAAAGTAGGCTAAATGCATTTCAAAATTGGTAACAGGACTAAACAGGCGGCATTGCTTTGTTCAGTGGAGTAGCAAACCCAAGAGCAGCAGACACTGTTTCAAGGGCCTAACCACACTAGTAGGCCAAATGCAGTTTAATATCTGATAGTATAGGGCGAAAGCCAGAATGTGGAAGCTCAGCTTTGTTCAGTTGAGGACAACACCAGGCAGGGGCAGACAGACACCTTCAGTAGGCCGGAACAGCCAATTTTTTAAAAAAACAGCAGTTAGTAAGAGGCAGAAGGTAGAAGCTCAGCTTTATTCAGTTGAGGACAACACCAGGCAGGGGCAGACAGACACCTTTAGTAGGCCGGAACAGCCAATTGCATTTTTAAAAATGGTAATTTGGAACTGAAGGTTGAAGCTCAGCTTTATTCAGTTGAGGACAACACCAGGCAGGGGCAGACAGACACCTTTAGTAGGCCGGAACAGCCAATTGCATTTTTAAAAATGGTAATTTGGAACTGAAGGTTGAAGCTCAGCTTTATTCAGTTGAGGACAACACCAGGCAGGGGCAGACAGACACCTTTAGTAGGCCGGAACAGCCAATTGCATTTTTAAAAATGGTAATTTGGAACTGAAGGTTGAAGCTCAGCTTTATTCAGTTGAGGACAACACCAGGCAGGGGCAGACAGACACCTTTAGTAGGCCGGAACAGCCAATTTTATAAAAAAAAAGCAGTTAATAAGAGGCAGAAGGTAGAAGCTCAGCTTTATTCAGTTGCAGCTTCTTGGCAATAATATAAAGAAGACGCGACAGGACAACACTCGGTGGATGCCATATCTGTGTTTTCAATGGAAAAAAAACCTTTCAGTTAACTACTTGCAGGAGAAAGTTTTTGTAGCTGGTGGACAATTTTTTTAAAAAAAAGCAGTTAATAAGAGGCAGAAGGTAGAAGCTCAGCTTTATTCAGTTGCAGCTTCTTGGCAATAATATAAAGAAGACGCGACAGGACAACACTCGGTGGATGCCATATCTGTGTTTTCAATGGAAAAAAACCTTTCAGTTAACTACTTGCAGGAGAAAGTTTTTGTAGCTGGTGGACAATTTTTTTTAAAAAAAGCAGTTAATAAGAGGCAGAAGGTAGAAGCTCAGCTTTATTCAGTTGCAGCTTCTTGGCAATAATATAAAGAAGACGCGACAGGACAACACTCGGTGGATGCTGTTATGGTTCTCAATGGCAAGAGAACATAGCCCAGCAAACATAAGAACTAGCTCTTGGAAGGATGGAAACTAAACTGACCATGAACTAAACCTGCCGCACAACTAACAGTAGCCGGGTAGCGTAGCCTGCGTTTTATCCCTAGACGCCCAGCGCCGGCCGGAGGACTAACTAATCCTGGCAGAGGAAAATATAGTCCTGGCTCACCTCTAGAGAAATTTCCCCGAAAGGCAGACAGAGGCCCCCACAAATATTGGCGGTGATTTTAGATGAAATGACAAACGTAGTATGAAAATAGGTTTAGCAAAATTGAGGTCCGCTTACTAGATAGCAGGAAGACAGAAAGGGCACTTTCATGGTCAGCTGAAAACACTATCAAAACACCATCCTGAAATTACTTTAAGACTCTAGTATTAACTCATAACATCAGAGTGGCGATTTCAGATCACAAGAGCTTTCCAGACACAGAAACGAAACTACAGCTGTGAACTGGAACAAAATACAAAAACAAACAAGGACTAAAGTCCAACTTAGCTGGGAGTTGTCTAGCAGCAGGAACATGCACAGAAAGGCTTCTGATTACAATGTTGACCGGCATGGAAGTGACAGAGGAGCAAGGCTAAATAGCGACTCCCACATCCTGATGGAAACAGGTGAACAGAGAGGATGATGCACACCAGTTCAATTCCACCAGTGGCCACCGGGGGAGCCCAAAATCCAATTTCACAACAGTACCCCCCCCTCAAGGAGGGGGCATCGAACCCTCACCAGAACCACCAGGGCGATCAGGATGAGCCCTATGAAAGGCACGGACCAAATCGGAGGCATGAACATCAGAGGCAGTCACCCAAGAATTATCCTCCTGACCGTATCCCTTCCATTTGACCAGATACTGGAGTTTCCGTCTGGAAACACGGGAGTCCAAGATTTTTTCCACAACGTACTCCAACTCGCCCTCAACCAACACCGGAGCAGGAGGCTCAACGGAAGGCACAACCGGTACCTCATACCTGCGCAATAATGACCGATGAAAAACATTATGAATAGAAAAAGATGCAGGGAGGTCCAAACGGAAGGACACAGGGTTAAGAATCTCCAATATCTTGTACGGGCCGATGAACCGAGGCTTAAACTTGGGAGAAGAAACCCTCATAGGGACAAAACGAGAAGACAACCATACCAAGTCCCCAACACAAAGCCGAGGACCAACCCGACGCCGGCGGTTGGCAAAAAGCTGAGTCTTCTCCTGGGACAACTTCAAATTGTCCACTACCTGCCCCCAAATCTGATGCAACCTCTCCACCACAGCATCCACTCCAGGACAATCCGAAGATTCCACCTGACCAGAAGAAAATCGAGGATGAAACCCCGAATTACAGAAAAAGGGAGACACCAAGGTGGCAGAGCTGGCCCGATTATTGAGGGCAAACTCCGCTAAAGGCAAAAAAGCAACCCAATCATCCTGATCTGCAGACACAAAACACCTCAAATATGTCTCCAAGGTCTGATTCGTCCGCTCGGTCTGGCCATTAGTCTGAGGATGGAAAGCAGACGAGAAAGACAAATCTATGCCCATCCTAGCACAGAATGCTCGCCAAAATCTAGACACGAATTGGGTACCTCTGTCAGAAACGATATTCTCCGGAATACCATGCAAACGGACCACATTTTGAAAAAACAGAGGAACCAACTCGGAAGAAGAAGGCAACTTAGGCAGGGGAACCAAATGGACCATCTTAGAGAAACGATCACACACCACCCAGATGACAGACATCTTCTGAGAAACAGGAAGATCCGAAATAAAATCCATCGAGATGTGCGTCCAGGGCCTCTTCGGGATAGGCAAGGGCAACAACAATCCACTAGCCCGAGAACAACAAGGCTTGGCCCGAGCACAAACGTCACAAGGCTGCACGAAGCCTCGCACATCTCGAGACAGGGAAGGCCACCAGAAGGACCTTGCCACCAAATCCCTGGTACCAAAGATTCCAGGATGACCTGCCAACGCAGAAGAATGAACCTCAGAAATGACTTTACTGGTCCAATCATCAGGAACAAACAGTCTACCAGGTGGGCAACGATCAGGTCTATCCGCCTGAAACTCCTGCAAGGCCCGCCGCAGGTCTGGAGAAACGGCAGACAATATCACTCCATCCTTAAGGATACCTGTAGGTTCAGAATTACCAGGGGAGTCAGGCTCAAAACTCCTAGAAAGGGCATCCGCCTTAACATTCTTAGAACCCGGCAGGTAGGACACCACAAAATTAAACCGAGAGAAAAACAACGACCAGCGCGCCTGTCTAGGATTCAGGCGTCTGGCGGACTCAAGATAAATTAGATTTTTGTGGTCAGTCAATACCACCACCTGATGTCTAGCCCCCTCAAGCCAATGACGCCACTCCTCAAAAGCCCACTTCATGGCCAAAAGCTCCCGATTCCCAACATCATAATTCCGCTCGGCGGGCGAAAATTTACGTGAGAAAAAAGCACAAGGTCTCATCACGGAGCAATCGGAACTTCTCTGCGACAAAACCGCCCCAGCTCCGATTTCAGAAGCGTCGACCTCAACCTGAAAAGGAAGAGCAACATCAGGCTGACGCAGCACAGGGGCGGAAGAAAAGCGGCGCTTAAGCTCCCGAAAGGCCTCCACAGCAGCAGTGGACCAATCAGCAACATCAGCACCCTTCTTAGTCAAATCAGTCAATGGTTTAACAACATCAGAAAAACCAGCAATAAATCGACGATAAAAGTTAGCAAAGCCCAAAAATTTCTGAAGACTCTTAAGAGAAGAGGGTTGCGTCCAATCACAAATAGCCTGAACCTTGACAGGATCCATCTCGATGGAAGAGGGGGAAAAAATATATCCCAAAAAGGAAATCTTTTGAACCCCAAAAACGCACTTAGAACCCTTCACACACAAGGAATTAGACCGCAAAACCTGAAAAACCCTCCTGACCTGCTGGACATGAGAGTCCCAGTCATCCGAAAAAATCAAAATATCATCCAGATACACAATCATAAATTTATCCAAATAATCGCGGAAAATGTCATGCATAAAGGACTGAAAGACTGAAGGGGCATTTGAAAGACCAAAAGGCATCACCAAATACTCAAAGTGGCCCTCGGGCGTATTAAATGCGGTTTTCCACTCATCCCCCTGCTTAATTCGCACCAAATTATACGCCCCACGGAGATCTATCTTAGAGAACCACTTGGCCCCCTTTATGCGAGCAAACAAATCAGTCAGCAGTGGCAACGGATATTGATATTTAACCGTGATCTTATTCAAAAGCCGATAATCAATGCACGGCCTCAAAGAGCCATCTTTCTTAGCCACAAAGAAAAAACCGGCTCCTAAGGGAGATGACGAAGGACGAATATGTCCCTTTTCCAAGGACTCCTTTATATATTCTCGCATAGCAGCATGTTCAGGCACAGACAGATTAAATAAACGACCCTTAGGGTATTTACTACCCGGAATCAAATCTATGGCACAATCGCACTCCCGGTGCGGAGGTAATGAACCAAGCTTAGGTTCTTCAAAAACGTCACGATATTCAGTCAAGAATTCAGGAATCTCAGAGGGAATAGATGATGAAATGGAAACCACAGGTACGTCCCCATGCGTCCCCTTACATCCCCAGCTTAACACAGACATAGCTTTCCAGTCAAGGACTGGGTTATGAGATTGCAGCCATGGCAATCCAAGCACCAACACATCATGTAGGTTATACAGCACAAGAAAGCGAATAATCTCCTGGTGATCCGGATTAATCCGCATAGTTACTTGTGTCCAGTATTGTGGTTTATTGCTAGCCAATGGGGTGGAGTCAATCCCCTTCAGGGGTATAGGAGTTTTAAGAGGCTCCAAATCATACCCACAGCGTTTGGCAAAGGACCAATCCATAAGACTCAAAGCAGCGCCAGAGTCGACATAGGCATCCGCGGTAATAGATGATAAAGAACAAATCAGGGTCACAGATAGAATAAACTTAGACTGTAAAGTGCCAATTGAAACAGACTTATCAAGCTTCTTAGTACGCTTAGAGCATGCTGATATAACATGAGTTGAATCACCGCAATAGAAGCACAACCCATTTTTTCGTCTAAAATTCTGCCGTTCACTTCTGGACAGAATTCTATCACATTGCATATTCTCTGGCGTCTTCTCAGTAGACACCGCCAAATGGTGCACAGGTTTGCGCTCCCGCAGACGCCTATCGATCTGGATAGCCATTGTCATGGACTCATTCAGACCCGCAGGCACAGGGAACCCCACCATAACATCCTTAATGGCATCAGAGAGACCCTCTCTGAAATTCGCCGCCAGGGCGCACTCATTCCACTGAGTAAGCACAGCCCATTTACGGAATTTCTGGCAGTATATTTCAGCTTCGTCTTGCCCCTGAGATAGGGACATCAAGGCCTTTTCCGCCTGAAGTTCTAACTGAGGTTCCTCATAAAGCAACCCCAAGGCCAGAAAAAACGCATCCACATTGAGCAACGCAGGATCCCCTGGAACCAATGCAAAAGCCCAATCCTGAGGGTCGCCCCGGAGCAAGGAAATCACAATCCTGACCTGCTGAGCAGGATCTCCAGCAGAGCGAGATTTCAGGGACAAAAACAACTTGCAATTATTTTTGAAATTTTGAAAGCAAGATCTATTCCCCGAGAAAAATTCAGGCAAAGGAATTCTAGGTTCAGATATAGGAACATGAACAACAAAATCTTGTAAATTTTGAACTTTCGTGGTGAGATTATTCAAACCTGCAGCTAAACTCTGAATATCCATTTTAAACAGGTGAACACAGAGCCATTCCAGGATTAGAAGGAGAGAGGGAGAGAAAGGCTGCAATATAGGCAGACTTGCAAGAGATTCAATTACAAGCACACTCAGAACTGAAAAAAAAAAAAAATCTTCAGCAGACTTCTCTTTTCTCTCCTTTCTCTGTCAATTAATTTAACCCTTTGTGGCCGGTCAAACTGTTATGGTTCTCAATGGCAAGAGAACATAGCCCAGCAAACATAAGAACTAGCTCTTGGAAGGATGGAAACTAAACTGACCATGAACTAAACCTGCCGCACAACTAACAGTAGCCGGGTAGCGTAGCCTGCGTTTTATCCCTAGACGCCCAGCGCCGGCCGGAGGACTAACTAATCCTGGCAGAGGAAAATATAGTCCTGGCTCACCTCTAGAGAAATTTCCCCGAAAGGCAGACAGAGGCCCCCACAAATATTGGCGGTGATTTTAGATGAAATGACAAACGTAGTATGAAAATAGGTTTAGCAAAATTGAGGTCCGCTTACTAGATAGCAGGAAGACAGAAAGGGCACTTTCATGGTCAGCTGAAAACACATCAAAACACCATCCTGAAATTACTTTAAGACTCTAGTATTAACTCATGACATCAGAGTGGCAATTTCAGATCACAAGAGCTTTCCAGACACAGAAACGAAACTACAGCTGTGAACTGGAACAAAATACAAAAACAAACAAGGACTAAAGTCCAACTTAGCTGGGAGTTGTCTAGCAGCAGGAACATGCACAGAAAGGCTTCTGATTACAATGTTGACCGGCATGGAAGTGACAGAGGAGCAAGGCTAAATAGCGACTCCCACATCCTGATGGAAACAGGTGAACAGAGAGGATGATGCACACCAGTTCAATTCCACCAGTGGCCACCGGGGGAGCCCAAAATCCAATTTCACAACAGGATGCCATATCTGTGTTTTCAATGGAAAAAAACCTTTCAGTTAACTACTTGCAGGAGAAAGTTTTTGTAGCTGGTGGCCAATTTTTGTACTGTACCAGTTTTTTGTTGTATGTGTTTTTGTTTTTAATGTTAAAATGTCTGCATTTGATATCTCTCCAGTATTTTCTTTTTTATAAGCAAAATACTGCAGTTTTACATCGGTTACATGGATACACAGGCAGCTTGGTGGTGAGTGGAGGAGTATTTAAAGTAGGGACCGCAGACAGGCTATCAAAGGCCTAAAATAACAAACAATAGGCTCATGGCAGCTTTACAGCGGTTACATGGATACACAGGCAGCTTGGTGGTGAGTGGAGGAGTATTTAAAGTAGGGACCGCAGACAGGCTATCAAAGGCCTAAAATAACAAACAATAGGCTCATGGCAGCTTTACAGCGGTTACATGGATACACAGGCAGCTTGGTGGTGAGTGGAGGAGTATTTAAAGTAGGGACCGCAGACAGGCTATCAAAGGCCTAAAATAACAAACAATAGGCTCATGGCAGCTTTACAGTGGTTACATGGATACACAGGCAGCTTGGTGGTGAGTGGAGGAGTATTTAAAGTAGGGACCGCAGACAGGCTATCAAAGGCCTAAAATAACAAACAATAGGCTCATGGCAGTTTTACAGCGGTTACATGGATACACGGGCAGGCAGCTGGTGATGAGTGGAGGAGTATTTAAAGTAGGGACCGCAGACAGGCTATCAAAGGCCTAAAATAACAAACAATAGGCTCATGGCAGCTTTACAGCGGTTACATGGATACACAGGCAGCTTGGTGGTGAGTGGAGGAGTATTTAAAGTAGGGACCGCAGACAGGCTATCAAAGGCCTAAAATAACAAACAATAGGCTCATGGCAGTTTTACAGCGGTTACATGGATACACGGGCAGGCAGCTTGGTGGTGAGTGGAGGAGTATTTAAAGTAGGGACCGCAGACAGGCTATCAAAGGCCTAAAATAACAAACAATAGGCTCATGGCAGTTTTACAGCGGTTACATGGATACACGGGCAGGCAGCTGGTGATGAGTGGAGGAGTATTTAAAGTAGGGACCGCAGACAGGCTATCAAAGGCCTAAAATAACAAACAATAGGCTCATGGCAGCTTTACAGCGGTTACATGGATACACAGGCAGCTTGGTGGTGAGTGGAGGAGTATTTAAAGTAGGGACCGCAGACAGGCTATCAAAGGCCTAAAATAACAAACAATAGGCTCATGGCAGTTTTACAGCGGTTACATGGATACACGGGCAGGCAGGTGGTGATGAGTGGAGGAGTATTTAAAGTAGGGACCGCAGACAGGCTATCAAAGGCCTAAAATAACAAACAATAGGCTCATGGCAGTTTTACAGCGGTTACATGGATACACGGGCAGGCAGCTGGTGATGAGTGGAGGAGTATTTAAAGTAGGGACCGCAGACAGGCTATCAAAGGCCTAAAATAACAAACAATAGGCTCATGGCAGTTTTACAGCGGTTACATGGATACACGGGCAGGCAGCTGGTGATGAGTGGAGGAGTATTTAAAGTAGGGACCGCAGACAGGCTATCAAAGGCCTAAAATAACAAACAATAGGCTCATGGCAGTTTTACAGCGGTTACATGGATGCACGGGCAGGCAGCTGGTGATGAGTGGAGGAGTATTTAAAGTAGGGACCGCAGACAGGCTATCAAAGGCCTAAAATAACAAACAATAGGCTCATGGCAGTTTTACAGCGGTTACATGGATACACGGGCAGGCAGCTGGTGATGAGTGGAGGAGTATTTAAAGTAGGGACCGCAGACAGGCTATCAAAGGCCTAAAATAACAAACAATAGGCTCATGGCAGTTTTACAGCGGTTACATGGATACACGGGCAGGCAGCTGGTGATGAGTGGAGGAGTATTTAAAGTAGGGACCGCAGACAGGCTATCAAAGGCCTAAAATAACAAACAATAGGCTCATGGCAGTTTTACAGCGGTTACATGGATACACGGGCAGGCAGCTGGTGATGAGTGGAGGAGTATTTAAAGTAGGGACCGCAGACAGGCTATCAAAGGCCTAAAATAACAAACAATAGGCTCATGGCAGTTTTACATCGGTTACATGGATACACAGGCAGCTTGGTGGTCAGTGGAGGAGTATTTAAAGTAGGGACCGCAGACAGGCTATCAAAGGCCTAAAATAACAAACAATAGGCTCATGGCTGTTTTACATCGGTTATATGGATACACAGGCAGCTTGGTGGTCAGTGGAGGAGTATTTAAAGTAGGGACCGCAGACAGGCTATCAAAGGCCTAAAATAACAAACAATAGGCTCATGGCAGTTTTACATCGGTTACATGGATACACAGGCAGCTTGGTGGTCAGTGGAGGAGTATTTAAAGTAGGGACCGCAGACAGGCTATCAAAGGCCTAAAATAACAAACAATAGGCTCATGGCAGCTTTACAGCGGTTACATGGATACACAGGCAGCTTGGTGGTGAGTGGAGGAGTAGTGCAAGGAGTGTCTGTCCCAGTACTCCCAAAATATAAATAGATGTTAATGTCTCGCAAAACAACCAAAACAAAAAAAAAGGTGGCATACTTAGGTACAGGGGTGGGCTCATCTACTGAGTTTCTGACATAGTAATTTGGCAGTAACTATTTAATGGTGCCAATATAGGACACAGACACAGACTACTTTAAGTTGCATCATAGATGTCTACAAATTTGTATTGTCAGTGCCAGACATTGAATGATGTCAGCGAATAGACTAAAGATTGGTGGAGCTGTGCGACATAATTTTGCACGTGGTAGAGCACATTTTGAGCTGGGGTAGGGGGGAACTCTCTTGAGGCCGGCGGGACCGCCCCAGGGCCCCTCATGTTACAACGGTGTGTCTGACGTTGGGTGCACACCACCACCGCCAGAGACACTACATTGTACTATGAGGGACCCAGTAGCAATGCCGTCAACCAAAAGCGAGCACACCCACCTCTTCAGACAAACAGCAGTCTCACGGGTGCTTGCGCCAAGTCGCGATACCACGGCCCCGTGTGGGGAGTTTTGCCATTTAGGGAGGTGTAAACATGTCGTATGCTGTACAATCAGCTGCAGCAAATTAGACATTAGAAAAGTAATTCACAGGCAAGAGCTTTTCATAGGAAAGCTAGGTGTCGGCCGGGCAAGGTGGGGCAAAAGATTTCGAAATCCAGTTGTGGTTCATTTTAATGAATGTTAGATCGTCAACATTTTGGGTAGCCAGACGAGTCCTTTTTTCGGTTAATATTGATCCTGCAGCACTGAATACTCTTTCTGATAGGACACTTGCTGCCGGGCAAGCAAGCTCCTGCAATGCATATTCTGCCAATTCTGGCCAGGTGTCTAATTTGGAGGCCCAGTAATCAAATGGGAATGACGGTTGAGGGAGAACATCGATAAGGGATGAAAAATAGTTAGTAACCATACTGGACAAATGTTGTCTCCTGTCACTTTCAATTGATGCAGCAGTAGCTGTCATGTCTGCGGTCATAGCAAAATCACTCCACAACCTGGTCAGAAAACCCCTCTGTCCAACGCCACTTCTGATGTGTGCACCCCTAACACTCCTAGTCTGCTGCCCCCTGGAGCTCGTGTGAGAACGATCACGTGCGCTGTGTGCTGGGAATGCCTGAAGCAAACGGTCAACAAGAGTTGATTGTTTGGTTGCTATTATTAGTTCCAAGTTCTCATGTGGCATAATATTTTGCAATTTGCCTTTATAGCGTGGATCAAGGAGGCAGGCCAACCAGTAATCGTCATCGTTCATCATTTTCGTAATGCGTGTGTCCCTTTTTAGGATACGTAAGGCATAATCCGCCATGTGGGCCAAAGTTCCAGTTGTCAAATCTCCGGTTGTGATTGGTTGAGGGGCAGTTGCAGGCAAATCTACGTCACTTGTGTCCCTCAAAAAACCAGAACCCGGCCGTGACACGCAACCAATTTCCTGTGCCCCCGGGAAAGGTTCGGCATTAAAAATATACTCATCCCCATCATCCTCCTCGTCCTCCACCTCCTCTTCGCCCGCTACCTCGTCCTGTACACTGCCCTGACCAGACAATGGCTGACTGTCATCAAGGCTTTCCTCTTCCTCTGGTGCAGACGCCTGCTCCTTTATGTGCGTCAAACTTTGCATCAGCAGACGCATTAGGGGGATGCTCATGCTTATTACGGCGTTGTCTGCACTAACCAGCCGTGTGCATTCCTCAAAACACTGAAGGACTTGACACATGTCTTGTATCTTAGACCACTGCACACCTGACAACTCCATGTCTGCCATCCTACTGCCTGCCCGTGTATCCTCCCACAAATAAATAACAGCACGCCTCTGTTCGCACAGTCTCTGAAGCATGTGCAGTGTTGAGTTCCACCTTGTTGCAACGTCTATGATTAGGCGATGCTGGGGAAGGTTCAAAGACCGCTGATAGGTCTGCATACGGCTGGCGTGTGCAGGCGAACGTCGGATATGTGAGCAAAGTGCACGCACTTTGAGGAGCAGGTCGGAGAACCCAGGATAAGTTTTCAATAAGCACTGCACCACCAGGTTTAAGGTGTGAGCCAGGCAAGGAATGTGTTTCAGTTGGGAAAGGGAGATGGCAGCCATGAAATTCCTTCCGTTATCACTCACTACCTTGCCTGCCTCAAGATCTACTGTGCCCAGCCACGACTGCGTTTCTTGTTGCAAGAACTCGGATAGAACTTCCGCGGTGTGTCTGTTGTCGCCCAAACACTTCATAGCCAATACAGCCTGCTGATGCTTGGCAGTAGCTGGCCCATAATGGGACAACTGGTGTGCAACAGTGTCATCTGCCGATGGAGTGGTTGGCAGACTGCGTTCTGTGGAAGAGCTGTAGCTTCTGCAGGAGGACGAGGAGGAGGAGGAGGAGGGGGTGCGAACGCCTACAGCCAACTGTTTCCTAGACCGTGGGCTAGGCACAACTGTCCCTAAATTGATGTCGCCTGTGGACCCTGCATCCACCACATTCACCCAGTGTGCCGTGATGGACACATAACGTCCCTGGCCATGCCTACTGGTCCATGCATCTGTAGTCAGGTGCACCTTTGTACTCACAGATTGCCTGAGTGCATGGACGATGCGCTGTTTAACATGCTGGTGCAGGGCTGGGATGGCTTTTCTGGAAAAAAAGTGTCGACTGGGTAGCTCGTATCGTGGTTCAGCGTACTCCATCAGGGCTTTGAAAGCTTCGCTTTCAACTAACCGGTAGGGCATCATCTCTAACGAGATTAGTCTAGCTATGTGGGCGTTAAAACCCTGTGTACGCGGATGCGAGGATAAGTACTTCCTTTTTCTAACCAGAGTCTCATGTAGGGTGAGCTGGACTGGAGAGCTGGAGATCGTGGAACTTTCGGGTGTGCCGGTGTACATGGCAGACTGAGAGACGGTTGGAGACGGTATTGTTTCCGCCGGTGCCCTAGATGCAATATTTCCTCCTACAAAACTGGTGGTTCCCTGACCCTGACTGCTTTTGGCTGGCAAAGAAACCTGCACAGATACTGCCGGTGGTGCGGAAAATGGTGGCCTTACAGTGACGGAAGGGATGTTGCGTTGCTGACTAGCTTCATTGGCCGAGGGTGCTACAACCTTAAGGGACGTTTGGTAGTTAGTCCAGGCTTGAAAATGCATGGTGATTAAGTGTCTATGCATGCAACTAGTATTTAGACTTTTCAGATTCTGACCTCTGCTTAAGCTAGTTGAACATTTTTGACAGATGACTTTGCGCTGATCAGTTGGATGTTGTTTAAAAAAATGCCAGACTGCACTCTTCCTAGACTCGGATCCCTTTTCAGGGATTGCAGACTGAGCTTTAACCGGATGGCCACGCTGTCCTCCAACAGGTTTTGGCTTTGACACGCGTTTTGGGCCAGATACGGGCCCGGCAGATGGAACCTGTTGCGATGTTGATGCCTGCTGCGGCCCCTCCTCCACCTCCGCTTCTGAACTACTGCCGCCTGCACCCTGTTCCCCCAATGGCTGCCAATCGGGGTCAATAACTGGGTCATCTATTACCTCCTCTTCGAGCTCGTGTGCAACTTCGTCTGTGTCACTGTGTCGGTCGGTGGTATAGCGTTCGTGGCGGGGCAACATAGTCTCATCAGGGTCTGATTGTGGATCTGTACCCTGAGAGGGCAATGTGGTGGTCTGAGTCAAAGGAGCAGCATAGTACTCTGGCTGTGGCTGTGCATCAGTGCACTCCATGTCAGAATCTACTTGTAATGGGCATGGCCTGTTAAATGTTTCACTTTCTAAGCCAGGGACGGTATGTGTAAAGAGCTCCATGGAGTGACCCGTTGTGTCGCCTGCTGCATCCTTCTCTCTTGTTGTAGTTTTTGCTGAGGAGGACAAGGAAGCGACTTGTCCCTGACCGTGAACATCCACAAGCGACGCGCTGCTTTTACATTTACCAGTTTCGGAAGAGGAGGCAAAAGAGCTAGAGGCTGAGTCTGCAATGTAAGCCAAAACTTGCTGTTGCTGCTCCGCCTTTAAAAGCGGTTTTCCTACTCCCAGAAAAGAGAGCGTTCGAGGCCTTGTGTAGCCTGACGACGAAACTGGCTCCACAGCTCCAGACTTAGGTGGAATATTTTTATCCCCACGACCACCTGATGCTCCACTACCACTACCATCATTACCAGCTGACAATGAACGCCCACGACGACCTCTTGCACCAGACTTCCTCATTGTTTTAAAATCTTAACCAAAGTAACTTTATTTGTTGCTGTCAAACAACTTACACGGTGAGCTATAACTTCAGTATGATTTCAATATCCCTTAACAGGTTGGTGAGACCACAAGGAAAATCAGGCACAATGTTACACACTCTGTTTTCTGTGGCACAAAATCACAGAGATGACACACACGCAGGACTGTCACTCAAGCACTAATGTCAATATTAATCTCCCACCTAATTTATTTTTTTTTTTTTCTCAGGGAGACTTTAGAAACCAAATAATATTAAAAAAAAAAAAAAAAAAAAAAGGCTTTCTATGGCCCACAATTAGAGAGAGAGAGGTGGCACACCCAGGAGTCAAGACTGGCGCACAAGCTGAAAGGGCAATATTACTCTCCCACTGTTTTTTTAAGTTTTTTTTCTTTTATTTTCAGGGAGACTTTAGAAACCAAATAATATTAAAAAAACCAAAAAAATAAATAGGCTTTCTATGGCCCACTGAATGAGAGAGAGAGGTGGCACACCCAGGAGTCAAGACTGGCACACAAGCTGAAAGGGCAATATTACTCTCCCACTGTTTTTTTATGTATTTTTTGTTTTTTAAGGGAGACTTTAGAAACCAAATAATATTAAAAAAACCAAAAAAATAAATAGCCTTTCTATGGCCCACTGAATGAGAGAGAGGTGGCACACCCAGGAGTCAAGACTGGCGCACAAGCTGAAAGGGCAATATTACTCTCCCACTGTTTTTTTAAGTTTTTTTTCTTTTATTTTCAGGGAGACTTTAGAAACCAAATATTATTAAAAAAACCAAAAAAATAAATAGCCTTTCTATGGCCCACTGAATGAGAGAGAGGTGGCACACCCAGGAGTCAAGACTGGCACACAAGCTGAAAGGGCAATATTACTCTCCCACTGTTTTTTTATGTTTTTTTTTTTTCAGGGAGACTTTAGAAACCAAATAATATTAAAAAAAACAAAAAAATAAATAGGCTTTCTATGGCCCACTGAATGAGAGAGAGAGGTGGCACACCCAGGAGTCAAGACTGGCACACAAGCTGAAAGGGCAATATTACTCTCCCACTGTTTTTTTATGTATTTTTTGTTTTTTAAGGGAGACTTTAGAAACCAAATAATATTAAAAAAACCAAAAAAATAAATAGCCTTTCTATGGCCCACTGAATGAGAGAGAGAGGTGGCACACCCAGGAGTCAAGACTGGCACACAAGCTGAAAGGGCAATATTACTCTCCCACTGTTTTTTTATGTATTTTTTGTTTTTTAAGGGAGACTTTAGAAACCCAATAATATTTTAAAAAATAAATAAATAGGCTTTCTATGGCCCACTGAATGAGAGAGGTGGCACACCCAGGAGTCAAGACTGGCACACAAGCTGAAAGGGCAATATTACTCTCCCACTGTTTTTTTATGTTTTTTTTTTTTTCAGGGAGACTTTAGAAACCAAATAATATTAAAAAAACCAAAAAAATAAATAGGCTTTCTATGGCCCACTGAATGAGAGAGAGAGGTGGCACACCCAGGAGTCAAGACTGGCACACAAGCTGAAAGGGCAATATTACTCTCCCACTGTTTTTTTTTTTTTTTTTTTTTTTCAGGGAGACTTTAGAAACCAAATAATAAGAAAAAAAATAAATAAATAAATAGGCTTTCTATAGCCCACTGAATGAGAGATAGCACACACAGCAGTGGCACACAAGCCCTGACTGAGGCCAATATTTTTCTCCCACTGATTGATGTAGTGTTTTTGTGTTGAGGTACATTTTAGAACACAAATCAAGGAAAAAAAAAAATGCTTTCTATGGCCCACTGAATGAGAGAGGTGGCACACCCAGGAGTCAAGACTGGCACACAAGCTGAAAGGGCAATATTACTCTCCCACTGTTTTTTTATGTATTTTTTGTTTTTTAAGGGAGACTTTAGAAACCCAATAATATTTTTTAAAAAAAATAAATAGGCTTTCTATGGCCCACTGAATGAGAGGGAGAGAGGTGGCACACCCAGGAGTCAAGACTGGCACACAAGCTGAAAGGGCAATATTACTCTCCCACTGTTTTTTTATGGTTTTTTTTTCAGGGAGACTTTAGAAACCAAATAATATTAAAAAAACCAAAAAAATAAATAGGCTTTCTATGGCCCACTGAATGAGAGAGAGAGGTGGCACACCCAGGAGTCAAGACTGGCACACAAGCTGAAAGGGCAATATTACTCTCCCACTGTTTTTTTATGTATTTTTTGTTTTTTAAGGGAGACTTTAGAAACCAAATAATATTAAAAAAAAAACAAAAAAAAAAGGCTTTCTATGGCCCACAATTAGAGAGAGAGAGGTGGCACACCCAGGAGTCAAGACTGGCGCACAAGCTGAAAGGGCAATATTACTCTCCCACTGTTTTTTTAAGTTTTGTTTCTTTTATTTTCAGGGAGACTTTAGAAACCAAATAATATTAAAAAAACCAAAAAAATAAATAGCCTTTCTATGGCCCACTGAATGAGAGAGAGGTGGCACACCCAGGAGTCAAGACTGGCACACAAGCTGAAAGGGCAATATTACTCTCCCACTGTTTTTTTATTTTTTTTATTTTTTCAGGGAGACTTTAGAAACCAAATAATAAGAAAAAAAAATAAATAAATAAATAGGCTTTCTATAGCCCACTGAATGAGAGATAGCACACACAGCAGTGGCACACAAGCCCTGACTGAGGCCAATATTTTTCTACCACTGATTGATGTAGTGTTTTTGTGTTGAGGTAGAATTTAGAACACAAATCACGGAAAAAATAAATAGGCTTTCTATGGCCCACTCAGTGAGAGATGGCACACACAGGGATGGCACTGTAGCAGAAATGCCAATCTTAATCTCCCACAAAAAAAAAAAAAAAAAAAAAAACAGGGACTGTCCTACAATTAATATCTCCCTGCAGTAATCTAAGCCAGGTATGGCAGGCAGCAATAGGAGTGGACTGATGCACAAATTAAATAAAAAGTGTGGACAAACAAAAAAGATAGCTGTGCAGAAAGGAACAAGAGGATATGTGCTTTGAAAAAAGCAGTTGGTTTCCACAGTGGCGTACACACAGCAATACAGCTATCACGGAGCCTTCTAGGGCAGCCCAATGAGCTACAGCGCTGAGGAAAAAAAAAAAAAAAATAGCTTCCACTGTTCCTGCACACCGAAGGTGGTGTTGGACAGTGGAAATCGCTACAGCACAAGCGGTTTGGTGGTTAGTGGACCCTGCCTAACGCTATCCCTGCTTCTGACGAAGCGGCAGCAACCTCTCCCTAAGCTCAGATCAGCAGCAGTAAGATGGCGGTCGGCGGGAACGCCCCTTTATAGCCCCTGTGACGCCGCAGACAGCAAGCCAATCACTGCAATGCCCTTCTCTAAGATGGTGGTGACCAGGATCTATGTCATCACGCTGCCCACACTCTGCGTTCACCTTCATTGGCTGAGAAATGGCGCTTTTCGCGTCATTGAAACGCGACTTTGGCGCGAAAGTCGCGTACCGCATGGCCGACAAGCACAGGGGTCGGATCGGGTTTCATGAGACGCCGACTTAGCCAAAAGTCGGCGACTTTTGAAAATTATCGACCCGTTTCGCTCAACCCTAGTGCATGGGTTTGCGCTCCCGCAAACGCCGATCAATCTGAATTGCCATTGTCATGGACTCATTCAGACCTGTAGGCGCAGGGAACCCGACCATAACATCTTTAACGGCATCAGAAAGACCCTCTCTGAAATTTGCCGCTAAGGCGCACTCATTCCACTGAGTAAGCACAGACCATTTACGAAATTTTTGGCAGTATATCTCCGCTTCATCTTGCCCTTGAGATAGGGCTATCAAAGCTTTTTCAGCTTGAATCTCCAAATTAGGTTCCTCATAAAGCAACCCTAAAGCCAGGAAAAACGCATCCACATTGAGCAACGCAGGATCCCCTGGTGCCAATGAAAATGCCCAATTTTGAGGGTCACCTCGCAGCAAAGAGATTACAATCTTAACCTGCTGGACAGGATCTCCTGAGGAGTGAGGTCTGAGAGAAAGGAATAATTTACAATTATATTTGAAATTCAAAAACCGAGATCTATCTCCGGAAAACACCTCTGGTGTAGGGATTTTAGGTTCAGAAATAGGAGCATGTATAACAAAATCTTGTAAATTTTGAACCTTCGTAGCAAGATTATTTAAACCTGCAGCCAAACTCTGAGGATCCATCTTTAAACAGGTGAGCTCAGAGCCATTCAAGGATTATAAGGAGAGAAAGGCAAAGGCTGTAATTAGAGCTGAAATACAACTGATCCAACTATGGAGCAAGCATAGGGGAAAAAGAGAAAAAAAAAAAATTTACAGACTTCTTTTTTCTCTCCTTTCTTCTGCCAATAAGTTTAACACTGGCCGGTCATACTGTCATGGTTCCCAATGGCAAGGGAACGTAAGAAACATATAAATAACGAACGAGCTCTCGGGTGATGGAAACTCGAGTTGACCGTGAGCTAAATCTACCACACAACTAATAGTAGCCAGGGAGCATACCTACGGCTTCCTATATGCCACGCGCCAGCCGGAGGACTAACTACGCCTGGTAGAGGAAGAAACAGACCTGGCTTACCTCTAGGGAAATACCCCAAAAGATGATAGCAGCCCCCCACATGTAATAACGGTGAATTAAGAGGAAAAGACATACACAGTATGAAAGTAGATTTAGCAAAGAGAGGTCCACTTACTAGATAGCAGAAGGATACAAAAGAGGACTTCACGGTAAACTGAAAACCCTTTCAAAAACCATCCTGAAATTACTTTAAGACTCCTGTGTCAACTCATGACACAGGAGTGGCAATTTCAACCCGCAAGAGCTTCCAGCTACAGAGAATTACAAAAACTGCAAACTGGACAAAAGGTACAAAACAAAAGGACAAAGAACACTTAGCTGATCAGCAGACTAGTAGCAGGAACATGCAACCGAAGGCTCTGGTTACAATGATGACCAGCAAGGAAATGACTGGAGAGCAAGGCTAAATAGGAAACTCCCAAACGCTGATGGAAGCAGGTGAACAGAAGCAGCAAAGTGCAAACAAGTCACCAGTACCACCAGCAACCACCAGGGGAGCCCAAAAAGCGGATACACAACATTAATCCATAGAGAGTTTAAGTATACAGTAAGTCTGCACACAAAAAAAGGATACATGTGTGAGATCTGTGAGACACAGAACAGTTTCAGTTGTGATCTGTGCTTGCAGATCGCAATCAGCTATTCAAATCTTTGGGGATCAATGAAACAAGGATGCAAATTGGAAAGCTTCCAGTTTGCTTTTGTT
This sequence comes from Ranitomeya variabilis, assembly GCF_051348905.1. Lineage (NCBI taxonomy): Eukaryota > Metazoa > Chordata > Amphibia > Anura > Dendrobatidae > Ranitomeya > Ranitomeya variabilis. Next base: position 94,853,342 of record NC_135234.1, read on the forward strand.
TTTCATCCATGACGTGATACATTTGAATAAAAGCATGTGCTCTTCCAGAGGTCTTCTTATTGGCCGAGGAACAAAGACCTTCCTTTAGCAAAAAAAAATGATGAGAAAAAAAAATGCTACTTTTGTGTTCCCTACAATTTTGCCCCTAATTTGCAAATAAAAAATTGGGATTGCAAATGAACAGATCAGACAATATTTGAATTTGCCTGTTTTGCACGGATATTCCCAGGAAATTCAATTCTTAGAGAAGATATTCTCTGCAAATGTAAGGCCCCTTATTATAATCTGGAGTCTTTTCAGACCCCATAGTCTAATAAGTGTAATATGCAAAACATTTTTTTTTTTAAAGTCCTAATGATTACCTTACTACTCACCTCTCCAGCCCCTTGTCACCACCCAACCAGTCCTCACTGAATCGGAAGATGCGGTGACGACTCGATGGGTAATGGTGGAGGGAGCGGAGAGGTGAGCAGTAAGGTGAGTATAAAGATATTTTTAATTCTCTAGCATTTTAATAACCTTTTACTGTTCAGGAAAATGGCAGCCAGCAGCCAACATTTAACTGAATCCACAGAGGAAGCAAATTACAAAAAACTATATATTTTGGCGATTGCTGATTTTTGTAAAATTTAACTCAAATTCATTTCCACTTGTAATTATTTGTTCATCTGTCATTGCAACATATTTCTATATTGGCATGAGATACTGTCAACAAAAACACTAGGACAGTTTTCAGTCTTCAAAAAGATTTCACAAGAAAACTGACATTACTGACATTTTTTTTTTGCTATAGCTAGTTATATACAAAACTACTTTACTGAAAAGTAGAGGAAAGCAGAATGTTGCATTTTAGAAAAAAAGAGCAAAAATCTCCTGTGGAGCTCCAATACAATATAGGCTGCTATCTAGAAGCATTATGTACACCGACATCTTACTAGTTGTTTTCACATCTTAATAAAAACTATGTGATACTGTTTTATCAAGGGGTGCTATTGTGGGGTGCCATGGCAACCAAAGCCGAAACAACAGTCTATGAGTCTGCCAAGTACAGAAGACTTTCAGGCTTAGTCTAATAAACTGCCTAATTGGCTGCTTGTCGGTATAATTCTGACATGTGCGGATATTATGGCATGATAGCAGACCAGTGTACTATGAAATTGATCAAAAAATGTATTTTCAGTTCAACTTATGGGATGAATAAATGTTTAAAAAATGAAAAATATTGTAAATAAAAAGATTAAAAAAAACTATTCTACAGTTCTTTTTATCATGTTTTGCAAAAAAAAAAGACTCAGAATAAAATGTGATAAAAAAGTCATGTGTAACTTAAAATGATCTGAAGAAAACTGATAAAGTAGAAGCTATAAGCAAAAAAGAAGTGCAAATAGGTTTTTATCTGAGAATAACAATGTTGTCAAATAAAATTATGCTAACCCAATAAGGTTGTTTGACACACAACCATAATATGCATGAAACCACTGCTTCAGATCCACGGGTCTTCCAACCAGGAAAGAGGGGAAGGTAATGAAGATCCAGATGGAAATATAATAATAAAAAAAATGTATTCCTGGTTTTTCAGTCAACGCATTTCCAAGTTATTCCAGACTTCTTCCTCAGGACACAATCTGTATATAAAGGAAAGCTACTTAAGAAGGATGTTCCATATTATTAAGTAGGCCACAGGCTTCGAGCAATAGGGGAAAGAAAAAGGATCTCTTTGCTGCCGAAAAGCATCAAATAGTGCAGAAAGTGGCATAATGGCATTTTAAAACAATCTTAATGACTGTTGGGTGCTGGGCAACCATGAATGGTTCAGATGGATGGACAAGTGGATGGTTAGTTAAAGGCCACTATGCCCCAACAAAGCTGCAATGTCAGGAACAAGGTGGTAGAGTCATGTTTTGGGCCAGATTCAGGGGTAGAGAACTGGTGGCCCCTTTAGGATCCCAAAAGATGTAATATGACCCCGGAAAGTACATAGAGTTCATAAATAACTACTTTCTTTCATAGTACAAACAAAAGAACCAAGCCATCCATAGTAAAATCATCTTCATGCATGACAATGCCTCATCTCATGCTGCAAAGAATACCTCTGAGTCATTGGCTGCTATTGTAATGCAGGTGCCTGGATGCAAAGTACACAGATCACGAGGTGGAAACAGCCAGGGGTTGATATTTTGGTATTTTTATACAAAAATAACTTCTAAACAAAGGGTTAGTAAATATGTAATGTAACAATATAGAGGATTATAAAAGGTTATGAACAAGCTAGAAAGTCTCTAAGTACTTAATGTTAGTAATGAACTCAGTCTTGGGGGACACCACGTGAGCTCTAACTTGAAGCTCTGGCTGTAGAGGGGGGTTCACCGAGTTTTCCCACTAGGCCGCAAGTATCTTCCTGATGTAGTCTAATAAAGCCTGATGAGCCTCCAACGTACCAATCGGCCCCTCCCCACCTGTGTTCCTAGTTCTAGCCTGCTTTGGTACGGTAGGTGATAGCTGGAAGCAATGGTCCTGCTCACTTGCACTGTTTCTCTTCTCTCGCAGGCGTGCCTCTCCTGTTGCAGATGCCGCACGGCTCTTCTTGGCTTGACCATGGGTGAAGGTCTCTCAGGCTTGGGGCAGAGAGGATCAGGCCTCAACACTTGACAGGCGTAGTCAGTCCTTGGAGGCTTCACCAGCACAGGGTGCAGATTACGGCTCTGGTAAGCTGTAGTAGGGGGTACCTTCTGGGGGACTCAGACTTTGCCAGGTGGTAACCGACACCCAGGTAGCACAGACTCCAGGCTGAGGCCTGTCAAGTTGGTCTCAGTGGAGTCTCTGGAGCACATCTGCCCCGCTCTCTTTCCTGGTGCCAAATCCCCCTGTAGATTGGCACGCTGGGCTTTTATTTCAGAGAAGTTCTTGCAGAGGGCCACTTGATCTGGTCCAGCAACCAAGGTTCTTCCCTTTGCAAATCTTCTAGCATACTTCGGTTCTGCTTGATTTTGGCTGGCCAGCAGATGGTAGCCTCTCCTCGTTAATGACACATCTTGCACTAATTTTCCAGAGGGCTCATGTTTTCTTGTTACACTATGAGCATAAAAGGAGAGAAATTCATGATGTGGCCTCCATCCTCTCCTGACCTCTACCCTATAGAGAACCTATGAAGTATCCTCAAGCAGACAGACAATCTATGAAAATGGGAGGCAGTTCACATCAAGACCGCAGCTCTGGGAGGCTATTCTGACATCCTGCAAAGAAATACAAGCAGACACTATTAAAAAAAAACTCACAAGTTCAATGTATGCAAGAATTGTGAAGGTGACATCAAAAGAACGGTCCTATGTTAACATGTAACTCGGCCTGTTAATATGTTTTTGATTGAAAAGCTTTTAATTTTAGTAAGTGTGACCTGTTAATGCTGCAAATTGAACAAATGACCATTTTCAGTCCTTTACAACCTATAAAATGTTTGGAAACTCTTTTGTGAATAATAATAAAAGTTTTTTTGTCTTGTTACCATTGGGAGGTTTGTCCAATAAAATGTCATTTTTCCTCTAATGGTTGATGATTTGAACATTATGCTGACTCACTTGCATCAACCGTTTAGGAAATTTAGAGAAAAATAGCATTTGTATAATAATTTGGAATTCAGTGAATATATCATGATTTTACTATAAATGAATCCAATTTTTCTTACATCTTACATTTGTGATACTTTTGTGTTGTACTTTATAAACCCATAATGAAATTTATAAACTCATATTTGTTTTATCTGTTTCTTGGTTTTCATATGTTTTTCTTAATATTCCTACAAGGCTATTACTTCATAATGGAAATGGAAAAAAAAATATTGAAACATTGCATTAACCATTATCTTTTATCATTGCGTTCACAAAGCCCCAAAGAGCCTGACATTATGACACATCAATAGGTAAGAGTACCATTGTGAAGCCGCAATTCTTCCTAGCCACATTAGACTTTCTAATTAGGTGAGCAGAGGAGTGATGCAAAACCATAGGATTTAGGTGCCCTCTGATTCTAAAAGAGAAACAAGCAGGTGGCACAGGGAGCTAGAGGGAAAAGATGCCAGATTTTGTCTTAGAGGTCATTAAAGTGGGAAAGAAATGGCTCCTCATAGAGTTGAATGACAGAAGCAGCATTATGAAAAGTTGAAAGCACGTTTCCAGCAGAGATTGTGAAATATGAAGAAATAAACAAGAAAATGCCACGAGAAAGCAAACTTGTCAGAAGCAGGGGTTATGTTTTTTATTTGACAAATGCAAAACATTTCACAATAGCTTCAATTGTTTTAAAACCCTGAGTGTATTGATAGAATGTACTGAAATAGAAACCATGTGATTAGCAGGATTTTTCAGAAAAGAGAGCCCTTAGTGAATTAGTCTGTACACAGTTGGCTTTAAAATAAACTACATCACTCAAAAGTGAAGTGAAATACACTTAGAAATAATTCCGCACTGGGCCATGTCTCTTGCTCATGAATATTGTTCATTCACTTATTTAGATTTTTTTCACAATTCTGTTTAAAGGGAATTGAAAGGGTTTTTGCTGCCTCATATGAGAGCAGCTTGATGTAGGCAAAGAGAAGCTGAATCCAATGATGTAACACTTAGTTTACTTGGTGCAGCCAGTCTGACACAGTCAGAGTTTTTAATTTTAGCAATACAGCAGAGCTGAGGAAGCTAACCCTGCCCAAACAGGCTTATTATGTGCATAATATAATAGACAGTGAGGTGCTCACCACAGTCGGGGGCGATGCCAAACCAGGAGGGACACACTGCTGTGCCAGCAATCATAAAAGCTGAAGCAATCATTCCAAGCAAATAGAATCACAGAGCTTGATGAGAGTGGCATTGCTGAAATCTGTGTTTTAACCCCAATAGCATGTTGTCTTCAGATTACATAGCAAAAACAGCTGACAGATTCCCTTTAAAATTGCCAGGATCTTAAAAATGAAAGCAGTTATTTCTTGAAGCCAATCCCTGTCCCTAACCCCCAATGAGACACATCGACTTCATGGGAAGGACTCTGCTAAGGATCTTCCTCTATGAGCAGGAATTCTGCAAGAGTAGGTCTTATTCCCAAGTGAATAGCCTCTATGTAATGCCATATTTGTTGTCCATTGTTGGGATTGGGGGGGGGAGGGTATTCAATTTATAGGAGGGGAAGATAGGGCAGATAGAGACCTGGGCACAAATAAGGAAGTTGGGGGTGGCGGTGGCATGGGGGGTGGGGTTAGAATGGTTAATAATTTAAGAAAGAATAGAGGTACAGAGAGGAACATCAAGTGCATGTATACTAATGCCAGAAGCCTCGCCAACAAAATGGACGAATTAGAATTAATGTTGTTGGAACATAATTATGACATGGTGGGGATATCTGAAACATGGCTGGATGAGAGCCATGACTGGGCTGTTAAGTTGCAGGGCTATAACCTTTTCAGAAATGACCGTACAGATAAGCGAGGGGGAGGGGTGTGTCTGTATGTAAAATCGTCCTTAAAACCCATCCGGCGTGATAATATAGGTGAATTTAATGAAAATGTAGAGTCCCTGTGGATGGAGATAAGGGGAGGGGGAAAAAATAATAAATTACTGATAGGGGTTTGTTATAAATCTCCAAAAATAATGGAAGCAATGGAGAATATCCTAGTAAAGCAAAAAGATGAAGCTGCGACTCAAGGAGAAGTCATTATTATGGGGGACTTCAACTACCCTGAAATAGATTGGGGAACAGAAACCTGCAGTTCCAGCAAAGGTAATCAGTTTTTGACAACTATGAGAGACAATTACCTTTCACAACTGGTTCAGGACCCATCAAGAATGGGGGCACTGCTAGACCTAATATTAACAAACAGGCCAGACTGCATATCAAATATAAGGGTTGGGGGTCACTTGGGGAATAGTGATCACAAAATAATAAGTTTTCATGTATCCTTTAATAAAATGTGTAGTAGAGGGGTGACAAGGACACTAAACTTCAGGAGGGCAAATTTCCAACGGATGAGAGATGATCTTGGTGCAATTAACTGGGACGATATCCTGAGACATAAAAATACACAAAGAAAATGGGAGACGTTTATTAGCATCCTGGATAGGACCTGTGCACAGTATATACCGTATGGGAATAAACATACTAGAAATAGGAGGAAACCAATATGGCTAAATAGAGCTGTAAGGGGTGCAATAAGTGACAAAAGGAAAGCATTTAGAGAATTAAAGGAAGTAGGTAGTGATGAGGCAATAAATAAATACAAAAAATTAAATAAATTCTGTAAAAAGCAAATCAAGGCAGCAAAAATTGAGACAGAGAGACTCATTGCCAGAGAGAGTAAAAATAATCCCAAAATATTCTTTAACTACATAAATAGTAAGAAACTAAAAAATGAAAGTGTTGGCCCCCTTAAAAATAGTCTGGGGGAAACAGTGGAGGAGGATGAGGAAAAAGCCAATATGCTAAATGACTTTTTTTCATCAGTATTTACAAAAGAAAATCCTATGGTAGACAATATGATCAGTGATAACAAAAATTCCCCATTAAGTGTCACCTGCTTAACCCAGCAGGAAGTACGGCGGCGTCTAAAAATCACTAAAATTGACAAATCTCCGGGCCCGGATGGGATACACCCCCGAGTACTGCACGAATTAAGTATAGTCATTGATAGACCATTATTTTTAATCTTTAAAGAGTCCATAATAACAGGGTCTGTACCACAGGACTGGCGTATAGCAAATGTGGTGCCAATATTCAAAAAGGGGACAAAAACTGAACTCGGAAACTATAGGCCAGTAAGCTTAACCTCTACTGTGGGTAAAATCCTGGAGGGCATTCTAAGGGATGCTATACTGGAGTATCTGAAGAGGAATAACCTCATGACCCAGTATCAGCACGGGTTTACTAGGGACCGTTCATGTCAGACTAATTTGATCAGCTTCTATGAAGCGGTAAGTTCCGGACTGGACCAAGGGAACCCTGTAGATGTAGTGTATATGGACTTTTCCAAAGCTTTTGATACGGTGCCACACAAAAGGTTGATACATAAAATGAGAATAATGGGGATAGGGGAAAATATGTGTAAGTGGGTTGAGAGCTGGCTCAGGGATAGGAAACAAAGGGTGGTTATTAATGGAGCACACTCGGACTGGGTCGCGGTTAGCAGTGGGGTACCACAGGGGTCAGTATTGGGCCCTCTTCTTTTCAACATATTTATTAATGACCTTGTAGGGGGCATTCAGAGTAGAATTTCAATATTTGCAGATGACACTAAACTCTGCAGGGTAATCAATACAGGGGAGGACAATTTTATATTACAGGATGATTTATGTAAACTAGAAGCTTGGGCTGATAAATGGCAAATGAGCTTTAATGGGGATAAATGTAAGGTCATGCACTTGGGTAGAAGTAATAAGATGTATAACTATGTGCTTAGTTCTAAAACTCTGGGCAAAACCGTCAATGAAAATGGGTGTATGGGTGGATGACAAACTCATATTCAGTGGCCAGTGTCAGGCAGCAGCTACAAAGGCAAATAAAATAATGGGATGTATTAAAAGAGGCATAGATGCTCATGAGGAGAACATAATTTTACCTCTATACAAGTCACTAGTTCGACCACACTTGCAATACTGTGCACAGTTCTGGTCTCCGGTGTATAAGAAAGACATAGCTGACCTAGAGCGGGTGCAGAGAAGAGCGACCAAGGTTATTAGAGGACTGGGGGGTCTGCAATACCAAGATAGGTTATTACACTTGGGGCTGTTTAGTTTGGAAAAACGAAGACTAAGGGGTGATCTTATTTTAATGTATAAATATATGAGGGGACAGTACAAAGACCTTTCTGATGATCTTTTTAATCATAGACAAGGGGGCATCCTCTACGTCTGGAGGAAAGAAGGTTTAAGCATAATAACAGACGTGGATTCTTTACTGTAAGAGCAGTGAGACTATGGAACTCTCTGCCGTATGATGTAATGAGTGATTCATTACTTAAATTTAAGAGGGGACTGGATGCCTTTCTTGAAAAGTATAATGTTACAGGGTATATACACTAGATTCCTTGATAGGGCGTTGATCCAGGGAACTAGTCTGACTGCCGTATGTGGAGTCGGGAAGGAATTTTTTTCCCCAATGTGGAGCTTACTCTTTGCCACATGGGTTTTTTTTGCCTTCCTCTGGATCAACATGTTAGGGCATGTTAGGTTAGGCTATGGGTTGAACTAGATGGACCTAAAGTCTTCCTTCAACCTTAATAACTATGTAACTTTATAATTATGTAACAATAGGGCTTTTCTAGGAAAATGAAGTGGTTGACAGAAGAGGCAGTTGGCACTGAAATCAGAAAGATACTTTTTAATGACTTTTCAGACCAGATTATCTCTCATTGCTATAAGAATTATAACTTAGAAGAATAACTGTCATTTTAATTTTTACTTCATAACTACCGTAATTAATGCACATTTACCTAATCAATTCTGTAAGATATCTTATTAAGTAAATCAGCTTCTATCTCCTCCTCAACGGAACTTTCACTCTCAATCCACTGGTAAAATCTGTAAAATATGTATTCAATAATGACAGATTTTCCGATTACTGAGATAGAAGTTGATAGTTTGTGCTTATAAAATTCTATAGAGATGGATGAAGCTAGAAGCAGACATAGACATTATTATAACAAAAAAGAGTACCAGTCATAAATGACCATATATATCAATGGCGACTCAATAGCAATACAGTCACAGTAGAAAAATATGAGTCCAAATGTTGCCAGAAAAAAATAAACAATATTTATTAAGAAAATCAATCACTAGATTACATATAAAAATTTCACAATATTTGCACAGGTACAATATATGGATTTCTTAGAGTGACTATATCCATGGATACAAAGAAATGACCCAAGGAAAACAAACCAGGACATATATTGTTACAACAGAGTCAAGGGGATATGCAGCGGACATCATGTCCATAAATTACTCAAATCATTGAGTGCATATGCCTTATATATGGAAAATTCACAAGTGATGCATTATTAGCAGTAAATTCGTGACCATATCTCACTGTGCCAATGTGTCAAATATAAAAAGTGTGTGATTAAATAAAGGGATAACTACCCATAAGTAAAAATGTCCTGTCTGGATCCCGGTCACCTTACCGCAATGCGCGTTTCGCGTCAAACTTTCACCGCTTCCTCAGGGGGCATGGTTTAATAAGGATCTCAATCCGGTTTATATAGTAATCATATCCGGTCACTTGACCGCATAAGGAAAGTGCTAGTGCATTGTGTGTGAGACGCAGATCCGCCTACCTTCATGCGCTTCAAGCCTCATGTTCAGCAGAGAGACCCGATCACGTGAGTGGGCTGGCGCACCCCCGACAAACCGCGATACAGGTAAATAGCCGAACAGGGATCAAAACACAGAGGGAAGCACCAATCTGCATCTATATAGCTATCTTAACATTAAAGTGACATAGTGTAAAGTATGCCGTGCCTGTTTGTCTAAACAATAAGTGAAAAGTGATAGCAACTATCTGCATCTGAAAGTGAATCAATCGTGCATAATTTCCCCTCTTGAATACTCATAGAAAAAGGGACTAACCTATGTAGATCAGCGAGCCCATGGAAAATCTTATCAGGATATACTTAAACAAAAATAATATAATTTGAACATAATAAAAACAACATTTAACAGTGCTGTCGTCACATACAATAAGAGAAGATGCATAGGAAGACATGTCATATGGTTACAAATGATAGTCATCAGTGATACAGCATGGTCATATATTATTTCTCGTTCACAGTCCATATATATGAATTAGTCAGTTGATCACATATTGAAAATTCAAAATATCATCTTCTTGCTTAATAATTCTTTCCATAGTGTTAGACATCATTCTTCCACAGACTCCATATAAGTCACCCCAGCATCTTATGTCATAAATATGGATGACAGTACCACACACTAAAGAAATTGTAAAAGAAAAAGAAAACTCAGAACTGAGATACAAAATTAAAATCAAATGGTACCTGGTAGAGATACAGAATAACCTCTAAAATAAGCTACTATAAAAAGGAGGAAAACCCCTGTGCTTCATTAAGACCTACAGGGGTCATCGTGCCCAGTGTGGTAATCCAACGGCACTCACTCTGTGCTAGGAGGAGCTTAATGTTGCCTCCCCTAATGCCGCACCGGACATGATCAATCCCCCTCACCAAGAGGAACTTAGGGTTACATTTATGAAATTGTTTAAAATGACGTGGCAAAGTTTTCAATTGAGCCAAATCTGACTCATTTTCCGCTGCCATTATATCACGCACATGTTCACGAGTGCGTGTACCCAAACGTCGAGATGTTAATCCAATATAGATCTTAGGACAACTGCATCTGGCATAGTATATAACCTGTGTTGTATTGCATGTTATATGTTGATTAATTGAAAATGTTCTTTTGCCATCAGCTGATAAAAATGTAGTAGCCCGGCAAATATTTTTGCAAAAGATGTAATCTCCACAGGGGTAACATCCATTAGGTGGACCACCAGATCCAAAAGTGTAATTATTAGGCATAGGGACATAATGACTAGGTACTAATAAGTCCTTTACAATTTTGCTTCTTCTTGCAATCATTAAGGGATATTCTGTCAAACATTTTGAAAACAAATATCCATAATTAGAATTCCCCAATGTCTTTGGAGACAATTCCTCATGGTGGTCCATTTGCCGTTATATGTTGAAATAAAGCGAACTATATCTCTTTTATCATTGATCTTTTTATTTTTGTAATAATTTATTTTTATTTTATTAATAATTCCTTACGCGGCAAATATTTTGCCCGTAAGTATCCATTCTTAATGCTCCTATTGCTGTAACCCCTCTCTTGGAACCTAGCTTTGAGATTATTTGCCTGGGATTCAAATTTAGAGGTGTAAGAACAGATCGGCTTCATCCTGAGATGCTGACCAACTGGGATGGCTTTACTGGTATTATAGGGATGGCCTGAATATGCATGCAACAGTGAATTGACAGCGGTTGACTTTCTGAATACATCAGTTTGTAAGTAGCGGTTCTCATCAACCTCAATTTTGATGTCAAGAAAGTCAACAGCCATCCTACTTGCTTGATACATTAGTTTGATATTATATCTATTGTCATTCAATTGCTGCATGAATTCATGTAAACCATCCTCGGGTCCCTGCCATGTGATGAGCAAATAGTCAATATAGCGCAGCCAGCACTGCGCATGGTCCGCAGCCTGTGACCTCCACCCCTGCCAATTATCTCCCTCTCCCAGTAACCCAGGAAAAGGTTGGCGAAGGAGGGCGCACAGGCCGTGCCCATGGCAGTGCTGCGCTGCTGTAAATAAAAACTGTCCTTGAATATAAAAAAATTTTGGGTCAGAATGAATGTTAGTAATTCCATAATCAAATCACAAATTGCGCCATCCCAATTGCAGGAAGAAGCGGACAGCCTCCAACCCTTCTTTATGGCTGATACAAGTGTGTAACGATTGTATATCAGCTGTAACAAGATAGATATTGTCTTCCAATTGAATCCCATCGATCCTACACAGGACGTCCGACGTATCCCGGACATAGGAGGGAAGCGACTCTACCAGAGGCTTCAAATAGTAGTCCACAAATTTGCAGATGGGGTCACTTAGCCAATGCCCGAGACTATCGGACAGCCCGGTGGATCAATGGGATTTTTATGAATCTTAGGGATAAAATATAAAGTGGGGACCCTAGGAAATTTTATAAGCAACATATCCAACATTGTTTTGGAATAATCCTCTCTCATGGGCATCAAATAAGATACCCTCCAATTCATGAAAAAAGTCATTCATTGTGTTGTAATCAAGTTTACTGTATGTGTCCTTATCTCTCATAGGTTTATTTGCCTCTTTTTCATAGAGAGAGACCTGGGCCATAATACCACATTTCTCCCCTTGTCTACAGGTTTTATTACAATGTCATTATAGCCCTTCAATTGTTGCAATGCCAATCTCTGTTTAGATGTTAGATTATCATGTCTACGTCTTGTTAATATTTCCTTAAAATCTTGAATCACCATCTTAGTGAATTTTTCCACTGCTGGGCTTAAAGACAAGGGGGGAAACTTGGTAGACCTAGGACGACAGTTGGGTGAAAACGTACCTGCTGTGTCAGATTTTGGTCATCTAAGAGATCCTCCAGCACCATCAGTGCCTCCCTTTCAGCATCATCACTTGTTGATACATGGCAATCCTTGTCAAAGAGTTTTTTAAGTATTAATTTCCTTGAGAAGAGGTATAAGTTCTTGTAGCTGTGAAAAGATCAAAGTTGTTAGTTGGGGAGAATGTAAGACCCCTTTTCAAAACATCTAATTGATCTTTAGTGAGGTCATGCTGAGAAAGATTAATTACCTCCAGACCCTTCTTCTCTTTTTTATTTTGTTGATTCTTTTGAGGATTTTTACTTTTCACAACATTTCTTTCCCGATTTAGACCAGAATTTTGTAACCCCATAAGGAAAGTGCTAGTGCAGGTGATCCGATATGATTACTATATAAACCGGATTGAGATCCTTATTAAATCATGGCCCCAGAGAAAGTGGTGAAAGTTTGACGCGAAACGTGCATTGGGGTAAGGTGACCGGGATCCAGACAGGACATTTTTACTTATGGGTAGTGTTGAGCGATACCGTCCGATACTTGAAAGTATCGGTATCGGATAGTATCGGCCGATACCCGAAAAGTATCGGATATCGCCGATACCGATACCCGATACCAATACAAGTCAATGGGACACCAAGTATCGGAAGGTATCCTGATGGTTCCCAGGGTCTGAAGGAGAGGAAACTCCCCTTCAGGCCCTGGGATCCATATTAATGTGTAAAATAAAGAATAAAAATAAAAAATATTGAAATACTCGCCCTCTGACGCACCCTGGTTGTAACCGCCAGCCTTCGTTCATAAGAATGAGCGCTTGAAAGACCTTAGATGACGTCGCGGCTTGTGATTGGTCGCGTGGCGGTCACGTGACCGCTCCGCGACCAATCACAGGCCGTGACGTCATCTAAGGACTTTCAAGCGCTCATTCTTATGAATGGAGGCTGGCGGTTACAACCAGGGCGCGTCAGAGGGTGAGTATATCAATATTTTTTATTTTTATTCTTTATTTTACACATTAATATCTTTCCCGATACAGATTCCCGATACCACAAATGTATCGGATATCTGTATCGGAATTCCGATACAGCAAATATCGGCCGATACCCGATACTTGCGGTATCGGAATGCTCAACACTACTTATGGGTAATTATCCCTTTATTTAATCACGCACTTGGCACAGAGAGATATGGTCACGAATTTACTGCTAATAATGCATCACTTGTGAATTTTCCATATATAAGGCATATGCACTCAATGATTTGAGTAATTTATGGACATGATGTCCGCTGCATATCCCCTTGACTCTGTTGTAACAATATATGTCCTGGTTTGTTTTCCTTGGGTCATTTCTTTGTATCCATGGATATAGTCACTATAAGAAATTCATATATTGTACCTTTGCAAATATTGTGAAATTTTTATATGTAATCTAGTGATTGATTTTCTTAATAAATATTGTTTATTTTTTCTGGCAACATTTGGACTCATATTTTTCTCCTGTGACTGTAGACATAGACATTCTGCTGCAAGTTCTCCTGTAAGTTATAGCTCTAAGCAGAATTTTATTAGCTCTGTCATCTCCTTTCTCAGGCAGTAGTAGGAAAGTCTGTTCTTACAGAGTCAGATTTTACTTGTGAATTGTGAATTTTGGAAATGAAACATCAGTACTAGAGGAGAAAGAAGTATATTACATCTCTTATGTTCATGTGTACTATTGATTCAGCCCCCCAAAATTAAAATAATGGTTCCTCTTTGACGAGCTTATGAGTGGGCCATGTTCCCTCACTCTAGACCAGGTACATTTTCATGTCTCATCAAACCCGGGACATATGCACTAATAATAGTTCTATAAAATTCTCTTATTCTGTTATTAAAAAATGTTGCCTCTTTCTCTTTGTGACACATGGAGCTAATTTTCTCATATATATATATGTATATATATATATATATATATATATATATATATATATATATATATATATATTTATTTATTTATTTATACATACAGTACAGACAGACCAAAAGTTTGGACACACCTTCTCATTTGAAGATTTTTCTGTATTTTCATGACTATGAAAATTGTATATTCACACCAAAGGCATCAAAACTATGAATTAACACATGTGGAATTATATACTTAACAAAAAAAGTGTGAAACAACTGAAATTATGTCTTATATTCTAGGTTCTTCAAAGTAGCCACCTTTTGCTTTAATGACTGCTTTGCACACTCTTGGCATTCTCTTGATGAGCTTCAAGAGGTATTCAAAGAATAAACAATTCACAGCACCTCATAGCAAAATAAAGGGTTAACTATTACCCACAAGAGAGGCGCACGTCAATTCCAGAGAGTCCTTCCTGGAAAACATCCAAACACTTAAAATAAAAAATGAAGACAGTGTCTCATGCATTGGTGAAAAATCACAGTTCCTTTATTCTGCCCTCCGTGGCGAAGTTTTGATCTACATGATCTTTTTTCAGCTTGAAAAAGATCATGTAGATCTAAACGTCACCACAGAGGGCAGAATAAAAGAACTGCGATTTTTCACCAACGCATGAGGCGCTGTCTTCATTTTTTATTTTGAGCTTCAAGAGGTAGTCACCGAGAATGGTTTTCAATTCACAGATGTGCCCTGTCAGGTTTAATAAGTGGGATTTCTTGCCTTATAAATGGGGTTGGGACCATCAGTTGTGTTGTGCAGAAGTCTGGTGGATACACAGCTGATAGTCCTAGTGAATAGACTGTTAGAATTTGTATTACGGCAAGAAAAACAAGTGGCGATCATTACTTTAAGAAATGAAGGTCAGTCAGTCCGAAAAATTGGGAATACTTTGAAAGTGTCCCCAAGTGCAGTGGCAAAAACCATCAAGGGCTACAAAGAAACTGGCTCACATGAGGACCGCCCCAGGAAAGGAAGACCAAGAGTCACCTCTGCTTCTGAGGATAAGTTTATCCGAGTCACCAGCCTCAGAAATCGCAGGTTAACAGCAACTCAGATTAGAGACCAGGTCAATGCCACACAGAGATCTAGCAGCAGACACATTTCTACAACAACTGTTAAGAGGAGACTTTGTTCAGCAGGCCTCCATGGTAAAATAGCTGCTAGGAAATCACTGCTAAGGACAGGAAACAAGCAGAAGAGACTTGTTTGGGCTAAAGAACACAAGGAATGGACATTAGACCAGTGGAAATCTGTGCTTTGGTCTGATGAGTCCAAATTTGAGATCTTTGGTTCCAACTACCCTGTCTTTGTGCGACGCAGAAAAGGTGAACGGATGGATTCTACATGCCTGGTTCCCACCATGAAGCATGGAGGAGGAGGTGTGATGTGTGGGGGTGCTTTCCTGGTGACATTGTTGGGGATTTATTCAATATTTAAGGCATAATGAACCAGCATGGCTACCACAGCATCTTGCAGCAGCATGCTATTCTATCCTGCTTGCATTTAGTTGGACCATCATTTATTTTTCAACAGGACAATGACCCCAAACATACCTCCAGGCTGTGTAAGAACTATTTGACCAAGAAGGAGAGTGATGGGGTGCTACGCCAGATGACCTGGCCTCCACAGTCACCAGACCTAAACCCAATCAAGATGGTTTGGGGTGAACTAGACCGCAGAGTGAAGGAAAAAAGGGCCAACAAGTGCTAAGCATCTCTGGGAACTCCTTCAAGATTGTTGGAAGACCGTTCCCGGTGACTACCTCTTGAAGCTCATCAAAAGAATGCCAAGAGTGTGCAAAGCAGTCATCAAAGCAAAAGGTGGCTACTTTGAAGAACCTAGAATATAAGACATAATTTCAGTTGTTTCACATTTTTTATTGTTAAAGGGAACCTGTCACCTGAATTTGGCGGGACCAGTTTTGGGTCATATGGGCGGGGTTTTCGGGTGTTTGATTCACCCTTTCCTTACCCGCTGGTTGCATGCTGGCCGCAATATTGGATTGAAGTTCATTCTCTGTCCTCCGGAGTAGACGCCTGCGCAAGGCAATATTGCTGGGCAGCAGGGACTGGGTTCAACAGCACAACAGCCTACTTTATTGGTAAGACATGTTATATCCTTCCTAAATAACCTTTTGTTATGTGGTACAGCGGTTATATACTTACTTTATTATAGGCACTTGCACCTTACTTTAGTACTGTTCTGTCAGCTTATACCTCCGCTGCCTTTAGATTCTGTTACCCACACACTATGTTCATGGAAAGGTATTTTACCTAGCTGTTTCCTGCAGCTGGGTGGTGGTTTGGCGTTGGATGATGTCTCCTTGTATACTTCTTAGGCTGTTATTGTGTTACAGTGCCTGGTCTCTATGACTTGGTGTCCAGTTGGTTTTAGATTTATGTATCCATTTTTGTACTATACAATAAAGATATTACTGTTTTGGATTATACTCAGTTCTTGGTCTTTTTGTACCAGTTTGCTGTTAGTCTTTATATACCTGGCACTTTCACATGTTCACTGCTTGAGAAAGGTTCCTGTTGGGATCGAAACGTCACTTTCTGGGCTGATTAAATAGCTCCTTTTCACTACAAATAGTGTGCTGCCTCCAATTTTTCTGGATTTTTATCATTGAGGTTTGGTATTTGCCTGTGGGGCTCTGCGCCCAGACTCTTTCTTTGTGCTGCTCTTCTAATTTTCCTTTCTCTTATATACATACATAAATATAAAATACATACACACACACATTATATATATATATATATATATATATATATATATATATATATATATATATATATATATATATATATACACAGTCATGGCCAAAGGCATTGGCACTCTTGAAATTGTTCCAGAAAATGAAATATATCTCTCAGTAAACTGTTGCAATTACACATATTGTGTTATAGACATGTTTATTTCCTGTGTGTATATTGGAACAACACACACAAAAACAGAAATAAAGGCAAATTGGACATAATTTCACAGAAAATCCCAAAAATGGACCTGACAAAATAGTTGGCGCCTTTCTAAAATTGTGAGTAAACAACCTTGTTTAAAACAAGTGATGCTCGTTGATCACCTGTGGCAAGTAACAGGTGTGGGCAATATGAAATCATACCTGGAACAAGCTAAAAAGAGGAGACACTAACTCAATCTTTGCTTTTTATGTGTTTGTTACACTAAGTATGCAGAACAAAAAGAGCAGAAGAGAACTGTCTGAGGGGCAGAGAACCAAAATTGTTGAAAAATATCAACAATCTTAAGTTTATAAGTAGAGATGAGCGAATTTGTTCGAATTAGGTTCCGAATACGATCAGATTCAAATATTGTTTTTGCAATATTTGTCGAACACAGCTGAATGTCATTAGAGTCAATTAATGTAGAAATTTCTGAATATGTTCGGAACCAATCATAAAACATACATTCGGCACGAATAGTGTTCGAATATGGCACGAATATGTCAAAATCAGATTCGGGGTCAAAATCCAAACACATTTGCTCCTCTCTATTTATAAGCCCACCTTCAAAGATCTTGAATTGATGTTTCTTTGTTCATGGTACGCAACATAATCAAGACATTTACAACCCATGGCACTGTAGCTAATCTTTTTAGAAGTGGACTGCAGATAAAAATTGATGAAAGGTTGCAATGCAAGATAGTTTGGATGATGGTTGGGCATCCCCTCAAGATTGAATGAAATTCAAGCTGTACTCCAAGCTCAAGGTGCATCAATGTTCGCACAAACTATCAGTTGACACTTGAATGAAATAATAAAATAAGGGAAAAAATTAAATATGTCTGTTTTTTACATTTCTTTTACTGTCCACAACGGATCACTTGAACATTTTAAGTTGTGTTCCCCTTTCCATAGAAATTATTTTTGCACATTGGAAATATTTTTTATGGAAGTGGGGCTAGAAATTACAATTTGGACTGACTGATCTTATATTTAAGATGTGTTTCACTAATTTCTTTTTATCATATTTTTTTTCTTCATTTTAATTTATTTTGTACACTATGCCCCCAACAAAAGAAGTCTTATTAGACTTTTGAGGTCATTTGAACACATTAATATATTTGTTTTATTGCTGATATCCCCTGTAACTGAGGGTGGTATATTAGCCCGAGTTACAGAGAAAAATAAAATCTCTTCCCTATGGTATGGGGTTCCAAGGACCCACAAGCTCATGTTCTCCCCACACCCAGCAATGGGTCCAGATGAGGAAGTACAGTCAGTGCTTCCTAATCTGCATGCACAGGACTTGTTCATCGCTTTGAATGCAACAACCGAGAAGGTAGACATGATAACAAATCATATTTGCTGTGTCTGTAGGAAGTCTACCTGTGTCTGACAGCCGGCTCCTTGTTCCTACTGATGCTCTAAGTGTGCAGCAGCTCTACTAATCTTTAGAACTTCATTGCAGAATAGAATTGGGATCAAAAAGACATTTCTAGTCTATGGGTGGTCATCAAGAAGTTAAGCTCCTGGTCCTCAATGCAAAATATTTACCATGATCCCCAGCTATTATGTGCCATTTCTACTATTCCTGCCAGGACCCAGGAGTAACTGATACTGTTCTCCTCTGTTTATGCCCCAGAAATGTGTAACAATATTTTAACCTCTTCAAAACATTTTTGTTTCATCTACAGAATGAGGAGTTGTTTATTTCAGGATGAGTTGTATTTTTAATGCCACACTTTTGGAGTACATATGATGTATTGAAAATAATATTTTTTCTTTTGGGGAAAGGAAAGGCTCAATAATTCTGAGTAATACTGCCTTCATACCATGTGAGTTACTACCTCAATTATATACATCTACACAAATGTCTATTGTATGTCTAAACAATTCATTTTTATTGAATTCACAATAAAAATGCTGTAGAAAATTATGCAATCAGTTCACAAGAAATATAATTAGATATTATACAAGTGGTAATACTAAATAAAATTGTATAGCTTTCAAATAAAGTGCATCCAGAGGTGTGAATGTGAACATTCGGTATTTTTGTAGTACCCTACTCTTGTAATATTTTGTATTGACTAACAGCCTGTATTACTTCTTTGTCATTTAATTATTTTCTGCATGGTCTCTAGCATATGTCGGACTGGATTTATGCCTTTATATGATATGGTTTCTTAGTTGTATCTTTGGCTATTTTGGCTATCCTGTCAAATATTGATTTCTATGCATAAGCACATTATCTGTATCTGATACCATTTTATTTCCTTTTCATAGTGTTTTTTATATCTGCTTTCTTGTGAACGGATTCTATAATTTTTTTTGTTTTAAATGCAAATTAACACAAATAAATCATTTATATATTATTTACAATTTGTAGGAGCATTTTATAGGTAAATATTAACTTTATATTGTGGCTTGATACAATTGAGGCAACATCAAATTTATATAGGTTTTTTAGGTTTTCTACTTTTGAATAGTCTTTAGCAAATGTATAACATTTCCCCTGACCAAAGTGTAATTTCAGCTCAGGATGTATTTCTGGGGTACAAAAAGCCTCTTCCACTATTCTATATATGTATAAACACATGTACCATTTTGTTATCCAACCCTGTAAAAAGACCTCTCTTCCTCTCTTAATTATCTGTCTAATCTATAAAATTCCCACAATAAACATCCTAAGTGGCATTGCAGGGGTTCTTTACTACACAAAGGAGCTGCCTGTATGATAATTAAGTCACATGCCAACTATACCTAATTTCCTACTTTTTATGCCCATTGTACCAGTCTTTTTCAAGGCAGCTTAGATTGCAAGCTCTTGTCCTACTGCAAAAGAGAAAGTAGGAGGGAGAGGCAGAATGCCCCCATCATTAGTGGCTTCAGATACTTTAATATTTTCTATGACAGATACATTCTATATATATTTTCACAAATACTCATGTGGCTCAATTAAATAAACATACCACTGACACAAATAATTAAAGTAACAAGAGTTCAATACCATATCCCAAATGACCAATTTTTTTAGTATTAACTCTTCACCTTTTTTCTGGATATATAATTAATTTTGTAAATTGCTTATGTATTAATGTGTTTTATTCTAAATAATACAAGGACAACAATCATTGAACTTTGACATGTCTTGTGTCTTCTTGGTGCCTTTACTTGAACTCAACTCCTATAAATCTGTTTGCCCATCGCATATACGTTTATGTGGTTATGTCCTGAGGAAAAAATGTGCGTACTTCAAAATGCGTAGATTAAAAACCACAATTATACAAACTCCTGCCTTTGGATCCTCTACTTACTCATCAGCATCTCAGAATCATGCATGTTTTTTCTCCCAAGTCCATTATATCAGTCGAATGACATGTGGATCTGCAGCAGCTGGAGTCTCTGTACCTATACATTGTTGTGTGATCACAACTCCTTCAGGTTAGCATAACCTTTATTTATATTAATTGATGTATCACTGGTAAGACTTTATTGCACTTTCTCTGCTCCCCAGCTCCTACACATACTGAGGAAACCCAAGAAAACACAAGAACAACATCTAAACTCCTTGAAGATGTTTAGATGTTTATCTTGGTGCAAAGCGCTGCCATAAAACAGTGCTAACTACTGAGCCACAGGGATGCTGACATTTTAAACACTACACAATATTGCATTAGCTACAGAAAGCTCACATGACTGCAAGCATGGCTTCTCCATAATACGTTTCCGCTATTACATCACATGGTATAGAGCAGCCAAATTGTAGGGGCAATAATAGCTTGTTTAAAAACCATGGCAGGGAATGCAGCAGCTATTTTTAAAGTAATTTAGGACAGTGAGTGGACCTCACAACTCAACAATAAAAATAGGAAAAGAAAGCCCTAAAATATTAAACAAATACTCCAAGCAGTTAATTTGCTGCACAGCTACACCACGTAGTGTTGAGCGATACCGTCCGATACTTGAAAGTATCGGTATCGGATAGTATCGGCCGATACCCGAAAAGTATCGGATATCGCCGATACCGATACCCGATACCAATACAAGTCAATGGGACACCAAGTATCGGAAGGTATCCTGTATGGTTCCCAGGGTCTGAAGGAGAGGAAACTCTCCTTCAGGCCCTGGGATCCATATTAATGTGTAAAATAAAGAATAAAAATAAAAATATTGATATACTCACCTCTCCGACGCAGCCTGGACCTTACCGATGTAAGCGGCAGCTTCCGTTCCCAAGAATGGGCGCTTGAAAGACCTTAGATGACGTTGCGGCCTGTGATTGGTCGCGTGAGCGGTCACGTGACCACCACGCGACCAATCACAAGCCGCGACGTCATCTAAGGTCTTTCAAGCGCTCATTCTTAGGAACGGAAGCTGCCGCTTACATCGGTAAGGTCCAGGCTGCGTCGGAGAGGTGAGTATATCAATATTTTTTATTTTTATTGTTTATTTTACACATTAATATCGATCCCGATACCGATTCCCGATATCACAAAAGTATCGGATCTCGGTATCGGAATTCCGATACAGCAAATATCGGCCGATACCCGATACTTGCGGTATCGGAATGCTCAACACTATACACCAGTTAAGTAGTCTGTGAATAATATATAGGTCTAATTAAGGGTGTGTGAAAGTTTGTAGAGGTGTCAGCAGCAGTAAAAGACTATAATTCACCAATGATATAGTGCAACTGACATTTGTCCTGCTGCATTTTAAATTACAGTTCCATTTTTTTTTCATTGTGCTTAATGGATTAGAAAGCAGCAGCAAGCTGCAGGGGAAAAAATCTGAAATCAGTGTCGGTCAGAGAAGGTGTGCTTACTTGTCACAAGTGATTGAACTGAGCTTTCTTTGATTCTTGTGGAATCCTTTTTTTGAAAGGAAGATTAATTCTTTTTTTAAAAAAGTACAAAAGAAAATTATCCAAACTGTGACTGTCCAACTCACAAAGTGTGCCTGTCACAAACTATTTTTCTTTTCCATATCTGTCTTCTTAGTTAAATCTTAGATCAATATAGCACTCAGCTGCTGCTACTGTTTTTTGGATGTGTATATACTTTTTTATGTTGACACTTAACTGTGAATGTCTGTTTTTGCACACCATTTTTACTAGTCCATTTTGACAACCGTACATTCCATATGCTACTGTATGCTGCGGTCAGCTGCAACATTTTGCTTTTTATATAGATACCATGGTAGTTCAACTCACGTGGCGGTATATGGAGGTAGAAAATAGGAACAGTGTCTTTTTAAATCTTTGGTTGGTTTATTATTATGTGTCATAAACAAACAAGAGGGGAAAATAAACACAGTCTTTCCAACTAAAATAGGAAAAACATCAAAGAAAAACACACCACAGTCCATATTTATTCAGGTAACATCCCATTCTGTAGTAACACAGGTTCAATCTTTCCTCCACAAGAAACAAACCATCTCCAGTCTTGCTGAACAATGACTGCCTCTAGAGACCAGTTATTTAAACCTAAGACCATGTGACTCTTTCCATCATGTGACTGAATACATGATCATGATATCACACAGGTCCTGTCAGCTCTGCAGGTGGAGATAAAGTGGACCTCCTCCCACCCGCTCTATGAATGTCCACATGAAAACAGCCCATTATGCAACTTTAACTTAACCCTCACAACTTGTAGTGTGCTGGAGAAAAATACTCTGGTTTCATATCACGGACGCCATTAAGCGCAGTGACACATATCTCTCCTCTATTACATTACCAGTGACTTTGTCACAGTACCTACTTAGCATTTCTTATGTCCTTTTCAGAAAAAGTTGAATACATGAGTTGAATAACTTGTCAAAGTTAAACTACAATGTTGTAAAATAAAATGTATGGTAAAAGAAAAAGTGGCAATGGTAATGGACACGGTACTGTAAAAGAAAACATACCAAAGCACAGAAACATACAGAAGCACCCTCACCACTGGCACCACCCATTTGGACAGTAATACTAGCTAACACAGGCAACAATTGGCATCCTTTACCTACGGCAAAGGAATTGGTGGGGAGAGAGTAGAAGGAATTATGTAATATATGACACTTCACTCATCTCAGTCACAACAGGATGATGTTACCTCTGACAAGGACACTGTTAGTTGGAGCCATTGCCCTACACAGATTGGTCTACCTGATCTCTAAAAGTGATAGTTTTCGGACTATGTTTATAAATAAAAGGCTGTCAGTGCACTTTTTTATTTTATTAAATGGGCTGTTGGTTTCTAACAGGTTACAATTCATTACTATGGTAAGGTAAAATGACATTACTAAGGCTGTTTTGGTGTTAAAGAGCTTGGGTCCAAGGGGTATTGTTTCTCCTTGTGGAGAGTGACATGTCAAGCATGCCAAGATAAGGAGACTTTCATACTACAATGCTCCTCTGGGAAACATGCAGATTGTCTCTTCAGACAGGACCTATAGGATGTAGAAGTCAATGTGACCCTTTAACAAGCCTCTTTACATGACTTAGGATAAAAGCCAAAACCAGAATTTTGTTAAAGAGCTCGAATGGAATCGGATAGAGTTTTAGGAAACTGTACAATGTAGTGCGTGTATTTGCAAGACAATTTGAGGCTTTAAGTATTGAGATTTGCTGTGAATTGATTCAGTGATACCAAATTTTTTTAAAAAAAAATTGTCAAACCTGTTGAATTTCAATTTCAAAAGATTCAATCTATTTAGAACACACGAGTTACTTTTCATCAAATTTCTTGAATATTAGTATGTAGCACTATATTCAACATAAACTTAGATAATTAAATGCTGTCACAATGACATAAACAAGCTTTGCATATCAAATGCTCTTTTAGATTGAGTGATGTGTTTCAAAAACACTAAATATAAAAATCAGACATTACACTTTTAGACTCTTTACTAGATGTAATATAATTTATATACTTTTTCTTGCAGTGTTCCTTGAGGCTTAGGGCTGTGTTTTATTATTAGACGATAAATGGTAAAAAATTGTATTTTTTTAACTTAATAACTGTGTTGCTTTGATTTTTATCAGTGAGAATCTTAAAACAGTAAGAAGAGGTATTAAAATGACACAGTAACAACATGAAAAACCTTAATAGAAACTAATACATAAATAGTATCTTATATCTCCAATCTTTACTCTTTGCCATTTAAAACATAGCAGGGAATCGCAACATTTGCTGCACTGAAAACTTTTTGATTTACGTGTAAGCATTTGCTTTCTCGCAGTTTGTCTCCTAATTAAAAAAAATAAATCTTCACAGTATCTATTATCAAGCACCATTATTCACATTGCACCAACATCTACTGTTTTCATGCTGTGAAATTTTATCATTACGAGTTAAATCTAAAAGATCATAGAAAACTCTTGGTTTATAGATTTCATACAACTAATTCATCTATTCATCACAAAGCATTTATCAGAAATTTTCCAGGTACGTCTCAAAATATAAAGAGGTTGTGCACCCAAAGATGAATACCGCGGTATGTTTACAAATGCGTAAAAATGCTTATTGATTATCTCAGCTAGGACTGTCTCAGAAGAACTTTACATTTATTAGGTATACTATTACATTTTTGCTTTTTCATAGTACAGGGCATTGCCTTGGAAATGTTATAAAGAGTTATGATATTTTAAGATAGAGTTCTTTAATCTGTTAAAATAGTGAATCTTTGTTTCGCTGCCCGTTAATTTTTTTTTATGTATTTGTGATGAAGTTTGTACAGGTTATTGTGATTGAAATTATCATTATCATTATTTAGTAGGTACAAAAAATGCAACTAACTGTCACGGTGAGACTAGGTGGGCAAGAGCTAATAACCCGGGCCCCTGCAATTTCCCTCAGACTAGGGAAATCCTGACTGACCCTCTACCTAGAGTTTACACTGATGGTGTGCATGTCTAGGCCTCGACCCTCGCCCTGTCTCCTGTTTAAACCCTAGGCTGAAACCACCGCCCACCACCCAGTGAAAAGATCATACACCAATACCCACAGTTAGCACAGACAAGGATAACGGAAAATATACACCACGCCGCAGTCACTCAGGAATACACTATAAATGCGCAGGGCAAAATAAATACAAATATAGGAAGGAGTAAATAAGACAAAGGAAAATACACCACCAGCAACGATACTCCAACTACTGGCTCACCACTCCAGACCGAGATAACAACGCACAAGACAGAAGCTATAATCGGCGACGCCCAATGTTCAGGAGAATTATTTAAAGGCAATGGGCATGGCCCAGCTTCCAATCAGGTAAATTAACACCGGACCAGCTAGATAAAATCTAGCCGACGCCAATGAGCACATAGTGGTCAAAAGTGGAATTACCGCTGTCTGTCGAACGACCTGGTCTGAACAGCGTCCGACATGACACTAACACAGCATTCTAATAAAACAAGACCACAAAGGGACATATCCATATAAAGGTGACACAAAGACTACAGTACTCCCCATGTGGTTGTCTTAAAGAAACACCTAATAAACACTCCCAATAACTACTTATCAACACAAAAAAATAGAAGTACTAAGTCCAACTGTATAGAAAAATGTAAATTTTATTAATTGTTGCAAATAAAGTATTACAGACTAGGATCAGGTAGTGATGGCTACCAATGTCCAGACATTCTGATAATTAATAGGCAGTCAATAAGGTGCTTAGTGCATAGTTATATTTGAGGGAATAAGCATTAAAGGCAAATGTATTACCAATAGTGTTGAGCGATACCGTCCGATACTTGAAAGTATCGGTATCGGAAAGTATCGGCCGATACCGGCAAAGTATCGGATCCAGTCCGATACCCGATACCAATACAAGTCAATGGGACTCAAGTATCGGACGGTATCCCTGATGGTTCCCAGGGTCTGAAGGAGAGGAAACTCTCCTTCAGGCCCTGGGATCCATATTAATGTGTAAAAGAAAGAATTAAAATAAAAAATATTTCTATACTCACCTCTCCGACGCAGCCTGGACCTCACGGAGGGAACCGGCAGCGTTCTTTGCTTAAAATTCGCGCGTTTACTTCCTTCCGTGAAGTCCCGGCTTGTGACTGGTTGCGTGCCGCCCATGTGACCGCGATGCGACCAATCACAAGCCAGAACGTAATTTTAAAATCCTGAAGGACCTGAAATTACGTCACGGCTTGCTGTGATTGGTCGCGTCGCGGCCACATGGGCGACGCGACCAATCACAAGCCGGGACGTCACGGGAGGCAGGACACGTGCGCATTTTAAAATGCGCGCTGTTCCTGTCTCCCATGATGTCACGGCTTGTGATTGGTCGCGTCGCCCATGTGACCGCGACGCGACCAATCACAAGCCAGAACGTAATTTTAAAATCCTGAAGGACCTGAAATTACGTCACGGCTTGCTGTGATTGGTCGCGTCGCGGCCACATGGGCGGCACGCGACCAATCACAAGCCGGGACTTCACGGAAGGAAGTAAACGTGCGAATTTTAAGCAAAGAACGCTGCCGGTTCCCTCCATGAGGTCCAGGCTGCGTCGGAGAGGTGAGTATAGCAATATTTTTTATTTTAATTCTTTCTTTTACACATTATTACATTAATGTTGTTTCGATACCGATACCCGATACCACAAAAGTATCGGATCTCGGTATCGGAATTCCGATACCCGCAAGTATCGGCCGATACCCGATACTTGCGGTATAGGAATGCTCAACACTAATTACCAAAGATCATTGTAAATGCGTGCTTGATCAATGGAGCCCATATTCCCCCCCACATCAAAATTGCTTACCCATAATATATCAGAGCCTGGGCACGCACCACGCCAACACCGACGCACATTTCACCTTTCTTCCTCAAGGTGAGGACTTAGTACTCCTATTTTTTGAGTTGATAACACAGCATTCTAAGCTACAGACATGTATTACTCATGATCTTTACGATTAATTATGATTTCCCAAAATGTTCATAAAAAAATACTGTCTTTCCGTGTATGTAGATTAATTATCCATACATTGGCTGTGACACAAAATAAACTGACTTAAATATGAAGGTGGGAAACCTTTCATATGTAAACTACTGTTTATTATTCAGTTGCATAACTAACTAATTTTAGCATATGTAAAGTTTAACTTTCAGGTAATTGTTAAGAATTAGTGATGAGCGAGTATACTCGTTACTCGAGATTTCCCAAACATGCTTGGGTGATCTCCAAGTATTTGGATGTGCTTGAAGATTTAGTTTCTGTCGACTTAGCTGCATGATTTGCGGCTGGTAGACAGCTTGAGTACATGTGGGGGTTGCCTGTTTGTTAGGAAATGTATTCAGGCTGTCTGGCAGCCGCACATCATGCAGCTAGGGTTACAAAAACTAAATCTAAGAGCATAGCCAAATACACGGAGCTCACCCGAGCATGCTCGAGAAATCTCGAGTTAAGAGTATACTCGCTCATCACTATTAAGAATAAGTTGTCAAGTGTGTGAGGAATAACATTACCTACATCCTGCATTTTTTGTAATTTTTTCCCTTTGCACTAGAATCCTCAGATGTTTCTCTCCCTGTGTTCTGCCTCCTTCTCTCTGCAGCTTTTCTCCTCTCCTCTCTCCATAGACTTTTATACACAGTTGGCATAGTTTGATATCTCACTGAAAACACATCTGTAGATGGATTGGAGCAGTTTTTAAAAGCAAATGATCAGTGCAGGAAAAAAAAGATTAAGAACTAGTGTAGCTTGAAACGCGTCAACCGTTATACTATCATGGTTTTTACATTTTTCTTTTTCATGTTTTAATGTACCAATAAATGTGATGTTTTATTACTTTTGCGGTTGCTGGATTTTCCAAATTGTTTTCACGGTTTACTCACTCATGAAACCAGACTGAAGTCTCTGAGCACCGCACCCTTATTCTAGGAATCTCTCAAACCGGCGAGATGGTGTTTGCTCCATTGTATTTTTTTTATAAGAAGAAAATAACTGACTGAGACATGGTGAAAGAGGCATACATTTCCAATATTATATGTTTCAAAGATTTTTTTAAATCTAGTACATTTGATAATAATAATAATAATAATAATAATAATAATAATAATAAAGTACTGAAAGGGACTTTCTGCTTTAAAATGTATTCAAAACATAAAATTGCGGTAGCTAAAAATAATAAAATCAACAACATTGACGTACCTCTGCCCAGGCACTATTGCTCCTAGTGACTGTTTACAGGCTACAGTGTTGACTTCTTGGCTAGAGAGCATTATACTACTGCAGCCTATCACAGTGCTCAATAGCTCAGCCAATGTAAACTGCATGAGCTGTTTAGCTCAGTGATTGGCTGCAGTGGTCACTTATGCTGTAGTTTTAATGTTACTGATACAGCATGTAAACAAACAGCAGAGAAGTGCCCATTAGTGCATCTGATGCAGGGGAAGGTGAGATGTCATTTTAGTAGTAGACAGTATAGAACCATCCAGATTTGGCACATCTTGCCTTGGCAGGATGGATTTGATGTTTTATTGATCAAATAGTGTTACATAAGTACTCTATGTTATATATATGTACTATTACTATTTACTCTCTACAGGGTATATGCTCCTTTGTTTTGTTTTTTTTTCTGCTGAATGGCCAGGTGTTCTTACGCAATACACATTTAAAAATCGATGATCCGGCTCATTTCTTTGATTTTGAAGGGGAAGGTGAGTAACACTGAAGTTATTATTTTTAGCATAAGCCTGTGTTCTGAACACACTTGAAGCAGCAAACAGCTTTAATCATTTAGTTTTATCTAACTAATGCTTTTCTAAGGTTCAGATAAAAGGGCCCTGCATTTGTTTAACTTGTTTGTATTTGTTTTGCACTGTGGATTTACTGTGTTCTTTTCTTCCCGTCATATTATTGATTTCTAGAGTTTACTGGCATCAGAAATAAATGGAGATCACAAATCATAGTGGTCCATTCTTAATCTTTTCTTTCAATAAACAAATGCCTTTTCTGTCATAACATTATGGACATTTCAATTACTTCCTATTCTTTTTTCTCGATCATTGGTTAATTGTATATATTTTCATAGCATCTTATTATATGTTATCAATGTTACTGTGTAATATAAAGTTTAATCAAGTTTTCTATAATTGTTTAAACTTAAATTGTAATTTCTTCACTAGACTGTTACATACAGAGTGTTGATTGAATATTATTCATTTAGAAAAGCACAGGTACAGTAAAAATTATCATTGACTATGATGAAAACCATTTATTCTTATTTGTCGTGAAGATACAGCACAGGATAGTAAAAATGAATTTGCTAATTAAAGGTGCTCTTTCATTTAGATGATATTATCTTGATTTAATCAAGAACGAAATGATTGGTATGTGAGGGTAAGGTGAGGGTAAGCAATCATCCATTAAATATAAGTTCTTGTAAAATATAAAGGTATACCTGATTTTTACATGTTCATGTATAAATGTACATGCCTTGCCATGTTGGCCCCATGAACCAGATGGGATAAATTACTAATATTACCCTGGATGGAGGAAAGGAGGATTTTCCACAAGACCATTATTAATGATATGTGTGGCCTGTTGCGGTAAGTGACAGAGTCAGCAACTTTGTGCTCCATCAAAACTTTTATCAGCATGGGTATATTGAGAACACTGATTCTGTTAATAACATAGCAGACAAGGCAGCCCATGACCAGACAGGCCCTTCATTTGCCAGAATTTCCAGATGGCCAGTCCGGCCCTGACATTTTTTGGGACTGCATTGAACAGCAAGGTAGATTGCTGCTGAGGGGAAAAAGAAAAAAAAAATCTTTAAATCTTCAGCTTAGCGAGTGTGAATGAGCTGAGTGTGACCTGAGCGTAAGTGTGAACGGCGGTAAGTGTGACTTGTGATTCAGTGACTTTGGATTCAGGGAGTTTCCAAGGGAGGAATTACTGAATTGCTATCTCTATTTTATTAATACTTTGCATTTGTTTTTTGTTTTTTTTTTAACATTTCTGTCTGGTGCAATCCCCATTAGATAATGTGCTCCACTATTGTTAATGCCATCCAGTGCACATCTTGCCACATGTATGCAATCCTTGATCAGCCGGTCGA
The DNA here is from genome assembly GCF_051348905.1 of Ranitomeya variabilis. NCBI lineage: Eukaryota > Metazoa > Chordata > Amphibia > Anura > Dendrobatidae > Ranitomeya > Ranitomeya variabilis. The sequence goes on from NC_135234.1 coordinate 94,883,450, forward strand.
GGGTGCATACTGCTGTGCGAGATGTGAGCACGTTGTGCATTTGGAAGCCCAGATTCTGGATCTAAATGTGCAGCAGGCAACACTGCGATCCATAGACAATAAGGAGCGGAGTCTTCTGCTCACTGAGCAGACGCTTAATGGGATAGATGAAGGGGGGATGGTAGGATGGAGCTGCAGGACAGTGGAGTAGCAAGCTGGGTGACAGTTAGAAGGCCGGGTTGTTATGGTTCTCAATGGCAAGAGAACATAGCCCAGCATACATAGGAACTAGCTCTTGGAAGGATGGAAACTTAAACTGACCATGAACTAAACCTGCCGCACAACTAACAGTAGCCGGGTAGCGTAGCCTGCGTTTTATCCCTAGACGCCCAGCGCCGGCCGGAGGACTAACTAATCCTGGCAGAGGAAAATATAGTCCTGGCTCACCTCTAGAGAAATTTCCCCGAAAGGCAGACAGAGGCCCCCACATATATTGGCGGTGATTTAAGATGAAAATGACAAACGTAGTATGAAAATAGGTTTAGCAAAATCGAGGTCCGCTTACTAGATAGCAGGAAGACAGAAAGGGTACTTTCATGGTCAGCTGAAAACCCTATCAATACACCATCCTGAAATTACTTTAAGACTCTAGTATTAACTCATAACATCAGAGTGGCAATTTCAGATCACAAGAGCTTTCCAGACACAGAAACGAAACTGCAGCTGTGAACTGGAACAAAATGCAAAAAACAAACAAGGACAAAAGTCCGACTTAGCTGGAAGTTGTCTGGTAGCAGGAACATGCACAGAAAGGCTTCTGATTACAATGTTGACCGGCATGGAAGTGACAGAGGACCAAGGTTAAATAGCGACTCCCACATCCTGATGGGAACAGGTGAACAGAGGGGATGATGCACACAAGTTCAATTCCACCAGTGGCCACCGGGGGAGCCCAAAATCCAATTTCACAACAGTACCCCCCCCTCAAGGAGGGGGCACCGAACCCTCACCAGAACCACCAGGGCGATCAGGATGAGCCCTATGAAAGGCACGGACCAGATCGGAGGCATGAACATCAGAGGCAGTCACCCAAGAATTATCCTCCTGACCGTATCCCTTCCATTTGACCAGATACTGGAGTTTCCGTCTGGAAACACGGGAGTCCAAGATTTTTTCCACAACGTACTCCAACTCGCCCTCAACCAACACCGGAGCAGGAGGCTCAACGGAAGGCACAACCGGTACCTCATACCTGCGCAACAATGACCGATGAAAAACATTATGAATAGAAAAAGATGCAGGGAGGTCCAAACGGAAGGACACAGGGTTAAGAATCTCCAATATCTTGTACGGGCCGATGAACCGAGGCTTAAACTTAGGAGAAGAAACCCTCATAGGGACAAAACGAGAAGACAACCACACCAAGTCCCCGACACAAAGCCGAGGACCAACCCGACGCCGGCGGTTGGCAAAAAGCTGAGTCTTCTCCTGGGACAACTTCAAATTGTCCACCACCTGCCCCCAAATCTGATGCAACCTCTCCACCACAGCATCCACTCCAGGACAATCCGAAGATTCCACCTGACCGGAGGAAAATCGAGGATGAAACCCCGAATTACAGAAAAAAGGAGACACCAAGGTGGCAGAGCTGGCCCGATTATTGAGGGCAAACTCCGCTAAAGGCAAAAAAGCAACCCAATCATCCTGATCTGCAGACACAAAACACCTCAAATATGTCTCCAAAGTCTGATTCGTCCGCTCGGTCTGGCCATTAGTCTGAGGATGGAAAGCAGACGAGAAAGACAAATCTATGCCCATCCTAGCACAGAATGCCCGCCAAAATCTAGACACGAATTGGGTTCCTCTGTCAGAAACGATATTCTCCGGAATACCATGCAAACGAACCACATTTTGAAAAAACAGAGGAACCAACTCGGAAGAAGAAGGCAACTTAGGCAGGGGAACCAAATGGACCATCTTAGAGAAACGGTCACACACCACCCAGATGACAGACATCTGAGAAACAGGAAGATCCGAAATAAAATCCATCGAGATGTGCGTCCAAGGCCTCTTCGGGATAGGCAAGGGCAACAACAATCCACTAGCCCGAGAACAACAAGGCTTGGCCCGAGCACAAACGTCACAAGACTGCACAAAGCCTCGTACATCTCGTGACAGGGAAGGCCACCAGAAGGACCTTGCCACCAAATCCCTGGTACCAAAGATTCCAGGATGACCTGCCAACGCAGAAGAATGAACCTCAGAAATGACTTTACTGGTCCAATCATCAGGAACAAACAGTCTACCAGGTGGGCAACGATCAGGTTTATCCGCCTGAAAATCCTGCAAGGCCCGCCGCAGGTCTGGAGAAACGGCAGACAATATCACTCCATCCTTAAGGATACCTGTAGGTTCAGAATTACCAGGGGAGTCAGGCTCAAAACTCCTAGAAAGGGCATCCGCCTTAACATTCTTAGAACCCGGTAGGTATGACACCACAAAATTAAACCGAGAGAAAAACAACGACCAGCGCGCCTGTCTAGGATTCAGGCGTCTGGCGGACTCAAGATAAATTAAATTTTTGTGGTCGGTCAATACCACCACCTGATGTCTAGCCCCCTCAAGCCAATGACGCCACTCCTCAAAAGCCCACTTCATGGCCAAAAGCTCCCGATTCCCAATATCATAATTCCGCTCGGCGGGCGAAAATTTACGAGAAAAAAAAGCACAAGGTTTCATCACGGAGCAGTCGGAACTTCTTTGCGACAAAACCGCCCCAGCTCCGATTTCAGAAGCGTCGACCTCAACCTGAAAAGGAAGAGCAACATCAGGCTGACGCAACACAGGGGCGGAAGAAAAGCGGCGCTTAAGCTCCCGAAAGGCCTCCACAGCAGCAGGGGACCAATCAGCAACATCAGCACCCTTCTTAGTCAAATCAGTCAATGGTTTAACAACATCAGAAAAACCAGCAATAAATCGACGATAAAAGTTAGCAAAGCCCAAAAATTTCTGAAGACTCTTAAGAGAAGAGGGTTGCGTCCAATCACAAATAGCCCGAACCTTGACAGGATCCATCTCGATGGAAGAGGGGGAAAAAATGTATCCCAAGAAGGAAATCTTTTGAACCCCAAAAACGCACTTAGAACCCTTCACACACAAGGAATTAGACCGCAAAACCTGAAAAACCCTCCTGACCTGCTGGACATGAGAGTCCCAGTCATCCGAAAAAATCAGAATATCATCCAGATACACGATCATAAATTTATCCAAATAATCACGGAAAATGTCATGCATAAAGGACTGAAAGACTGAAGGGGCATTTGAAAGGCCAAAAGGCATCACCAAATACTCAAAGTGGCCCTCGGGCGTATTAAATGCGGTTTTCCACTCATCCCCCTGCTTAATTCGCACCAAATTATACACCCCACGGAGATCTATCTTAGAGAACCACTTGGCCCCCTTTATGCGAGCAAACAAATCAGTCAGCAGTGGCAACGGATATTGATATTTAACCGTGATTTTATTCAAAAGCCGATAATCAATACACGGCCTCAAAGAGCCATCTTTCTTAGACACAAAGAAAAAACCGGCTCCTAAGGGAGATGACGAAGGACGAATATGTCCCTTTTCCAAGGACTCCTTTATATATTCTCGCATAGCAGCATGTTCAGGCACAGACAGATTAAATAAACGACCCTTAGGGTATTTACTACCCGGAATCAAATCTATGGCACAATCGCACTCCCGGTGCGGAGGTAATGAACCAAACTTAGGTTCTTCAAAAACGTCACGATAGTCAGACAAGAATTCAGGAATCTCAGAAGGAATAGATGACGAAATGGAAACCAAAGGTACGTCCCCATGCATCCCCTTACATCCCCAGCTTAACACAGACATAGCGTTCCAGTCGAGGACTGGGTTATGAGATTGCAGCCATGGCAATCCAAGCACCAACACATCATGTAGATTATACAGCACAAGAAAGCGAATAATCTCCTGATGATCCGGATTAATTCGCATAGTTACTTGTGTCCAGTATTGTGGTTTATTACTAGCCAATGGGGTGGAGTCAATCCCCTTCAGAGGTATAGGAGTTTCAAGAGGCTCTAAATCATACCCACAGCGTTTGGCAAAGGACCAATCCATAAGACTCAAAGCGGCGCCAGAGTCGACATAGGCATCCGCGGTAATAGATGATAAAGAACAAATCAGGGTCACAGATAGAATAAACTTAGACTGAAAAGTGCCAATTGAAACTGACTTATCAAGCTTCTTAGTACGCTTAGAGCATGCTGATATAACATGAGTTGAATCACCACAATAAAAGCACAACCCATTTTTTCGTCTAAAATTCTGCCGTTCGCTTCTGGACAGAATTCTATCACATTGCATATTCTCTGGTGTCTTCTCAGTAGACACCGCCAAATGGTGCACAGGTTTGCGCTCCCGCAGACGTCTATCGATCTGGATAGCCATTGTCATGGACTCATTCAGACCCGCAGGCACAGGGAACCCCACCATAACATCCTTAACGGCATCAGAGAGACCCTCTCTGAAATTCGCCGCCAGGGCGCACTCATTCCACTGAGTAAGCACAGACCATTTACGGAATTTTTGGCTGTATATTTCAACTTCATCTTGCCCCTGAGATAGGGACATCAAGGCTTTTTCCGCCTGAAGCTCTAAATGAGGTTCCTCATAAAGCAACCCCAAGGCCAGAAAAAACGCATCCACATTGAGCAACGCAGGATCCCCTGGAGCCAATGCAAAAGCCCAATCTTGAGGGTCGCCCCGGAGCAAGGAAATCACAATCCTGACCTGCTGAGCAGGATCTCCAGCAGAGCGAGATTTCAGGGACAAAAACAACTTGCAATTATTTTTGAAATTTTGAAAGCAAGATCTATTCCCCGAGAAAAATTCAGGCAAAGGAATTCTAGGTTCAGATATAGGAACATGAACAACAAAATCTTGTAAATTTTGAACTTTCGTGGTGAGATTATTCAAACCTGCAGCTAAACTCTGAATATCCATTTTAAACAGGTGAACACAGAGCCATTCCAGGATTAGAAGGAGAGAGAGAGAGGAAGGCTGCAATATAGGCAGACTTGCAAGTGATTCAATTGAAAGCACACTCAGAACTGAAGGAAAAAAAAAAAAAAAATTTTTCAGCAGACTTCTTTTTTCTCTCCTTTCTCTGCCAATTAATTTAACCCTTTGTTGGCCGGCCAAACTGTTATGGTTCTCAATGGCAAGAGAACATAGCCCAGCATACATAGGAACTAGCTCTTGGAAGGATGGAAACTTAAACTGACCATGAACTAAACCTGCCGCACAACTAACAGTAGCCGGGTAGCGTAGCCTGCGTTTTATCCCTAGATGCCCAGCGCCGGCCGGAGGACTAACTAATCCTGGCAGAGGAAAATATAGTCCTGGCTCACCTCTAGAGAAATTTCCCCGAAAGGCAGACAGAGGCCCCCACATATATTGGCGGTGATTTAAGATGAAAATGACAAACGTAGTATGAAAATAGGTTTAGCAAAATCGAGGTCCGCTTACTAGATAGCAGGAAGACAGAAAGGGTACTTTCATGGTCAGCTGAAAACCCTATCAATACACCATCCTGAAATTACTTTAAGACTCTAGTATTAACTCATAACATCAGAGTGGCAATTTCAGATCACAAGAGCTTTCCAGACACAGAAACGAAACTGCAGCTGTGAACTGGAACAAAATGCAAAAAACAAACAAGGACAAAAGTCCGACTTAGCTGGAAGTTGTCTGGTAGCAGGAACATGCACAGAAAGGCTTCTGATTACAATGTTGACCGGCATGGAAGTGACAGAGGAGCAAGGTTAAATAGCGACTCCCACATCCTGATGGGAACAGGTGAACAGAGGGGATGATGCACACAAGTTCAATTCCACCAGTGGCCACCGGGGGAGCCCAAAATCCAATTTCACAACACCGGGTAGAGGGAAAAGCGCCAGGGATGCTAGTCCTGATCTGGCACACCCCAATAAGTTTGCTAAGTTGGCAGATGAGGGGGGTGCCAGTACATGCTGCCAGGCATGTCCTCTGAAAGCTGGAGGAGTGACTGCTCCAGTAAGGAGGGAAATAGGAGAGCAGGGCAGGCCAGACAGGTGCTGGTAGTGGGGGACTCAATTATTAGGGGAACAGATAGGGCAATCTGTCACAAAGACAGGGATCGTCGAACAGTGTGCTGCCTACCTGGCGCTCGAGTCCGACACATCGCTGATCGGGTGGACAGATTACAGGGATGGGCTGATGAGGACCCAGCGGTCATGGTGCACATTGGCACAAATGACAAAGTTAGAGGTAGGTGGGAGGTCCTTAAAGATGATTTCAGGGAATTAGGCTGCAAGCTGAAAGCAAGGACCTCCAGCGTGGTATTTTCCGGAATACTGCCTGTACCATGTGCCACGCCAGAGAGGCAACGGGAGATTAAGGAGGTTAATAAGTGGCTCAAGAATTGGTGTAGGAAGGAGGGGTTTGGGTTCCTGCAAAACTGGGCCGAATTCTCAGTTGGCTACAAGCTCTATGCTAGGGATGGGCTGCACCTCAATGGGGAGGGTGCAGCTGTGTTGGGGGAGAAAATGGCTAGAAGGTTGGAGGAGTGTTTAAACTAGAGAATGGGAGGAGGATATTCATTTTATAAGAGGGGAAGATAGTTCAGATAGAGACCTGGGCTCAAATAAGGAAGTTGGGGGTGGCGGTGGCATGGGGGTTGGGGTTAGAACAGTTAATAATTTAAGAAAGAATAGAGGTACAGAGAGGAACATCAAGTGCATGTATACTAATGCCAGAAGCCTCACCAACAAAATGGAGGAATTAGTATTAATGTTGTTGCAGCATAATTATGACATGGTGGGGTTATCTGAGACGTGGCTGGATGAGAGCCATGACTGGGCTGTTAACTTACAGGATTATAGTCTGTCCAGAAATGACGGAATGGATAGGCAAGGGGGAGGGGTGTGTCTATATGTAAAATCGTCCTTAAAATCCATCCGGCATGATAATATAGGTGAATTTAATGAAAATGTAGAGTCCCTGTGGGTGGAGATAAGGGGAGGGGGAAAAAATAATAAATTACTGATAGGGGTTTGTTATAAATCTCCAAAAATAATGGAGAATATCCTCGTAAGGCAAATAGATGAAGCTGCAACCCAAGGAGAAGTCATTATTATGGGGACTTCAACTACCCTGAAATAGATTGGGGAACAGAAACCTGCAGTTCCAGTAAAGGTAAACAGTTTTTGACAACTATGAGAGACAATTACCTTTCACAACTGGTTCAGGACCCAACAAGAAGGGGGGCACTGCTAGACCTAATATTAACCAACAGGCCAGACCGCATATCAAATATAAGGGTTGGGGGTCACTTGGGGATTAGTGATCACAAAATAATAAGTTTTCATGTATCCTTTAATAAGATGTGTAGTAGGCGGGCTACAAGGATACTAAACTTCAGGAGGGCAAATTTCCAACGGATGACAGAGGATCTTGGTGCAATTAACTGGGACGTTATCCTGAGACATAAAAATACACAAAGAAAATGGGAGACGTTTATTAGCATCCTGGATAGGACCTGTGCACAGTATATACCGTATGTGAATAAACATACTAGAAATAGAAGGAAACCAATATGGCTAAATAGAGTTGTAAGGTGCGCAATAAGTGACAAAAAGAAAGCATTTAGAGAATTAAAGGAAGTAGGTAGTGATGAGGCATTAAATAAATACAGAAAATTAAATAAATTCTGTAAAAAGCAAATCAAGGCAGCAAAGATTGAGACAGAGAGACTCATTGCCAGAGAGAGTAAAAATAATCCCAAAATATTCTTTAACTATGTAAATAGTAAGAAACTAAAAAATGATAGTGTTGACCCCCTTAAAAATAGTCTGGGTGAAATGGTGGATGAGGATGAGGAACAAGCCAATATGCTAAATGACTTTTTTCATCAGTATTTACACAAGAAAATCCCATGGCAGACAATATGACTAGTGATAAAAATTCCCCATTACATGTCACCTGCTTAGCCCAGCAGGAAGTACGGCGGCGTCTAAAAATCACTAAAATTGACAAATCTCTGGGCCCGGATGGGATACACCCCCGAGTACTGCAGGCATTAAGTACAGTCATTTATAGACCATTATTTTTAATCTTTAAAGAGTCCATAATAAAAGGGTCTGTACCACAGGACTGGCGTATAGCAAATGTGGTGCCAATATTCAAAAAGGGGACAAAAACTAAACTCAGTAATTATAGGCCAGTAAGCTTAACCTCTACTGTGGGTAAAATCCAGGAGGGCATTCTAAGAGATGCTATGTTGGAGTATCTGAAGAGGAATAACCTCATGACCCAGTATCAGCATGGGTTTACTAGGGACCGTTCATGTCAGACTAATTTGATCAGCTTCTATGAAGAGGTAAGCTCTGGACTGGACCAAGGGAACCCAGTAGATGTAGTGTATATGGACTTTTCCAAAGCTTTTGATACGGTGCAACACAAAAGGTTGATACATAAAATGAGAATAATGGGGATAGGGGAAACTATGTGTAAGTGGGTTAAGAGCTGGCTCAGGGATAGGAAACAAAGGGTGGTTATTAATGGAGCACATTCGGACTGCGTCTCGGTTAGCAGTGGGGTACCACAGGGTCAGTATTGGGACCTCTTCTTTTTAACATATTTATTAATGACCTTGTAGGGGGCATTCAGAGCAGAATTTCAATATTTGCAGATGACACTAAACTCTGCAGGGTAATCAATACAAGGGAGGACAATTTTATATTACTGGTAGTGTTGAGCATTCCGATACCGCAAGTATCGGGTATCGGCCGATACTTGCGGGTATCGGAATTCCGATACTGAGATCCGATACTTTTGTGGTATCGGGTATCGGTATCGAAACAACATTAATGTGTAAAATAAAGAATTAAAATAAAAAATATTGCTATACTCACCTCTCCGACGCAGCCTGGACCTCACTGAGGGAACCGGCAGCGTTCTTTGCTTAAAATGCGCGCGTTTACTTCCTTCTGTGACGTCACGGCTTGTGATTGGTCGCGTGCCACCCATGTGGCCGCGACGCGACCAATCACAGCAAGCCGTGACGTAATTTTCAGGTCCTGAATGCCTAATTCTAGGCATTCAGGATTTTAAAATTAGGTTCCGGCTTGTGATTGGTCGCGTCGCGGTCACATGGGCGACGCGACCAATCACAAGCCGTGACGTCACGGGAGGCAGGAAACGCGCGCATTTTAAAATTACGTCACGGCTTGTGATTGGTTGCGTGCCGCCCATGTGACCGCGACGCGACCAATCACAGCAAGCCGTGACGTAATTTTCAGGTCCTGAATGCAGAATTAGGCATTCAGGACCTGAAATTACGTCACGGCTTGCTGTGATTGGTCGCGTCGCGGTCACATGGGCGGCACGCAACCAATCACAAGCCGTGACGTAATTTTAAAATGCGCGCGTTTCCTGCCTACCGTGACATCACGGCTTGTGATTGGTCGCGTCGCCCATGTGACCGCGACGCGACCAATCACAAGCCAGAACGTAATTTTAAAATCCTGAATGCCTAGAATTAGGCATTCAGGACCTGAAAATTACGTCACGGCTTGCTGTGATTGGTCGCGTCGCAGCCACATGGGCGGCACGCGACCAATCACAAGCCGTGACGTCACGGAAGGAAGTAAACGCGCGCATTTTAAGCAAAGAACGCTGCCGGTTCCCTCGGTGAGGTCCAGGCTGCGTCGGAGAGGTGAGTATAGCAATATTTTTTATTTTAATTCTTTCTTTTACACATTAATATGGATCCCAGGGCCTGAAGGAGAGTTTCCTCTCCTTCAGACCCTGGGAACCATCAGGGATACCATCCGATACTTGAGTCCCATTGACTTGTATTGGTATCGGGTATCGGTATCGGATTAGATCCGATACTTTGCCGGTATCGGCCGATACTTTCCGATACCAATACTTTCAAGTATCGGACGGTATCGCTCAACACTAATTACAGGATGATTTATGTAAACTAGAAGCTTGGACTGATAAATGGCAAATGAGCTTTAATGGGGATAAATGTAAGGTCATGCACTTGGGTAGAAGTAATAAGATGAATAACTATGTGCTGAATTCTAAAACTCTGGGCAAAACCATCAATGAAAAAGACCTGGGTGTATGGATGGATGACAAACTCATATTCAGTGGCCAGTGTCAGGCAGCTGCTTCAAAGGCAAATAAAATAATGGGATGCATTAAAAGAGGCATAGATGCTCATGAGGAGAACATAATTTTACCTCTATAGAAGTCACTAGTTCGACCACACTTAGAATACTGTGCACAGTTCTGGTCTCCGGTGTATAAGAAAAACATAGCTGAACTAGAGCGTGTGCAGAGAAGAGCGACCAAGGTTATTAGAGGACTGGGGGGTCTGCAATACCAAGATAGGTTATTAACACTTGGGGCTATTTAGTTTGGAAAAAACGAAGACTAAGGGGTGATCTTATTTTCATGTATAAATATATGAGGGGACAGAACAAAGACCTTTCTGATGATCTTTTTAATCATAGACCTGAGACAGGGACAAGGGGACATCCTCTACGTCTGGAGGAAAGAAGGTTTAAGCATAATAACAGATGCGGATTCTTTACTGTAAGAGCAGTGAGACTATGGAACTCTCTGCCATATGATGTTGTAACGAGTGATTCATTACTTAAATTTAAGAGGGGACTGGATGCCTTTCTGGAAAAGTATAATGTTACAGGGTATACATACTAGATTCCTTGATAGGGCGTTGATCCAGGGAACTAGTCTGATTTCCGTATGTGGAGTTGGGAAGGAATTTTTTTTCCCCAAAGTGGAGCTTACTATTTGCCACATGGGTTTTTTTTTGCCTTCCTCTGGATCAACATGTTAGGGCATGTTAGGTTAGGCTATGGGTTGAACTAGATGGTCTTAAAGTCTTCCTTCAACCTTAATAACTATGTTACTATGTTACGATAGATAGATAGATAGATAGATAGATAGATAGATAGACAGACTTAGTGTGGGGTAGTGTTCCCAAAATCCAGTCCTCAAGAGCCACCAACGGGTCATGTTTTCAGGCTTTCTTTAGTATAGAAGAGGTGATAATTCCATTACCTACACAGGCAGTACTTCCATCACCTGTGCAATTCTAAGGAAATCCTGAAAACATGACCTGTTGGTGGCTCTTGAGGACCAGAGTTGGGGAACACTGGTGTAGGGATTAGCAAGTATGATGACCCTTGATATAGGTTGCAAGCTTGCGTATTTTGACCAAAAATTTAACCAATACGTCTAGTATTTTATGAATAATTTTTTATCTTTTTGTTGCTCATTTTCCCAATTTTTTTGCAGGATGCAGCTAAGCCCTTTAGTGTTGGTTGGGTGAATTGGAGTGTCTGTCTTTTGGGGTGCACTGATATAATACTGGGCAGCCCGCTTGATCTAATAGTATGGACATCATCAATAAGCTCTAAGCCTAAGCTGTGTATCACATGTGTGACTGGTGCCCTATGCAAGCCTCATCTGTGTGCATTTTTAATCCTAGGTAACCATCCCCTCCAAGAATTGGTAGGTTTGTGAGTGGTTGATTCATCAGTATTTTGAACTCGTGCTGCCCCCGCATTTATAATGGAAGTCTCTTGCATCCTGCTAGTGCATTGGTATTCCAACCAGAAGTTAGTAAGGCTGTTTTTGTCTGTGATTTTTCTTGAATCTATATCTTTCTGTGAATCGTTTATTAATATTTTAAGCACCAGCAGAACACAGTCTCAGCCAGGAAAATGGTGAATAGGTATGGGTGAACCTGAACTGTAAACCTGCGTTAAAGTTCTGGTCCAGTTCAGGCTGTAAAAAAAGGCAGAAAATTAATAATAAACATTAGAATTTTACTTACCTGTCCAGCAACGCGTCCTTCCATCCGGGAGGATGTGTCGCTGGACAGGTAAGTTTAATTCTAATGTTTATTACTAATTTTCTGCTTTTTTTTAGAGAACCGCCTTCCCATCATATATATGTAAAGTCTGAGTTTGGGGTTCGGACTTAAGTTTGTGTCATCTCCATCCTCAAACTCGAACTTTACAAAATAGTGGGGCGAACCCGCTGATTCTAAACATCGGGGGGTTCGCCCATCACTAATGGTGAAGCCTCTATGGTTGGTTGCAAGGTATGTCTTCACACTCAGGAGGGATATACTGTATCAAACCTCATCCTATACTTTTTCTACATCCTTTTCAATAGATATGATCTCAACCCAAATGGCAACAAGGCACAGCATTGCATCCACTCCCCACTATAATCAATGTTACGTGATGCAGAATGAGGAGAAAGGGGAAAAGGGTAGTAGTCGAGGGGGACATTGACTGATTAATTTAAGACAGACCAGAAGTTCCCTTTTCACCACCTAACAGAGCCAACACTCCATTGCTTGTGCTAGTTCTAGGACTACAACAACTAGCCTTGTCAGCAGAAGAGATTACAGTATCTATGACATAATGGACCACATGTATTTTCTGCCAATGCACCAACCTGATGCACTTTACAACATGGCCTTAATATTCATTGTGCTCTACCCTGTTCTGATGCTGACAAAGTTGATTCCTTGTGCCTATCCTCCGGCCTATTAGTCAAGTTATATTAATAATGAGAAACTGCTGATTGGCTTGATAATGTTGGCGTTACATAGCTGGACAGTCGACAACTCTCTGCCTAACCTTAGCTGCCACGTTGAAAGCATATCTACAAGGAGTAAAAGAACTTACCGTATTTGTTACTGTTAGCACATTTTGACACATTAGCAACTGAGCATGTACAGTACATCAGTGCAAACACTGCTCTCAGTCAGTGTCGGGGAATGCTCAAAGTCCCCTCCCTCATACTGCCCCCTTTAACATTCTCAACCCCCTCTTCAAACTGCATCTCATACTTTGTCCCCTTATAATTCCCAGTCTGTATACTCAGATCCCCTTCTCTGCATACTGTCACCTTCTTGCTGCCCCTTTCTATACTGGGTCCTCTCTTCAAATTCAACATTCACGCTGTGTCCCCTTATACTACCAAGTCTTTATAACGGGTCCCCTCACATTTTCGCACCCATACTGTCACCTTACACATTGTTAGGAGTCGAGTTCCTGCCACTGCACAGGGGGAATCTCGAGCCGTGTCTGCTGCGGTCTCCCATTCTACATCAGCCGCAGTGGAGCCTGCTCAGTGGAGACGTCGGTCCCAGCATCTCACTCAGTCTCATACTGTGCAAAGGGTTACTACTGCCTTTCCAGGCTCTACTGTTGTAGCCTGCACTGGTCAGCGGCGAGCAGGCTTTTCTGGGACTAAGTCTTGCTTTGCATACACTGAGCATGCCCTAGGTAAGACCTGTCATTGGAGGTCAGGGGTCACATGCTCAGGTACTGCAGCAGCTATCATTGGTCCTCTAGGAAGGTTCTGAAGTTGCTCAGGTACTGTAGCAACTTCCATTGGTTCCCTAGGAAGGTCCTGAAGCTGCTGCAGCTATAAAAGGTTTGCATGGCCGCACGGCCATGCGCTAGTATCACCTCATGTCATGAGTTTGTTATTTGTGGTCGTGCCTGTATGTGTGTATTCAGGGACCCAGCTGAAATAAGCCCTTAGAATACCGGCACCTCCGGTGAGGCGTTATCATGTATGTATTCAGGGACCCAGCTGAAATAAGTCCCTAGAATACCGGCACCTCCGGTGAGGAGTGTTTGTGTGCTTTTCTTGGTGCATGACCACTGACTGCCATCAGCTCAGCAGTTAGCTGTGTTACCCTGTGACGCTAACAGGGCACAGCATCGTATTCTCGTGACTCTGTGGAAGTAACAGAGTTCACTTATACCTCCATATAGCACCGCCATTTGCCAGCAGCAGGTTCCTCTCCTGCACGGTGGATAATTGTTTAAGGGGTACTTCCGTCTTTCTGTCCTCAACTTCCGTAACAGAAATCCCACTTTGCTGATTGGTCTCGCCAGCTGCCTGTCATGGCTGCCGCGACCAATCAGCGATGGGCACAGTCCGATTAGTCCCTCTCTGTTATGATCCTAGTGGTAGAGGATCTCTGGTATTCCGGCTAAGTCTGCAAAAACATAGGAACTGCTCTAGGGAGGTGGAAACTGGGCTAACCGCATACCTGATCCTAACACACAACTAGAAGTAGCCGGTGAACGTGCCTACGTTGTTTCTAGACGTTTCGAGCCAGCCGGAGAACTGACTACCCCTAAAGGGAAAATAAGACCTCACTTGCCTCCAGAGAAATTAACCCCAAAGATATAGAAAGCCCCCAACAAATAATAACGGTGAGGCAAGAGGAAAACACAAACGTAGAGATGAACTAGATTCAGCAAAGTGAGGCCCACTAATCTAGATAGGCAGAAAATAAAAAGTGAACTATGCGGTCAGCAGAAAACCCTGCAAAAACATCCACGCTGAATATTCAAGAACCCCCGCACCGACTGACGGTGTGAGGGGAGAATATCAGCACCCTAGAGCTTCCAGCGAGCTAGAAAATCACATTTTGAGCAAGCTGGACAAAAAACACTGATAATGCAAATGATCCAAAGTATGCAAACAGGACTTAGCTTTTCTTGCATGAGACAGATGGCAAGGAATCAGGAGGAGACCAAATTGGACTTAATACATCGATACCAGGCAAGAGACTGAGTCCTAAGGAGGACTAAATGGGGAACACCCACAGCTTAATGAAACAGCTGAAGCCCAGGCCTGCAGAAAGACATGACTCATACAATACCATTAGTGACCACAAGAGGGAGCCCAGAAATACAGTTCACAACACCTCTCTACTCCCCTGCAGTCAGTGCCCGGCACCCACAAACTCACCTCCGGGCACCACTAACACAGGGTTAATGCCAGTGGTAACGGACCGCGTTATGCCGCGGGTAACACACTCCGTTATCGCTGCTATTAACCCTGTGTGTCCCCAACTTTTTACTATTGATGCTGCCTATGCAGCATCAATAGTATAAAAGGTAATGTTAAAAATAATTAAAAAAAAAACAAAAACCTGCTATTCTCACCCTCCGTAGTCCGCCAAGCCACACGCGGCTGCCGCCATCTTCCGTTCCCAGAGATGCATTGCGAAATTGCCCAGAAGACTTAGCGGTCTCGTGAGACTGCTAAGTCTTCTGGGTAATTTCGCAATGCTTCCTGGGAACGGAAGATGGCGGCAGCCGCGCGCTCATCACCGGAGCTTCGGTGGATCCCAGCGGGTGAGTATAGAACTATTTTTTATTTTATTTATTTTTTTTAACAGGAATATGGTGCCCACACTGCTAAATACTGTGTGGGCTGTGTGATACACTGCGTGGCTGTTTATAAAATACACCAACCTTGCGGATACTTATATTAGAAAAGTCCCTTCTACCTGGTGTGCCCATAGCACCCAAATGGGAAAGGAAAAAAGGAGGGCAAAACTCCCACATGATATATCATATAGCTTCAAGAGAGCATAATGCCCTGAAATCAAAAAATGCACAGCATAATCAATTGTTTATGCAAATATATAAATTTATTGACAAAATACAAACAAGGATAGCATTAGTATTAAAGAGGATAAGGTGTATGACACATAGGTACACCAGCACAGAACTATGCACATAAAATCATGTAGCAGGGATGCAATACTGAAAACACAAGTAATGTGTGCAATGTCAGCACCAACCGGGCAATAAAGTGCATATTGTAAGAATATAAAGTGAATAGAGCAGGAAAGTATTTAGTTTGTAATAATACAGTGGCCAATCCACCTCTAACAGGGGAAAGATACGACCCGCCCAATAGCTACCTCTATTGCAACATGCCCGGAGGAATGAATATGGCTAAGCCATTATCCCAAAGTGAAGCTTACCCATATTGTGCAATGTCCTGTGCAGGTGTCCACAAAAAATGAAGCCCCGACGCGCGTTTCGCGTTGATCGCTTCCTCGGGAGGCTGTGTGAATGTGGATGGGAGATGCATATTTATATCATTGCCCTAGCTGCCGCTGATTGCCGCGTGTGTCATTGCGGCGCATGTGGGCGGGCTCATCGAACAGCGCCGCGTTCCTTCCGGCGATCCCAGCGGCGTCCAGAGAAAGGGGAATATCCCCGTGACGTCATAATGTCTGGACGTCGCTGTTAGAGGATGCCGTTGGGGGCGCGGCCTGTCGGTGATTCCATCGCGCATGCGCACCACTAGCGGCCATTTTGCAAGAGGGAAAGGGATGGGAAGTGCTGGCAAGATCGGGAAATGCAGGTAAAAAGGACAAAGAAGACAATACATACATAGTACACATATCTTATCACACTATTTTATATATGGATGCAAAAAATTCCAAACGGAAATCAAGTGTGTATCCATCGTGCCATAGAATGCTTGCTGTAGACAGAACGCTGCCATTTCCCCTGATTACTTGATAAAGAGAAAGTTCTCCCAGCATACAATCCATCATCACCATGTCAATAGATTAATTAGTAGTGTCACCAGCGGCAGATGTAAATATAATACGGAAAACTAAAAAGTCAGAAAAAAGGAGACAATAATTAAAAACACAATATTAAAAAATAGAGAAACAGAGAAATTCTGTTATGATAGTGCAAACATCTATAGGAAGGGAACGAAGGATAGCTTCTCATTTAGACCATTAGGAGCCATGGTCCCTAGAGACACTATCCAACGGCATTCTACTTGCGCTAGGGTACGTTTCAGGTCACCACCCCTACTGCCTGAGTGAACCCGATCAATACCCCGTACCTTAAATGTGTCAGGATTACAATCGTGATATAATTTATAATGCCTTGGAATCGTTTTGAGTTCCAAGACATTCTCTATGTCCCTAGCTGCCAAGATGTCCCTAACATGTTCTCGGACCCTGACACGAAGCTCCCGGGAAGTGAGACCTATATAGATCAAATTACACGCACACGTGGCATAATATACCACGTGCGTAGTGCTACATGATATGTAGCTTAAGATCCGGTACTCCCTACCCCCCCCCCGCCGCCGAGAAAGAAGTGGTTCTAATAATATTCCTACATGCCTTACAGGAACCACACGGAAAACACCCCACTCGTTGTGGTCCTGAATTAAAAATTCTAGACGGGGCAGGGACATAATGGCTCCTCACCAGCTGATCTTTTAAGCTTTTCGCCCTTCTTGCTGTCAGGAGGGGGCGCTCCGGCAAAATTCTGTTTAAGGTGGGATCCGTTTTTAGTATAGACCAGTGTCTCTGCAAGACCTCCCGGATGTCATCCCACCTGTTATTAAAAGTGGAAATAAATCTTAAAGGCTGCTCTTTCTTGCTAAGGGTGAGTCCGGGGGGTCTGCAGAGTAGTTGGTCCCTCGGAGAGCTCCTGGCACGTAAGTATCCCTTTTTAATGACCCTCTTACTGTAGCCCCGATCCCGGAACCGACCAGCAAGGTCCCGAGCCTGACGCTCGAAGATCCCATCCGCAGAACAAATCCGTTTCATCCGCAAAAACTAACCCACCGGTATGGCCCGTATGGTTGATTTGGTATGTGCTGAATTAGAGTGTAACAAAGCATTGACCGACGTTTCCTTGCGGAATACGTCAGTCTGCACTATACCATCCTCACATCTTATTATTTTGATGTCCAAAAAATCTATACTGTCAGTGGCCACACGGTGGGTCAGTCGGATATTGCGGGTGTTCTGATTAAGTCCACGGATGAAATCCAAGAGGGCTGGCCCGGGACCCTGCCAGATTAGCAGCACATCATCGATGTAACGATACCAGCACTGCACATGGGAAGCGGCGCATGCGTCCTCCCCAAAAACCTAGTGCTATCCTTGTTTGTATTTTGTCAATAAATTTATATATTTGCATAAACAATTGATTATGCTGTGCATTTTTTGATTTCAGGGCATTATGCTCTCTTGAAGCTATATGATATACTGCGTGGCTGTTTTATACTACGTGGGCAGTGTGATATACTGCATGGGCTGTGTGATATACTGTGTGGTCTGTGCTATATACTACATGGGCAGTGTGATATACTGCGTGGGCTGTGTGATATACTGCGTGGGCTGTGTGATATACTGCGGGGGCTGTGTGATATACTGCGGGGGCTGTGTGATATACTGCGGGGGCTGTGTGATATACTGCGGGGGCTGTGTGATATACTGCGGGGGCTGTGTGATATACTGCGGGGGCTGTGTGATATACTGCGGGGGCTGTGTGATATACTGCGGGGGCTGTGTGATATACTGCGGGGGCTGTGTGATATACTGCGGGGGCTGTGTGATATACTGCAGGGGCTGTGCTATATACTACATGGGCTGTGCTATATACTATGATATACTATGTGTGTGTGGATGCGTGTATGTTATCTGGTGAAAGCTCCTAATGATGCCCTTCCCTTGTGTTGTTGTATGTGGTTGGGTGTTTGGAGCTGACTAGCACCAGATAGTGCAATCCAGCACAAGAGCCCAAAACACTGTGTCATTTCAGCCAGTGCGGCATTGTGCACTTTCCAGGCCCTAGTCTCGTGAGACTGCTAAGTCTTCTGGGTAATTTCGCAATGCTTCCTGGGAACGGAAGATGGCGGCAGCCACGCGCTCATCACCGGAGCTTCGGTGGATCCCAGCGGGTGAGTATAGAACTATTTTTTATTTTATTTTATTTTTTTAACAGGAATATGGTGCCCACACTGCTAAATACTGTGTGGGCTGTGTGATACACTGCGTGGCTGTTTTATACTACGTGGGCTGTGTGATATACTGTGTGGTCTGTGCTATATACTACATGGGCAGTGTGATATACTGCGTGGGCTGTGTGATATACTGCGGGGGCTGTGTGATATACTGCGGGGGCTGTGTGATATACTGCGGGGGCTGTGCTATATACTACATGGGCTGTGCTATATACTATGATATACTATGTGCCCTGTGTTATATACTGCGTGGCCTGTGTTATATACTACGTCGCCTGTGTTATATACTGCGTGGCTGCTATATACTGCGTGGGCTGTGTTATAAAGTATGTGGGCTGTGTTATATACTGCGTGGCCTGTATTAACGCATCGGGTATTCTAGAATATGTATGTATATAGCAGCCACATAGTATATAGCACAGGCCATGTACTATTTGTCTGCTATATACTACATGGCTCCTATATACTACGTAGCCTGTGCTATATACTATGTGGCTGCTATATACACATATACATACATACATATTCTAGAATACCCGATGCGTTAGAATCGGGCCACCATCTAATATATATATATATATATATATATATATATATATATATATATATATATATACTTGGTACGTTCCACCAACCCTAACACACATTATCCTCATTCTGTCTCCTCACCCCAATACACTATCCCCTCTGATTCCACCCTACAACATCCCTTCATAAGTCCCTCCCTCATATAAAGCTGTTCTTTATTTTTGGCTAAATTGGAGTGCTTGCATCATTGCAGATGCAGGAGGAACACTTACTTTTTTTGGCAATTGATCAAGCTGCTGAAGTCACCCTTGGCCAGAAAGTGTCTGTGTTAAGAGCTTCAATCACACTCATGCCTGAAAAGCAGCTCGGACAGCCGCCCCTTGCTGGCTGCACCTGGTGCAAATGCCTTGCTTGCCCTCCCAAACTAAATATGCTCAATGTTCAAAAAATGCTCAATGGGAGACAAGTCCAAGCTGCTCACAGTAGCACAATCAACATGTAGTCTGGTGTAGTAATGTTGAAAAATAACAGAAATGGAGAGTATATTTAAATCACTTGGATATGTTATATCTTTGCTTGCACTAAAGAGCTTGAAAATGTTTCAGTACAGTCCTATAGTAATAGGAGACTTTAACCCCTTTCCGACATCGGGCATAATAGTACGCCGATGTCAGAGTTTCTCCCTTTGATGTGGGCTCTGGCAGTGAGCCCACAACTTTCTGTGGACATGTCAGTTGTTTTGAACAGGTGACATGTGACCGCAACAGCCATGGGTGGAATCTCGATCAACCCACAGCTATTAACCAGTTAAATGACACTGTCAATCTCTGACAGCAGCATTCAAATTGTGCATTGAAGAATGCCAAAAGTAACAAATTAATGTTTTTAAAAATATAAAATTTTTTAAAAAATATAAAAATTCAAATCACCCCTCTTTTGCCCCATTCAACATAAAAATAAAAATGAAATCAAATATACACATATTTGGCATCGTCGCATTCAGAATTGCCCAATCTATCAATAAGAAAACGATTAACCTGGTTGCTAAATGGCATTGTGAGAAAAAAATTAAATTTTTTTGGTGGCCGCGACATTACATTAAAAAGCAACTACGAGGCAATGAAACGATCATATTTGCACCCAAAATGATAGAATTAAAAATGTCAGCTTGGCGTGCAAAAAACAAACCCTCACCCAACCCATGATCACAAAAAATGGAGACGCTATATGTATCGGAAAATTGCACAATTTTTTTTTAACAAAGTTTTGCATTTTTTTCACCACTTAAATAAAAAAGAACCTAGACATGTTTGGTGTCTATGAACTCATAATGGCTTGTAGAATCATAGTAGCAGTTCAGTTTTAGCATTTAGTGAACTTAGTAAAAAAAAGAAAAAAAAACAGTGTGGAATTGCACTCTTTTTGCAATTTCTCCGCCCTTGGAATTTTCTTCCCGTTTTCTAGTACCCGACATGGTAAAACCAATGGTGAAATTCAAAAGTGCAACTTGTTCCACAAAAAACAAGCGCTCACATAGCCATATTGAAGGAAAAGTAAAAAAGTTATGGCTCTGATAAGAAGGGGAGAAAAAAACAAAACCACAAAACCGAAAAAAGCTTCAGGGGTTAAGGGGTTAGGCTATGTGCACACGTTCAGTATTTTTCGCGTTTTTTTCACGTTTTTTCGCTATAAAAACGTGATAAAAACGCGAAAAAAACGCTTACATATGCCTCCTATTATTTTAAGTGTATTCCGCATTTTTTGTGCAAATGTAGCCTTTTTTTCCGCGAAAAAATCGCATCGCGGAAAAAAAAGCAACATGTTCATTAAAATGCGGAATTGCAGGGGATTCCGCACACCTAGGGGTCCATTGATCTGCTTACTTCCCGCACGGGGCTGTGCCCACGATGCGGGAAGTAAGCAGATTATGTGCGGTTGGTACCCAGGGTGGAGGAGAGGAGACTCTCCTCCGCGCACTGGGCACCATATAAGTGGTCAAAAAAATAAGAATTAAAATAAAAAACAGTCCTATACTCACCCTCGATGTCTTCCCGCCTCCACTGCACGCTGCCGTTCGGTTCCTGTAGCTGGTGTGCGGCGAAAGACCTGCCGATGACGTCACTGTCCTGTGATTGGTCGTGAGCGGTCATGTGACCGCTCACGTGACCGTGACGTCACGGAAGGTCCTGTGCGCACAGACCAGCTATAGGAAGAGGAGCCGGACGCCGCTGAGGAGATGTCTGGGTGAGTATAAGCATTTTTTTATTTTTTTTATTATTTTTAAACATTCTATCTTTTACTATAGATGCTGCATAAGCTGCATCTATAGTAAAAAGTTGGTCACACTTGTCAAACGCTATGTTTGACAAGTGTGACCAACCTGTCAGTCAGTTTTCCAAGCGATGCTACAGATCGCTTGGAAAACTTTAGCATTCTGCAAGCTAATTACGCTTGCAGAATGCTAAAAAAACGCGAAAAAAACGGAAAAAAAACGCAAAAAAACCGCAAAAAAAAAAATGCGGATTTCTTGCAGAAAATTTCCGGTTTTCTTCAGGAAATTTCTGCAAGAAATCCTGAACGTGTGCACATACCCTTAAAGTGTTACCCACAACTGGAGACATTGCAGTATTGATACAGTTATGGATAAAAGTGATGGCACCCTTGAAATTGTTTCAAACAATTAGGTATTTTTCCCAGAAGATTATTGCAATTACACATGCTTATTTCTTTTGTTTGTATTGGAACAACACAAAATTAAATGAGAAAAAAAAGCAAATTGGAAATAATTTCATATAAAGCCCCAAATTGGCTAATATTGTTGACACCTTTCCAAAATTGTGGGTAAACAACTTTGCTTCAAGCATGTGATGCTTGTTCAAATTCATCTGTTATTAGGTGTCAAGTTCCCGCTGCTGCACAGGGAGGAATCTCAAACCATGTCCTCTGGGGTCTCTTATTCTTCCTCACCCGCTGAGGAGCCTGCTCAGCAAAGACGTCAGTACCAGAATCTGGCTCAAGCTGATACTGTGCATCTGGTTACTGCTGCTGTCCCAGGCTCAGCCATTGTAACCAGCATTGATCATCAGCAAGCAGAGGCTCCAGTCCTGCTTTTCATCTACTGAGCATGCCTGTGAGATGACCTCTCATTGGAGGCCAGAGGTCACATGCTCAGGTCCTGTAGCAGCTCTGATTGGACCATTGGGAAGGTCCCAGAAGGCTGCATCAATAAAAGGCTTGCATAGCAGCTCCGCCATGCACTAGTATAAACCTAATATCATGTGTGTGTGTGGATGCGTGTATGTTATCTGGTGAAAGCTCCTAATGATCCCCTTCCCTTGTGTTGTTGTATGTGGTTGGGTGTTTGGAGCTGACTAGCACCAGATAGTGCAATCCAGCACAAGAGCCCAAAACACTGTGTCATTTCAGCCAGTGCGGCATTGTGCACTTTCCAGGCCCTAGTTAGGGTGGTTAGTGGCGTCCACCAGAGCAGCGCTGCACACACCTAGTGTGCTAAATCTATTAACATTTAGTTTTTCCCTGGCACCGCAGTTGCGACGCCGAGTGCTAGTGGGTCTAGAGGGACTCTAACCCTGTGTCCTTAGTGTAGAGCCCTGTGACCAAACACTAGCGTTCACTCTGCGGTGTTGCAGCCCTGTGATGCAACAGGGTTTGCCTCCTTACATACCGGGTGAAGCTAACCCGTGTGTGTTCACATTATACTGCGATATGCTGTCCACGATTACCAAGCAACAGGTGTCATCTCTGTACGGTGGACGCGCCTTATATCTTCCTTAACCCCTTCATGACCTTGGGATTTTTCGTTTTTCAGTGTTCGTTTTTCACTCCCCTCCTTCCCAGAGCCATAACTTTTTTTATTTTTATGTCAATTTGGCCATGTGAGGGCTTATTTTTTGCGGGACGAGATGTACTTTTGAACGACATCATTGGTTTTACCATGTCATGTACTAGAAAACGGGAAAAAAATTCCAAGTGGGGTGAAATTGCAAAAAAAAGTGCAATCCCACACTTGTTTTTTGCTTGGTTTTTTTGCTAGGTTCACTAAATGCTAAAACTGACCTGCCATTATGATTTTCCATGTAGCTACGAGTTCATAGACACCTAACATGACTAGGTTATTTTTTACCTAAAAGGTGAAAAAAAATTCCAAACTTTGCTAAAAAAAAAAAAAAAAAAAAAAAAAAGCCGCCATTTTCCGATACTCGTAGCGTCTCCATTTTTCATGATCTGGGGTCGGTTGAGGGCTTATTTTTTGCGTGCCGAGCTGGCGTTTTTAATGATAGCATTTTGGTGCAGATACATTCTTTTGATCGCCCGTTATTGCATTTTAATGCAATGTCGCGGCAACCAAAAAAACGTAATTCTGGCGTTTCGATTTTTTTTCTCGTTACGCCATTTAGCTATCAGGTTAATGCTTTTTTTATTGATAGATCGGGCGATTCTGAACGTGGCGATACCAAATATGTGTAGGTTTGATTTTTTTTTATTGATTTATTTTGATTGGGGCGAAAGGGGGGTGATTTAAACTTTTATATTTTTTTATTTTTTTCACATTTTTTTTAACTTTTGCCATGCTTCAATAGCCTCCATCGGAGGCTAGAAGCAGGCACAGCACGATCGCTTCTGCTACATAGCAGCGATCTGCTGTTCGCTGCTATGCAGCAGAAAATCAGGTGTGCTGTGAGCGCCGACCACAGGGTGGCGCTCGCAGCTGCCGGTGATCAGTAACCATAGAGGTCTCAAGGACCTCTATGGTTACCATTCAGAAGCATCGCCGACCTCCGATCATGTGACGGGGGTCGGCGATGCGCTCATATCCGCACTCGTGCCGCTCCTAGCCTTTATTAGTGGAGGCCTGCTGCATCCTGCTAAGTGTGCATTTGTCATCAGACAGGGTTTTGGGAAGGCTGTATCTCTTGGTATGTATTTTTTCTGAGTTTTTTTTCTTTGTTAGCTGTTTTACATTACCACTCCCATTATAGAGAGTGGTTCACAGGGAAAATTTTGGAATGGAGTGAATCTTGTGAGGGCAGATATTTGTGGGGGTGCTTACAACCTGATTCGAATCCATGAAGGGAGCGAATGGAAGATGGCATTTAACACCAGGGACAACCACTAAGGGTATCTAGTGATGCCATTTGGGCTCTGTAATGCCCCTGCTGTTTTCCAAGACTTTATGAATGATATATAGACTCCCACCGTATAGATGTTTGCAAAGTCTTCGAACTCCTACGGGCAAACTCCCTCTATGCCAAGTTGGAGAAATGTGTGTTTGAGCAGGAGTCCTTGCCTTTCCTGGGCTACATCCTCTCTGCCCAGGGATTGGCCATGGATCCTGCCAAGCTGCAAGCTGTAATGAACTGGCAGTAACCCCATTCTCTTAAAGCGGTGCAGCGCTTTTTGGGGTTAATTAACTATTATCACCAGTTCATTCCCCACTTCTCCAATTTTGACGCTCCCTTGGTCGCCCTCACAAAGAAGGGAGCTAGTCCCAAATTGTGGTCAGAGGAGGTCTCCAAGGCCTTCCTCTCTATCAAGTCCCACTTGGCTAGCGCTCCCATTTTACATCACCCCAATGTAGATAAACCTTTCATTATGGAGGTGGATGCCTCATCCATCTGTGCTGGAGCTGTCCTCTTCTAAAAGGATGCTCAAGGTGGCAAGTATCCTTCCTTCTTCTTCTCTAAGAACTTTTCACTGGCAGATTTGCCAGCTATGAAGTTGGCCTTTTCAGAGTGGAGACACCTCCTGGAGGGGGCTCATTTTCCCTTCAAAATGTACACTGAACACAAAAATTTGGTTTACCTACAAACTGCCCAGCAACTAAATTCCCACCAGGCTAGATTGTCCTAGTTCTTCTCCCATTCCACTTCTCCCTGCCGACACTTTCTCCCACTCCATAATGTCATCTGAGGAGGCGGAGCCTCAACTAATTGTCCCTTCAGAGAGCCTGAGAACTGTGAGAAATGGTCGGGATGGACTTTGTACTGGGCTTACCCAACTCTTGTAGGTGCACCGTCATCTGGGTAGTCACCGACCATTTTTCTAAAATGGTGCACTTGGTGCCTCTTCTGCGGGTGCCTTCTGCATGAGCCTTAGCGCAGTTATTTATTAAGCATGTTTTCCACCTACACGGTATGACAGACAAAATTGTAAGTGACCAGGGTCCCCAGTTTGCGTCTCGGTTCTGGAGAGACCTCTGTCTTCTACTCAGCATTGATCTGAATCTCTTTTCAGCATACCATCCCAAGATGAATGGGTTGGTAAATAGGGCCAACCAGACTCTGGTCACATACCTGCAACATTTTCTTTCGGCCAGGCAGGATGACTGGGCATCCTTACTACAGTGGGCGGAGTTTGTGCTGAACAATGCCATAGCCAACTCCACTGGCCAGACTCTATTCCTCCTTAACTATGGCCAGCATCTGCGTGTCCCTGTGCACATGCCTGTATCGTTCACAGACTCTAGGGGGCAGACTGGGCGGTGGAGGCACGTGACATTTGGGACCACACACAGGATGCCATCCGGGCCTCCATGGAAAGAATGAGAATCTCCACCATGCACATTGGCGCCCCGCTCTGACCTTTGCTCCTGGCGACTTAGTGTGGCTCTCCGCCCATAACATTAAGCTGCAAGTTGAGTCCACTAAGTTTGCGCCTCGCTACATAGGTCCCTTCAAGGTCCTGGAACAGGTCAACCATGTAGTCTATTGTCTGGCCCTTCCTCCACGCCTCGGTATCACCAATATCTTTCATGTGTCCCTCCTAAAGCCCGTCCACACGTCCTGGTTTTCTGAGTCATCTGCCGGGACACTGGGTTCATCCATGGACAATTATGAGGTGAACGCTATCGTTGGGTGCAAGGTGGTATGGGGCAAAAGTTACTATCCGGTGGACTGGAAGGCTCATGGCCCCAAGGACCATGGGAACCTGTTGAGCACATTCGGGATCCTAAGTTCATTGCAGCTTTTGAACGTAATGAGGCCCAAGGAGGGGGATAATGTTAGGCTACTTTCACACTAGTGTTAACTGCAATATGTCGCAATGCGTCGTTTTGCCGAAAAAACGCATCCTGCAAAAGTGCTTGCAGGATGCGTTTTTTCTGCATTGACTAACATTAGCGACGCATTTACACTCGTCGCAACCGTCGTGCAATGGTAGCTCCGTGCTGTGGCGGACCGTTGGGAGCAAAAAACGTTTTTTGCTCCCGACGATCCGCTTTTTCCGACCGGAACTCCGCCCCCACAATGGGGCAGCGGATGCACTGGAAAAATGCATCCGCTGCCCCCGTTGTGCGGCGGAGACAACGCTAGCGTCGGAGACCTCGGCCCGACGCACTGCGACAGACCAAACCCGACGCTAGTGTGAAAGTAGCCTTAGGTGTCGAGTTCCCGCAGCTGCACAGGGGGAATCTCGAACCATGTCCTCTGCGATCTCCCATTCTTCCTCAGCCACAGAGGACCCTGCTCAGCAGAGACATTGGTCCCAACACCTGGCTCAAGCTGATACTGTGTGTCTGGTTCCTGCTGCTGACCCAGGTTCAGCCATTGTAACCAGCATTGATCAGCAGTGAGCAGACGCTCCAGGGACTAAGTCCTGCTTTTCATCTACTGAGCATGCCCATGGGACGACCTCTCATTGGAGGTAGGAGGTCACATGCTCAGATCCTGTAGCGGCTCTGATTGGACCACTGGAAGGTCCCGGAAGGCTGCATCTATAAAAGGTTTGCATGGCTGCTCGGCCATGCGCTAGTATAAACCTAATATCTAGTGTTGAGCGATACGTTCCGATATCGGAAAGTATCGGTATCGGAAAGTATCGGCCGATACCGTAAAAGTATTGGATCTAATCCGATACCGATACCCGATCCCAATGCAAGTCAATGGGACGAAAATATCGGAATTAAAATAAACCCTTTCTTTCCTTGTAGGTTAATTCTACATGAAGGAAAACAACTAAGAATAATGTAGGATGTATTGGGGGAGGTGGCGGAGACATTAAAGGCACAGAGGTTTAGCCCAAACAAATAGAATAGCAGGTTTTTTTGTTTTTTTTTATGAAGTTCGGCGTTAGAAAGATTTTGACTATTTTTTTTTTTTATTTTGTCAGATATTGATGTTTCACTACTTCCACGTCCTTCACCTTCTTTTTTACTTCTCCCACACTTTCTTCTTCATTATCCTCATCATCAGCTTCTTTGACATCAACTATCTTCATCTTATTCATCTTCTTCTTCTTCTACCTATAATTTTTTTTTTTTACATTGTTCATATTCTTTTTATTTAACTATTATCTTTTTCATATTCAACTTCTTCATCATATTCTTATTTGTGACAGGCATTCCCGTAGTTGTTATCTATAAAAGTTTGAAGATTACACCTCCCGTTCTGCCTGTCACAAAAGAGTTACATTTGTCCGCGTTCAGTTTGGCCTGCAGCATCAGGCTTTATCCAGGGGCACCACGAGGAGGAACGGACTCACCCCCATACACTGCTTAGTCTTCCTCTGCTTATAATTTAGATAATATCTTTTGCTCTGATATTTAGTGTTATGCTTGATGTTCTTCTGCTCTGTCTCCCATGTCGTAGTCGTCTCCAGGGTCGTCGTCATCTCAGTGGTTGTCTTCTCTGGTGTCGTCGTCATCTTAGGGGTGGTCTTCCTGGTCATCGTCTTTAGGGTCTTGAACTTGGAAATGTAGCAGAAGGTACAAGAAGGCTGAGAAAATGCCGAGAAACAGCTGACGGTACTGGAACCCGGATGGGTAGCCGAAGGTCCAAGAGCCAATGGAACTACCGAGGACCAGCTGACGTTACTGGAACCCGGTTACTAAGCAGGAGGTACCCGTGCCTGAAAGCACTACCAAGGACCACCTGACATTGGTGGAACTCGGATACCCAGAGGGAGGCACCTAAGCCAAAGGCTCTGCCCGGAACCAGCTGACGGTACTGGAAACAGGATGGGGACCTATTCAAGCTTGTCTTCCTAGAGCCCCAACTGGCGGTGTTAGAGCCCAGGGTCAGCAGGAGGAGGAGCAGGAGGAGGAGCAGGGGGAGGGGAGTGTAGGCCGAAGCCTGCACTGGCGGCAGCTTTGGGTCTGTTGTGTCTGCGTGGCGGTCGCAGGACACGTTGCCGGCTACACAGCAGGGGAACAGCTGGCGGTGCTGGACCCCACTGACACATTGGCGAGGTGTTTGGCTCTGTGCAGCCAGCACTTCCGGACAGCAACTAGCGGTGTTGGAGCCCGGGCTCTGCAGGTGGAGCAGAGTGTAGGCCGAAGCCTAATTGAACCGATTTTAAAAGTAACCTTTAACCCCCCCTCAGGGGTTACAAACTAGAAGAGCCACAGCTTATGCAGCAGTAGTGCTGCACAAGTCAAATTTTGCTCTTTTAATTTTTCTCCTTGCACACGCTGAATGAAACACGTATAACATTTAGCCCTTTATACAGTCAAATTGTGTTGGAGGCGAGAGTTCCCTTCGTAATGAGACGCAGCACAGATGTCAAGAATCCCACCTTGGTGCTGAGCGCAGCCTCCTGAGCGTTGTTATTTGCTGTACAGGAGTTTGCGTTGTCGTGTTATCCCTTGGCCTTGCGCTGTTAGCGCTGCCCATCTTCTGACATCATTTAATGTCGGCCGTTGCGCTTTGCGATGACCATGAATCCCAGCCCCGCAGTGTCTTTACATAGTTAAAACACTGCGGGGCTGGGATTCATGGCCTGGCGCAGTACATATGTTCGCCTCTCACACTCGGGTCCTTACACCCGCTTCAGACTGTGCGGCGTCAGCTGATCCCTTATCGCATGCCACGGCCATGAAGCCGCACAGTCTGAAGAAGGCGGAAGGAGATGAGGGACAGGCGAACATAGGCACTGCTCATGCCCATCAATCACACCCTCGCAGTCCAAATAAATAAGACACCGAGGGGTGTTGTGTGGGTCAGGGCGGCCGCAGAGGCGCAGCCAGCCAAACAATGATGCCAGAAGACGGGCAGCGCTACCAAGGGGGTTGCAGCGTGTCATTACAAAGGAAAGTCACACCTCCGGGACGGTTAAATGGTCACAGAGGACACATTTTAGACGTGTTCAGTTCCCCATGGGCAAGGAGAATAAGTTTCCGAGCCACCTTGCACACATGCAGCATTACTGCTGTACAAGGTGGCTGTAAAACATAGAAACACCTGGGGGAGGGGGGACAGGTTCCCTTCAATTTCAATTCTTGTGTCTGCGTGGCGGTCGCAGGACACGTTGCCGGCTACACAGCAGGGGAACAGCTGGCGGTGCTGGACCCCACTGACACATTGGCTGATGTTTTTCTCTGTGCAGCTAGCACATCTGGGCCCCAACTGGCGGTGTTAGAGCCCAGGGTCAGCAGGAGGAGGAGCAGGAGGAGGAGCAGGGGGAGGGGAGTGTAGGCCGAAGCCTGCACTGGCGGCAGCTTTGGGTCTGTTGTGTCTGCGTGGCGGTCGCAGGACACATTGCCGGCTACACAGCAGGGGAACAGCTGGCGGTGCTGGACCCCACTGACACATTGGTGAGGTGTTTGGCTCTGTGCAGCCAGCACTTCCGGACAGCAACTAGCGGTGTTGGAGCCCGGGCTCTGCAGGTGGAGCAGAGTGTGGGCCGAAGCCTAATTGAACCGATTTTAAAAGTAACCTTTAACCCCCCCTCAGGGGTTACAAACTAGAAGAGCCACAGCTTATGCAGCAGTAGTGCTGCACAAGTCAAAGGTTGCTCTTTTAATTTTTCTCCTTGCACACGCTGAATGAAACACGTATAACATTTAGCCCTTTATACAGTCAAACTGTGTTGGAGGCGAGAGTTCCCTTCGTAATGAGACGCAGCACAGATGTCAAGAATCCCACCTTGGTGCTGAGCGCAGCCTCCTGAGCGTTGTTATTTGCTGTACAGGAGTCTGCGCTGTCGTGTTATCCCTTGGCCTTGCGCTGTTAGCGCTGCCCATCTTCTGACATCATTTAATGTCGGCCGTTGCGCTTTGCGATGACCATGAATCCCAGCCCCGCAGTGTCTTTACATAGTTAAAACACTGCGGGGCTGGGATTCATGGCCTGGCGCAGTACATATGTTCGCCCCTCACACTCGGGTCCTTACACCCGCTTCAGACTGTGCGGCGTCAGCTGATCCCTTATCGCATGCCACAGCCATGAAGCCGCACAGTCTGAAGAAGGCGGAAGGAGATGAGGGACAGGCGAACATAGGCACTGCTCATGCCCATCAATCACACCCTCGCAGTCCAAATAAATAAGACACCGAGGGGCGTTGTGTGGGTCAGGGCGGCCGCAGAGGTGCAGCCAGCCAAACAATGATGCCAGAAGATGGGCAGCGCTACCAAGGGGGTTGCAGCGTGTCATTACAAAGGAAAGTCACACCTCCGGGACGGTTAAATGGTCACAGAGGACACATTTTAGACGTGTTCAGTTCCCCATGGGCAAGGAGAATAAGTTTCCGAGCCACCTTGCACACATGCAGCATTACTGCTGTACAAGGTGGCTGTAAAACATAGAAACACCTGGGGGAGGGGGGACAGGTTCCCTTCAATTTCAGTTCTTGTGTCTGCGTGGCGGTCGCAGGACATGTTGCCGGCTACACAGCAGGGGAACAGCTGGCGGTGCTGGACCCCACTGACACATTGGCTGGTGTTTTTCTCTGTGCAGCTAGCACATCTGGGCCCCAACTGGCGGTGTTAGAGCCCAGGGTCAGCAGGAGGAGGAGCAGGAGGAGGAGCAGGGGGAGGGGAGTGTAGGCCGAAGCCTGCACTGGCGGCAGCTTTGGGTCTGTTGTGTCTGCGTGGCGGTCGCAGGACACGTTGCCGGCTACACAGCAGGGGAACAGCTGGCGGTGCTGGACCCCACTGACACATTGGCGAGGTGTTTGGCTCTGTGCAGCCAGCACTTCCGGACAGCAACTAGCGGTGTTGGAGCCCGGGCTCTGCAGGTGGAGCAGAGTGTAGGCCGAAGCCTAATTGAACCGATTTTAAAAGTAACCTTTAACCCCCCCTCAGGGGTTACAAACTAGAAGAGCCACAGCTTATGCAGCAGTAGTGCTGCACAAGTCAAAGGTTGCTCTTTTAATTTTTCTCCTTGCACACGCTGAATGAAACACGTATAACATTTAGCCCTTTATACAGTCAAACTGTGTTGGAGGCGAGAGTTCCCTTCGTAATGAGACGCAGCACAGATGTCAAGAATCCCACCTTGGTGCTGAGCGCAGCCTCCTGAGCGTTGTTATTTGCTGTACAGGAGTCTGCGCTGTCGTGTTATCCCTTGGCCTTGCGCTGTTAGCGCTGCCCATCTTCTGACATCATTTAATGTCGGCCGTTGCGCTTTGCGATGACCATGAATCCCAGCCCCGCAGTGTCTTTACATAGTTAAAACACTGCGGGGCTGGGATTCATGGCCTGGCGCAGTACATATGTTCGCCTCTCACACTCGGGTCCTTACACCCGCTTCAGACTGTGCGGCGTCAGCTGATCCCTTATCGCATGCCACGGCCATGAAGCCGCACAGTCTGAAGAAGGCGGAAGGAGATGAGGGACAGGCGAACATAGGCACTGCTCATGCCCATCAATCACACCCTCGCAGTCCAAATAAATAAGACACCGAGGGGCGTTGTGTGGGTCAGGGCGGCCGCAGAGGCGCAGCCAGCCAAACAATGATGCCAGAAGACGGGCAGCGCTACCAAGGGGGTTGCAGCGTGTCATTGCAAAGGAAAGTCACACCTCCGGGACGGTTAAATGGTCACAGAGGACACATTTTAGACGTGTTCAGTTCCCCATGGGCAAGGAGAATAAGTTTCCGAGCCACCTTGCACACATGCAGCATTACTGCTGTACAAGGTGGCTGTAAAACATAGAAATACCTGGGGGAGGGGGGACAGGTTCCCTTCAATTTCAGTTCTTGTGTCTGCGTGGCGGTCGCAGGACACGTTGCCGGCTACACAGCAGGGGAACAGCTGGCGGTGCTGGACCCCACTGACACATTGGCTGGTGTTTTTCTCTGTGCAGCTAGCACATCTGGGCCCCAACTGGCGGTGTTAGAGCCCAGGGTCAGCAGGAGGAGGAGCAGGAGGAGGAGCAGGGGGAGGGGAGTGTAGGCCGAAGCCTGCACAGGTGGCAGCTTTGGGTCTGTTGTGTCTGAGTGGCGGTCGCAGGACACGTTGCCGGCTACACAGCAGGGGAACAGCTGGCGGTGCTGGACCCCACTGACACATTGACTGGTGTTTTTCTCTGTGCAGCTAGCACATCTGGGCCCCAACTGGCGGTGTTAGAGCCCAGGGTCAGCAGGAGGAGGAGAGGGAGCAGAGTGTAGGCCGAAGCCTGCACTGGAGCAAGTTGAAAGGGAACCTATAACCCCCCCCCAGGCGTTTGTAGCTGAAAGAGCCATCGTGTACAGCACTAATGCTGGAAAAGGTAAATTTAGCTCTTTTAATAATGGTCCTTGCACATGCTGAACCTAACACTTATGAAATGTGTCCCCTCACACCGTTAAACCATCCGGTAGGTGGAACTTTTGTTTGTCATGTGACGCAGCACAGCCGTCATTCTTACCCCCTTGGCGCCGTGCGCCGCCTCCTCAGCGTTGTTTGAATCTGTCCCGGAGCCTGCGCTGTTAGGTTAGCCCTTGGCCATGCACACATTTTGCGCTGCCCGTCTTCTGACATCATTTGGTGTCAGGCTGGCTGCGCCTGTGCGGCCGCGCTGGCCGAGAGCCCGCCTCGCTGTGTCATCTAATGTAATCCCACCGCGGGCCTGGGATCCGTGGCCATGCGCAGTGCATATCCTCGCCTCTCACTCCCCTCCCTATGGCTTCTTCAGACTGTGCGGTGTCACGGCCGTGGCATGCTATTAGGGATCAGCTGACACCGCACAGTCTGAAGAAGGCGTAGGGAGATGAGTGAGAGGCGGAGGTTCAGATATGCACTGCGCATGTCCATGGATCTCAGGCCCCCAGTGGGATTAAATCAGAAGACAATGCGAGGCGGGCTCTCGGCCAGCGCGGCCGCACAGGCGCAGCCAGCCTGACACCAAATGATGTCAGAAGACGGGCAGCGCAAAATGTGTGTATGGCCAAGGGCTAACCTAACAGCGCAGGCTCCGGGACAGATTCAAACAACGCTGAGGAGGCGGCGCACGGCGCCAAGGGGGTAAGAATGACGGCTGTGCTGCGTCACGTGACAAAAGGAAAGTGCCACCTACCGGACGGTATAACGGTAGGAGGGGACACATTTCATAAGTGTTAGGTTCAGCATGTGCAAGGAGCACCACGAAAAGAGGCACTTTTTCCCTTTGCATCATTACTAGTGTTGAGCGATACCGTCCGATACTTGAAAGTATCGGTATCGGAAAGTATCGGCCGATACCGGCAAAGTATCGGATCCAATCCGATACCGATACCCGATACCAATACAAGTCAATGGGACTCAGGTATCGGACGGTATTCCTGATGGTTCCCAGGGTCTGAAGGAGAGGAAACTCTCCTTCAGGCCCTGGGAACCATATTAATGTGTAAAAGAAAGAATTAAAATAAAAAATATCGCTATACTCACCTGTCCGACGCAGCCGGGACCTCAGCGAGGGAACCGGCAGCGTTGTTTGTTTAAAATTCGCGCTTTTACTTGGTTACGTGAGGTCCCGGCTTGTGATTGGTCAGGGCGGCCATGTTGCCGGGACGCGGACCAATCACATCAAGCCGTGACGAAATTACGTCACGGCTTGCTGTGATTGGTCCGAGTCCCGGCAACATGGCCGCCATTAACCAATCACAAGCCGTGACGTCACGGGAGGCTGGACATGCGCGTATTTTGAAAAGCGCGCGTGTCCAGCCTCCAGTGACGTCCCGGCTTATGATTGGTCACGGCGCCATGTTGCCGGGACGCGGACCAATCACAGCAAGCCGTGACGAAATTACGTCACGGCTTGCTGTGATTGGTCCGCGTCCCGGCAACATGGCCGCCATTAACCAATCACAAGCCGTGACGTCACAGGAGGCTGGACACGCGCGCTTTTCAAAATACGCGCATGTCCAGCCTCCCGTGACGTCCCGGCTTGTGATTGGTTAATGGCGGCCATGTTGCCGGGACGTCACTGGAGGCTGGACACGCGCGCTTTTCAAAATACGCGCATGTCCAGCCTCCCGTGACGTCCCGGCTTGTGATTGGTTAATGGCGGCCATGTTGCCGGGACGTCACTGGAGGCTGGACACGCGCGCTTTTCAAAATACGCGCATGTCCAGCCTCCCGTGACGTCCCGGCTTGTGATTGATTAATGGCGGCCATGTTGCCGGGACGTCACTGGAGGCTGGACACGCGCGCTTTTCAAAATACGCGCATGTCCAGCCTCCCGTGACGTCACGGCTTGTGATTGGTTAATGGCGGCCATGTTGCCGGGACGCGGACCAATCACAGCAAGCCGTGACGTAATTTCGTCACGGCTTGCTGTGATTGGTCCGCGTCCCGGCAACATGGCCGCCCTGACCAATCACAAGCCGGGACTTCACGTAACCAAGTAAAAGCGCGAAATTTAAACAAAGAACGCTGCCGGTTCCCTCGCTGAGGTCCCGGCTGCGTCGGACAGGTGAGTATAGCGATATTTTTTATTTTAATTCTCTTTTTTACACATTATTACATTAATGTTGTTGCGATACCCGATACCCGATATCACAAAAATATCGGATCTCGGTATCGGAAATTCCGATACAGCAAGTATCGGCCGATACCCGATACTTGCAGTATCGGAATGCTCAACACTAATCATTACTGCTGCACAAGGTGGCTCCTTCAGTAACAAACGCCTGGGGGGGGGACAGGTTCCCTTAAAATTAACTTGTTGTGCCTGCGTGGCGGTCGCAGTACACGTTGCCATATACACAGCAGGGGAACAGCTGGCGGTGCTGAACCCCACTAACACATTGGCGAGGTGTTTGGCTCTGTGCTTACAGCACTTCTGGACAGCAACTAGCGGTGTTGGAGCCCAGGGACATGAGGAGGAGGAGGTGGAGGAGATAGGAGGGATTGCCACACACACAGCTGGGGAACAGCTGACGTTACTGAACCCCAATAACAGAGGAGCGACTGTTGGGACTGTGCGTACAGCACTACCAGGCAACAACTAGCGGTGTTGGAGCCCAGGGACAGGGGGAGGAGGAGGTGGAGGAGATAGGAGGGATTGCCACACACACAGCAGGGGAGCAGCTGACGTTACTGAACCCCAATAACAGAGGAGCGACTGTTGGGACTGTGCGTACAGCACTACCAGGCAACAACTAGCGGTGTTGGAGCCCAGGGACAGGAGGAGGAGGAGGTGGAGGAGATAGGAGGGATTGCCACACACACAGCTGGGGAACAGCTGACGTTACTGAACCCCAATAACAGAGGAGCGACTGTTGGGACTGTGCGTACAGCACTACCAGGCAACAACTAGCGGTGTTGGAGCCCAGGGACAGGGGGAGGAGGAGGTGGAGGAGATAGGAGGGATTGCCACACACACAGCAGGGGAGCAGCTGACGTTACTGAACCCCAATAACAGAGGAGCGACTGTTGGGACTGTGCGTACAGCACTACCAGGCAACAACTAGTGGTGTTGGAGCCCAGGGACAGGGGGAGGAGGAGGTGGAGGAGATAGGAGGGAATGCCACACACACAGCAGGGGAGCAGCTGACGTTACTGAACCCCAATAACAGAGGAGCGACTGTTGGGACTGTGCGTACAGCACTACCAGGCAACAACTAGCGGTGTTGGAGCCCAGGGACAGGAGGAGGAGGAGGTGGAGGAGATAGGAGGGATTGCCACACACACAGCTGGGGAACAGCTGACGTTACTGAACCCCAATAACAGAGGAGCGACTGTTGGGACTGTGCGTACAGCACTACCAGGCAACAACTAGCGGTGTTGGAGCCCAGGGACAGGGGAGGAGGAGGTGGAGGAGATAGGAGGGATTGCCACACACACAGCAGGGGAGCAGCTGACGTTACTGAACCCCAATAACAGAGGAGCGACTGTTGGGACTGTGCGTACAGCACTACCAGGCAACAACTAGCGGTGTTGGAGCCCAGGGACAGGGGGAGGAGGAGGTGGAGGAGATAGGAGGGATTGCCACACACACACAGCAGGGGAACAGCTGACGTTACTGAACCCCAATAACAAAGGAGCGACTGTTGGGACTGTGCGTACAGCACTACCAGGCAACAACTAGCGGTGTTGGAGCCCAGGGACAGGGGGAGGAGGAGGTAAAGGAGATAGGAGGGATTGCCACACACACAGCAGGGGAGCAGCTGACGTTACTGAACCCCAATAACAGAGGAGCGACTGTTGGGACTGTGCGTACAGCACTACCAGGCAACAACTAGCGGTGTTGGAGCCCAGGGACAGGGGGAGGAGGAGGTAAAGGAGATAGGAGGGATTGCCACACACACAGCAGGGGAGCAGCTGACGTTACTGAACCCCAATAACAGAGGAGCGACTGTTGGGACTGTGCGTACAGCACTACCAGGCAACAACTAGCGGTGTTGGAGCCCAGGGACAGGGGGAGGAGGAGGTGGAGGAGATAGGAGGGATTGCCACACACACAGCAGGGGAGCAGCTGACGTTACTGAACCCCAATAACAGAGGAGCGACTGTTGGGACTGTGCGTACAGCACTACCAGGCAACAACTAGCGGTGTTGGAGCCCAGGGACAGGAGGAGGAGGAGGTGGAGGAGATAGGAGGGATTGCCACACACACAGCAGGGGAGCAGCTGACGTTACTGAACCCCAATAACAGAGGAGCGACTGTTGGGACTGTGCGTACAGCACTACCAGGCAACAACTAGCGGTGTTGGAGCCCAGGGACAGGGGGAGGAGGAGGTGGAGGAGATAGGAGGGATTGCCACACACACAGCAGGGGAGCAGATGACGTTACTGAACCCCAATAACAGAGGAGCGACTGTTGGGACTGTGAGTACAGCACTACCAGGCAACAACTAGCGGTGTTGGAGCCCAGGGACAGGGGGAGGAGGAGGTGGAGGAGATAGGAGGGATTGCCACACACACAGCAGGGGAGCAGCTGACGTTACTGAACCCCAATAACAGAGGAGCGACTGTTGGGACTGTGCGTACAGCACTACCAGGCAACAACTAGCAGTGTTGGAGCCCAGAGACAGGAGGAGGAGGAGGTGGAGGAGATAGGAGGGATTGCCACACACACAGCTGGGGAACAGCTGACGTTACTGAACCCCAATAACAGAGGAGCGACTGTTGGGACTGTGCGTACAGCACTACCAGGCAACAACTAGCGGTGTTGGAGCCCAGGGACAGGAGGAGGAGGAGGTGGAGGAGATAGGAGGGATTGCCACACACACAGCTGGGGAACAGCTGACGTTACTGAACCCCAATAACAGAGGAGCGACTGTTGGGACTGTGCGTACAGCACTACCAGGCAACAACTAGCGGTGTTGGAGCCCAGGGACAGGGGGAGGAGGAGGTGGAGGAGATAGGAGGGATTGCCACACACACAGCAGGGGAGCAGCTGACGTTACTGAACCCCAATAACAGAGGAGCGACTGTTGGGACTGTGCGTACAGCACTACCAGGCAACAACTAGCGGTGTTGGAGCCCAGGGACAGAGGGAGGAGGAGGTGGAGGAGATAGGAGGGATTGCCACACACACAGCAGGGGAGCAGCTGACGTTACTGAACTCCAATAACAGAGGAGCGACTGTTGGGACTGTGCGTACAGCACTACCAGGCAACAACTAGCGGTGTTGGAGCCCAGGGACAGGAGGAGGAGGAGGTGGAGGAGATAGGAGGGATTGCCACACACACAGCAGGGGAGCAGCAGGCGTTACTGAACCCCACTAACACATTTGCGAGGTGTTTGGCTCTGTGCGTACAGCACTTCTGGACAGCAACTAGCGGTGTTGGAGCCCAGGGACAGGAGGAGAAGCAGAGGAACACAATGTAGGCCGAAGCCTGATTGGAGAAAGTCGAAAGGGAACCTTTAACTCCCCCCCCAAGGCGTTTGTAGCTGAAAGAGTCAGCTTGTGCAGCACAAAAGATGCAAAAGGAAAAGGTGGCTCTTTTCATTATGCTCCTTGCAAACACAGAACTAAACACTTATAAAATGTGTCCCCTGAAACCGTGAGACCGTCCCGGAGGTGGGACTTTCCTTCGTAATATGACGCAGCACAGCTGTCATTCCTACCCCCTCGGCGCCGTGCCCCGGCTCCTCAGCGTTGTTTGATTCCGTCCCGGAGCCTGCGCTGTTATGTTATCCCTTCGCCAGGCACACTTAGCGCTGCCCGTCTTCTGACATCATTTGGTGTCAGGCTGGCTGCGCCTGTGCGGCCGCGCTGGCCGAGAGCCCGCCTTGCAGTGTCGTCTAATGTAATCCCACCGCGGGCCTGGGATCCGTGGCCATGCGCAGTGCATATCCTCGCCTCTCACTCCCCTCCCTACGGCTTCTTCAGACTGTGCAGCGTCACGGCCGTGGCATGCTATTAGGGATCAGCTGACGGCGCACAGTCTGAAGAAGGCGTAGGGAGATGAGTGAGAGGCGGAGGTTCAGATATGCACTGCGCATGTCCATGGATCTCAGGCCCCCAGTGGGATTAAATCAGAAGACAATGCGAGGCGGGCTCTCGGCCAGCGCGGCCGCACAGGCGCAGCCAGCCTGACACCAAATGATGTCAGAAGATGGGCAGCG
Source organism: Ranitomeya variabilis (assembly GCF_051348905.1). NCBI lineage: Eukaryota > Metazoa > Chordata > Amphibia > Anura > Dendrobatidae > Ranitomeya > Ranitomeya variabilis. Next base: position 94,922,393 of record NC_135234.1, read on the forward strand.
CTAAGTGTGCCTGGCCAAGGGATAACATAACAGCGCAGGCTCCGGGACGGAATCAAACAACGCTGAGGAGCCGGGGCACGGCGCCGAGGGGGTAGGAATGACAGCTGTGCTGCGTCATATTACGAAGGAAAGTCCCACCTCCGGGACGGTTTTACGGTATCAGTGGACACATTTTATAAGTGTTAAGTTCTGCGTGTGCAAGGAGCATAATGAAAATAGCTACCTTTTCCTTGTGCAGCATTACTGCTGCACAAGGTGGATCTTTCAGTAACAAACGCCTTGGGGGGGGGGGGGACAGGTTCCCTTACATTTCAGTTGTTGTGTCAGCGTGGCGGTCACAGGACACATTGCCGGCTACACAGCTGGGGATCAGCTGACGTTACTGAAACCCAATAACACTGGGTCGTATGTTTTGACTGTGCAGACGGCACTTCTGAGCCTCAACTGGCGGTGTTGGAGCCCAGGAATTTAAGTTCAGGTGGTAGAAAGATGAACACAACAGGAGACCTGGATAACGTAGACAGTCACCTAATTATTTAATCAGGAAGAGGAGTGGCAAATTCCTTCGAGATCCAGGCCTTGTTCATTTTCAGGAAAGTAAGCCGGTCAACGTTATCGGAGGATAGTCGCATGCGACGGTCAGTTAGTACACCACCTGCAGCACTAAAGACGCGTTCCGATAATACACTAGCCGCAGGGCAAGCCAGCACCTCCAATGCATACTGGCTTAACTCTGGCCATGTATCCAGCTTTGAGACCCAAAACTTGAAAGGGGAAGAGCCGTCTGGGAGTACAGCAAGAGGGCAAGACATGTAGTCTGTCACCATCTGACGGAACCGTTGCCTCCTGCTGACTGGAGCCGTCTGTGATGGTGTAGACTTTTGTGGCAGGCACAGAAAACTGTGCCACAGTTGGGCCATACTGGTCTTGCCTTGGGCAGAGGCACTGCTTCTGCTCCCTCTTTGTGCAGAGCCTCCACCACTGCCTGGACGCACTGAGCTGCTTTGTAATGCACTAGCAGAACTTCTCTCACTTGGAATGGAGAAGATGATGGAATTCACCAGTGTGTCTTGGTACTCCCGCATTTTTCGCTCCCGGTTCAACGGTATGATGAGGCTTTCTACGTTGTCCCAGTAGCGAGGATCGAGGAGGGTGAACACCCAATAATCAGACATGTTGAGAATGTGGGCGATGCGGCGGTCGTTTCTCAGGCACTGCAGCATGTAATCCACCATGTGCTGCAGACTGCCAACTGCCCAAGAAACGCTGTCCCCTGCTGGAGGCGTGATCTCTGCCTGCTCGTCATCACCCCACCCTCGCTGTACACACTGAGTACTGGACAATTGTGTAACTCCCTCCTCTGGACGGATGTCTTCCTCCTCCATTGACTCCTCCTCATCCTCCTCACAAACTGTCCCCTGCCTACACGTTTGTGAGGAACCACGTGGCGCTGACTGTCCAGAAGATGATGGAAGTGGTGAATCCTCATCCTCCACCTCTTCCACAACATCATCCCTTAGCGCTTGCAGTGATTTTTCAAGCAGGCAGATAAGGGGGACAGTCATGCTGACTAGTGCATCATCTGCACTCGCCATCCGCGTGGAATAATCAAAGGGACGCAAAACCTGGCAGACGTCATTCATAGTGGCCCACTCTGTGGTTGTGAAGTCTGTACGGCGCGGAGTGCGACTTCTTTGCGCCTGATACAGCTGGTACTCCATTACAGCTTGCTGCTGCTCACACAACCGCTCCAACATATGTAACGTGGAATTCCACCTGGTAGGTAGGTCACATATGATGCGATGTTCCGGCAGGTGGTGTCGGCGGTGCAGAGCCGCAATGCGCGCTTTTGCCGTGCTGGAACGCCGCAAGTGAGCACACTCTAGGCGGACCTTGTGCAGCAGCGCATCAAGATCCGGATAGTCCCTCAAAAAACTCTGCACGACCAAATTGAGCGCATGTGCCAGACATGGGATGTGAGTGAGGTTGCCAAGGCCCAGAGCTGCCACCAGATTTCGGCCATTATCACACACTACCATGCCTGATTGGAGATTCGCTGGCACAAACCACACATCGCTCTCCTGCTTGATGGCATTCCAGAGCTCCTGCGCTGTGTGGCTTCGATTCCCCAAAGAAATTAATTTCAAGACGGCCTGTTGACGTTTGGCCACGGCTGTGCTCATGTCGGTCGTAACAGGTAAACGTTCATCACGGGTCCATGTGGAGGTGGACTGTGACGGCTCCTGCAGCGATGATTCTGAGGAACTGGTGTAAGATGAGGAGTCAATGCGTACAGAATGGATTCCTGCAATCCTTGGAGTGGGCAGGACACGTCCTGCGCCACTCGCACGGTCTGTACCCGGCTCAATGACATTAACCCAATGGGCAGTGAGGGAAAGGTATCGCCCCTGTCCATGTTGACTGGTCCACGCATCGGTGGTGAGGTGGACCTTGCTACTGACGGCATTCAGTAGCGCGTGTTTTATGTGTCCCTCCACATGCTTGTGCAGGGCAGGGACGGCTTGCCTGCTGAAGTAAAAGCGGCTGGGCACATTGTACTGGGGGACTGCCAATGACATCAAGTCACGGAAGCTGTCAGTCTCCACCAGCCTGAATGACAGCATTTCCAGTGACAGAAGTTTGGCAATGCCTGCAGTCAGAGCCTGTGCTCGTGGGTGGTTTGACGAGAAAGGCCGCCTTTTCTCCCATGCCTGTACTACCGATGGCTGTAGACTGGGCTGGGAGTGTGTGGATGACTGGGAAAGTGGTGCTGCGGGTGGAATTACAGCGGGTCTCTGGACAACAGGGCCAGAGGTTCTTCCACGGCGATCCTGGGAGGAAGCCGAACCAGCTGCGTGTGAGCTGGAGGAAGAGGCAACACGAGCTGAAGAGGTGGTAGCTGCCGCTGTTGTTTGGCCTAGCTCTTCAGTGTGTTTTTGTAACTCCGCAGCGTGCCTGTTGCGCACATGTTTCCACATGTTGGAGGTATTGAGGTTGCTGTCATTTCGACCTCTTTTTACTTTGTGATGACACACCTTGCATTTGACATAGCAAATGTCATCTGCAACTGTGTCAAAAAAGGACCAGGCACTGCAAGTCTTGGGAGCGCTCTTTTTGGCTTTTGGAAGAGACATGCTCCTAACGGGTGCCAAAGCGGAGGCTGCAGGATCCGCAGTCTTCCCCCTCCCTCTCCCTCTTTGGGCTGTACGGGGAATCTCTTCCTCAGAGCTGCTCCCACCACCTTCCTGTCCCTCACGCCAAGATGGGTCAAGGACCTCATCATCTACACTACCCTCTGCCCCCAACTGCTCCTCCTGGGTAGTCTCAGCAGCAGAGCACGCACCAGTAAGTGGCACCTGAGTGTCATCATCAGCGGATGCGGCCTGCGATGTGGTGACCGGAGGCACTGGCCCACCCGCCTCTTCAGACTCAGAGAGAAAAAGCTGTTGGGCATCACTGCACCCTGCCTCTTCTTCCATTTCTCCAATGCTGCTTGGCTGGCCCCCTGTTTCCAAGCCAAGAGATTCAGAGAACAGAAGTAGAGACGGCTCCTGTCCTGGGCTCTCTGTCTGCCTGGGCAATTTGGCAGGTGGTGAAGAGACAGATGGCTGCTCTCCAGTGCTCTGTGTCTGAGAGGATGTGGCACTAATTGAAGTTGATGCATTAGCTGCCATCCATCCGACAACGGCTTCAATTTGTTCTTCACGCAGCAGCGGTGTACGGCGCTCTGCGACAAAGCTGCGCATGAAGGACTGTTCCCTGGTGAAAGTGGGTGCTGATGAGTCACCGGTGCCCGCAGCAGGCACAGAATCCCCATGTCCCCTCCCTGCTCCGCGCCCACGCCCACGCCCACGTGCCTTACTCACTGCCTTCTTCATCTTGGTTGACTGATAAAGATAAGCAGAAAAGTACTAACGGCTTTGTGTGCTTATTCCTGAACAACTCCAAACAGGTATAAGAAACACTAATTTTCTAAAGTGTGGACTAGACTTTAATATGAGCTAATGTGGCCTACACAAATGTAAAGTGGTGTCACTGGTGTGTTTGGTGAACTTTATTATTTTTTTTTTTTGGGGGGGCTGAACTGACAACAGAGAGAGCTGCAGTCACACGGAGACGTGCAGACAGCCATAAACGGCGCTGCAAGGCCAGAAAACCCTTCTCTACGTTATCCTATGTAGTGTTTTTCCACAAATTAGCTGGAGACGGGTGGAAAGACACTAATAGGATTTTTTTGAAAAAATGTGCAGCAGCCTGCACTACTTAAAAGAAAAGGAAAATTGATTTTACGGTATGACACAGTGAAGAACCCTGAGCTGGAGACAACCAGGCTATGGCTGCTCACAGACTACAGGGCGAGCTGCAGTCACACGGAGACCATGCAGACAGCCGTAAACGGCGCTGCAAGGCCCAAAAACCCTCCTCTACGTTATCCTATGTAGTGTTTTTCCACAAGTTAGCTGGAGACGGGTGGAAAGACACTAATAGGATTTTTTTGAAAAAATGTGCAGCAGCCTGCACTACTTAAAAGAAAAGGAAAATTGATTTTACGGTATGACGCAGTGAAGAACCCTGAGCTGGAGACAACCAGGCTATGGCTGCTCACAGACTACAGGGCGAGCTGCAGTCACACGGAGACCGTGCAGACAGCCGTAAACGGCGCTGCAAGGCCCAAAAACCCTCCTCTACGTTATCCTATGTAGTGTTTTTCCACAAATTAGCCGGAGACGGGTGGAAAGACACTAATAGGATTTTTTTGAAAAAATTAGCAGCAGACTACACTACTTGGAAAAAAAAAAAAAAAAAACAGTATGAGGCAATGAACCACCCTCCCTGAACTGAATACAACCAGCTATGGATGGCCTATGTGGCTGCACTCAGACTAGAGAGTGGGCTGCACTCACACACACACACACACACACAGACCTTGCAGATCGCTGTGAAAACAGCGCTACAAGGCAAAAGCAAGGTGAATAGTAGGTGAACACAGCGGTTGCTAAATTAGCCTTTGAAAAGCACAAAAAAGCAAATCGCTATCTCTAAACTGGCCCTCAGTCAGCAAACAGCGTCCTGTCACCAACTGAATTCACAGCAGAGTGAGCGCAAAATGGCGCCAGCGACTTTTAAACTGCATCATGACACCATTTCAGCAGCCAATCACAGCCATGCCAGTAGTTTCATGCCCTCCATGCTGAACAGGATGTGCCCACACTTGGAATCATTGTCATTGGCTGAATTTGTGCAGTTTGAATCTGGGAACTTCCGATTCCGGTATCCGATACGCGGCAAGTATCGGAATCCCGGAATCGGAATTCCGATACCGCAAGTATCGGCCGATACCCGATACTTGCAGTATCGGAATGCTCAACACTACTAATATCGTGTGTGTGCAGATGCGTGTATGTTATCTGGTTAAAGCTCCAAATGATTCCCTTCCCTTGTGTTGTTGTATGTGGTTGGGTGTTTGGAGCTGACTAGCTGTGTCATTTCAGCAGCGTTCACCAGTGCAGCGCCGTACGCAACTAGTGCGCTTTCCAGGCCCTAGTTAGGGTGCTTACTGGCATCCGCCAGAGCGGCGCTGCACCACCTAGTGTGGTAAATCTATTAGCATTTACTTTTCCCCTCTTACCGCAATTGTGGCGCCAAGCATTAGTGGGTCTAGAGGGACTCTAACCCTGTGTCCTTGGGGTAGAGTCCTGTGACCCAACAGTAGTATTCACTCTGCAGTATTGCGGCCCTGTGACGCAACAGGGTTCGCCTCTTTACATAGAGGGTGAAGCTAACCCATGTGTGTTCACATTATACCGCCATATACTGTGCGGCATTACCGAGCAGCAGGTGTCATATATAAAGCTTATTGAAGTCATTAAAATCATATAAAAAGAGAGAACATAGGGTAATACAGTAATGCTCTTCAGGTGTCCACTTCTTCCGCAGCGGGTCCGCAGCAGCTTTCCATGCGTTTACAGTACAATGTAAACCTATAGAAAATGCAATCCGCAGTGCACATGCTGCGGAAAAAAACACGTAGAAACGCTGCGGGTTACATTCCGCAGCATGTCAATTCTCTGTGCGGATTCTGCAGCAGTTTACACCTGCTCCATAATAGGAATCCGCATGCGTAAAACCGCAGGTGGAATCCGCACAAAATCCGTGGTAAATCCACAGTAAATCCGCAAGCAAAATGCAGTGCCTTTTACCTGCGGATTTCTCAAATCCGCTGCGGAAAAATCCGCAGAGCTCAACACTACGTGTGCGCATATATTGAACTCTCCTGCATGTGAAACCAAACACAAAACTGAAACACCCAAACAATTACTGTGAAAACTGTGGCCACGGGCCATTTGTAAGACCCGGACTGGAGGGAGAGATTTATCCCACTGCCATCCTATAGATCTCTCCAAAAATAAAAGCCCAAGACAGGTTTTCCTAAACTGGCTTGGTCAAATTTCATGACCCCGTCCACACTTAATTTGCATGGTAACCACAGCAGTGACTGTGATAACAATGCACTCTAACAGTTCAGTATGCTTCCATATATAATTCCCCTCACTATCTCACATATTTTCTCCCTCTATTCAAACTTGTGAGGTTGAACACCTGTCACCATACAGGGTGGTTGCGACAGGGCATCCACATTCCCTTGTGACTTCCCAGCTTGATGTTCCATGGAAAAACTGAAATTTTGTAAGGACAGAAACCATCTGGTGACCCAAGCATTCCACTGCTTAACATTTTAGCATCCAGACGAGGGAAGAATGGTCTGTCACCAGGCGAAACTGTCACCCTAGCAGAGGCGTAGCTAGGGTTTTGGTCCGGGTGGGGCGAAGCTTCTGAGTGAGCCCCTAGCCAAGTAACCTTGATTACAATTCGGTGATGCGCCCTAATACTGGAGGAGAACCTCAGCAGATGACCGCGCTGTAACTGAAGATAATCTCTATATAAAGACCAACATAGATATTACCACCATATGGTCAGTGGTAGATACCAGCCCTACAGAACATATAACAGATCACTGCACAGTTACAGATAATGTCTTAGGCTACTTTCACACTAGCGTCGGGAAAGACCCGTCGCTGTGCGTCGGGCCGACGTTCCCGACGCTAGCGTGGTCTCCGCCGCACAACGGGGGCAGCGGATGTATTTTTCCAACGCATCCGCTGCCCCATTGTGAGGTGCGGGGAAGTGCGGGGAGGTGGGGGCGGAGTTCCGGCCGCGCATGCGCGGTCGGAAAAAGCGGACCGTCGGGAGCAAAAAACGTTACGTGTAACGTTTTTTTCTCCCGACGGTCCGCTACCACACGCCCAAGCGTCGCAAAACGGACGCGACGTTTGGCAATGCGTCGCAAATGCGTCGCTAATGTTAGTATATGACGAAAAAACGTATCCAGCAAGAACTTTTGCTGGATGCGTATTTTCGGCAAAACGACGCATTTGCGACGTATTGCAGTTAACGCTAGTGTGAAAGTAGCCTTACCACTGACGTCCTTTCTGATGGAATCATTCATTTTTCCCTTCTTTTCCATCTGGCCCAGACCGACATGACAACGTCTTCCAGCCACGACTCGTCTGCAGAGAATACATCAAAGACACGTTTCACTTCTCATATTCCAGCCCCATCACCATCTACTACCAACCAGCACAAACTCCTCATCCTGCTTATACCCAAAACTGGGCTGCTGCTGCCGTATGTGTCCCTATTACTGCACCTATAGCCCCAATACTGAGCAGCTGCTGCTGTATGTGTCCCTATTACCGCACCTAATACCCCAATACTGAGCCGCTGCTGCCGTATGTGTCCCTATTACTGCCCCTGATACCCCAATACTGAGCCGCTGCTGCCGTATGTGACCCTATTACTGCACCTAATAACCCAATACTGAGCCGCTGCTGCCGTATGTGTCCCTATTACTGCCCCTGATACCCCAATACTGAGCCGCTGCTGCCGTATGTGTCCCTATTACTGCACCTGATACCCCAATACTGAGCCGCTGCTACCGTATGTATCCCTATCACTGCCCCTGATACCCCAATACTGAGCCGCTGCTGCCGTATGTGACCCTATTACTGCACCTAATACCCCAATACTGAGCCGCTGCTGCCGTATGTGTCCCTATTACTGCCCCTGATACCCCAATACTGAGCCGCTGCTGCCGTATGTGTCCCTATTATTGCACCTGATACCCCGAAACTGAGCCGCTTCTGCAGTATGTGTCTCTATTACTGCACCTGATACCCCAATACTGAGCCACTGCTGCCGTATGTGTCCCTATTACTGCCCCTGATACCCCAATACTGAGCCGCTGCTGCTGTATGTGTCCCTATTACTGCACCTGGTACCCCAATACTGAGCCGCTTCTGTCGTATGTGTCTCTATTACTGCACCTGATACCCCAGTACTGAGCCGCTGCTGCCGTATGTGTCCCTATTACTGCACCTGCTGTGTGGTTCTCTGTGCCCTCTAAATTCTAAAGCATCCCCCTATATTATAGTAATGCCGGGTGCAAGTGCCCTAGAAAACACTGCCCATATTTTTTCCCTAGAATGTAATAATGCCCTGTGTGCCCCTTTGATAGCCACAGTAACCTGAGTTCCCCTATAACAATAAGTGCCCACTTTACATTTAATAAAGTCCCGAGTCTCCCCCTGTACAGCTTCCCTATACACAGTATGATGCTCTCTTATACACAGTATAATGCACCCACTCAGTACTCCTTAGTAGCCCCCAAACTGTTTGATGGCTCCAACAATGTATAATGACCCCCCACACTGTAATCTCCATACTGTATGATGGCCCCCTAGATAGCCTCCATATACAGTAGCATAATGCAACAAAATAGTCCACAATATAGTATAATGCCCTCCCCATAGGCAGACTCTATAGCATACGGCAGCCCCCATAGGCAGACACTGTAATAAGGCAGCACCCCATATAGGCAGACACTGTAATAAGGCAGCACCCCCATATAGGCAGACCCTGTATTAAGGCAGTACCCCCATAGGCAGACTCTGTAGTATAAGGCAGCACCCCCATAGGCAGACAATGTAATAAGGTGGCAGACCCTGTAATAAGGCAGCACCCCCATCATCAGACCCTGTAATAAGGCAGACCCATAGTCAGACCCTGTAATAAGGCAGCATCCCCATAGTCAGACCCTGTAATAAGGCAGAACTCCTATAGGCAGGCCCTGTAATAAGGCAGCACCCCTATACACAGACCCTATAAAAAAGGCAGCCCCTGTAATAAGGCAGCACCCCCATAGTCAGACCCTGTGAAAAGGCAGCCCCTGTAATAAGGCAGCACCCCCATAGTCAGACCCTGTAATGAGGCAGCCACCACAGTGAGACCCTGTATTAGGCAGCCCCCCCATATTCAGACCCTGTAATAAGGCAGCACCCTTATAGGCAAACCCTGTAATAAGGCAGCACCCCTATAGGCAGACCCTGTAATAAGGCAGCCCCCCATAGTCAGAGCCTGTAATAAGGCAGCACCCCTATAGGCAGACCCTGTAATAAGGCAGCACCCCCATAGGCAGACCCCGTAATAAGGTAGCAGCAGCCATTAAAAAAAAATACTCACCTCTCTTCTTCCTGGTTCCTGCGCTGCTCCCACTGATTTCTTGGCAGCTGGCGCCGGGCAGTGACGTCATCGTGCCCGCTGTCAGCGTCAGTTACGTCAGATGCTGACACTGACAGGGGGATGATGGGAGAATGAGAACAGTGCTCCTACTCCCATCATTGTGATTAGCTGTATCGGCTAAATGCTGGTACAGCTGATCTTCCAATGACGAGCAGGGGGCCCGGTGCCCGCCTGCTCAGGGGCCCCATAGCGGCCAGGCGGCAGAGCAGGGAGATCGATTCTCCCTGCTCTGCCACAGAATGTAACTGTATCGGCGCGCTGCGCGTGCCGATACAGTTACAGTAGCGTAGCTACGGGTGGACCCCTCTGTCAGATGCACCTGTCAGTAACCCTTTCTTAGATAAAATGTTGTAAAGTACTGGGTCTTTTCCAATCTCTCAATCAACTCGTCCACCCAGAGCATTGCATAAAGATAAAATTTTGACACCTTATTCAATTTCGGAAAATCGTCACAGAACTACAACGACCCGTTGGGCTTTTGAATCAGTGTAATGGGACTAGCCCGCTCATTCCTGGACTCCTGAATGGCTTCTAACTTGAGCATCTTCTTTACATCTTCTCAGATGGCTTGCCTCTGGGCCTCTAGCACATGATACGGTTTCATACGAACTCTTACCTGAGGCTCAGTGACAAAGTCATGCCAGATCACAGACGTCCAACTGGGCAGTTCTGAGATTACATCTGTATTCCGCTGCAATAATTTCCAAGTCTCCTGTCGCTGTTGTTTCAAGACTAGCACTAATCTTTACCTCGTTCGCTGGCTCTTCCTGGGCTGGTGTCAGAGGGACCATAGGAGATGCGACCAGAGTTGGCTCTGTAACCAGACTGTTATGACCTGGTGGGTACGGAGCGGTACTGAGATGACCTGGTGGGTAAAACCAATCATGGACTCACTTAGAGGAGGTAGCAGCTCCACAGACAGTAATCACTGATATGACCTAGTGAATACGGAGCAGCACTGAAATGACCTGGTGGGTAAAACAAAAGTAGTACTAGCTCTGAGGAGGTGGTAACTTTACTGACCGCAATCCCTACTCCTAACACCAACACTAGAAATAGCCGTGGAGCGTACCTAACTCTGCCTATACGCCTCTGCACAGCCTAAGAACTAGCTACCCCTGAAGATGGAAACAGAAAACTATCTCGCCTCAGAGAAACCCCCAAAGGAAGATAGCCCCCCACAAATATTGATGGTGAGTGGAGAGGGAAATGACAAACTCAGAAATGAAACTAGATTTTTAGCAAAGGAGGCCAATACTATCTAAATAGACAGAGATAGAAAAGGTTACTGTGCGGTCAGTATAAAAACTAAAAGTCCACGCAGAGTTTACAAAAAATAACCACCACACCGACTCACGGTATGGAGGGGCAAATCTGCGACCCCAGAGCTTCCAACTAGCCGGAATTTTTCATAATGACAAGCTGGACAAAAGAGGCATAAATTGAACTGAACAGAAGGTCATAAGCAGGGAAACACCCAAAAACTAGCAGACTTATCTTAAGCTGAAAATGGACTGGCCAACAGAGAACTTCCAGGAAAGGACTGAATCCACAGGAAATACATTGACAGCTGGCATCCACTACAGCCAAAAGCCCAGTTAAATAACAAGGCCAGGAAACAGATTAGTGAACGCAGCTGCTAAGTTCCACTTGAAACCACTAGAGGGAGCCCAAGAGCAGAACTCCCAAAAATACCATTCGCAACCACAGGATGGAGCCCAAGAACGGAATTCACAACACCAGACACTCCCAATCTTTCCATGCCTTTAGTAGAGTGACATGGTATATTTGCTTGAGTTTCTTCTTCCAGCAGTGATAGACCCTGTATTTCATTATTTTCTCTGACATCATCCGCAACCACAGGATGGAGCCCAAGAATGGAATTTACAACAGTACCCCCTCCTTGAGGAGGGGTCACCGAATCCTCACCAGAGCCCCCAGGCCGATCTGGACGAGCCAAATGAAAAGCACGTACCAAATCGGCAGCATGGACATCGGAGGCAAAAATCCAAGAGTTATCCTCCTGGCCATAACCCTTCCACTTGACCAGATACTGAAGTTTCCGCCTTGAAAGACGAGAATCCAAAATCGTCTCCACCACATATTCCAGCTCCCCCTCAACCAACACAGGAGCAGGATGGTCAACGGAGGGAACCATGGGCACCACATATCTCCGCAACAAAGATCTATGGAACACATTATGAATGGAAAACGAAGCTGAAAGGGCCAAACGAAAAGACACCGGATTGATAATTTCCAAAATCCTATAAGGACCAATAAAACGATGTTTGAACTTAGGGGAAGATACCTTCATAGGAACATGACGAGAAGACAACCAGACCAAATCCCCAACCCGAAGCCGGGGACCAACGCACTGACGGCGGTTAGCAAAACGTTGAGCCTTTTCCTGAGACAATGTTAAATTGTCCACCACATGAGTCCAAATCCGCTGCAACCTGTCCACCACAGAATCTACCCCAGGACAGTCTGAAGGCTCAACCTGCCCTGAAGAAAAACGAGGATGAAAACCGAAATTGCAAAAAAAAGGCGAAACCAAAGTAGCCCGATTATTAAGGGCAAACTCGGCCAACGACAAGAAGGTAACCCAATCATCCTGATCAGCAGACACAAAGCATCTCAAGTAGGTTTCCAAGGTCTGATTGGTTCGCTCCATCTGTCCATTTGTCTGAGGGTGAAACGCCGAAGAAAAAGACAAATTAATGCCCATTCTACCACAAAAGGACCGCCAAAACCTAGAAACAAACTAGGTACCTCTGTCAGACACAATATTCTCTGGAATACCATGCAAACGAACCACATGCTGGAAAAACAAAGGAACCAAATCAGAGGAGGAAGGCACCTTAGGCAAAGGTACCAAATGGACCATTTTAGAAAACCGGTCAAAAACCACCCAGATGACAGACATCTTCTGAGACACAGGAAGATCAGAAATAAAATCCATGGAAATATGCGTCCAGGGCCTCTCAGGGATAGGCAAGGGCAAAAGCAACCCACTAGCACGAGAACAGCAGGGCTTAGCCCGAGCACAAATCCCACAGGACTGCACGAAGGAACGCACATCCCGTGACAAAGAAGGCCACCAAAAGGACCTGGCAACCAAATCTCTGGTTCCAAAGATCCCAGGATGACCAGCCAACACCGAACAATGGATCTCAGAAATCACCTTACTAGTCCATCTATCAGGAACAAACAATTTCCCCACAGGACAGCGGTCGGGTCTATCAGCCTGAAACTCCTGAAGCACCCGCCGCAAATCAGGGGAGATAGCAGAAAGAATCACCCCCTCCTTGAGAATACCAGCCGGCTCATGGACCCAAGGAGAATCAGGCAAAAAACTCCTAGACAAGGCATCAGCCTTCACATTCTTAGATCCCGAAAGATACGAGACCACAAAATCAAAACGGGAGAAAAACAAAGACCACCGAGCCTGTCTAGGATTCAAGCGCTTGGCCGACTCAAGGTAAATCAGATTCTTATGGTCGGTCAAGACCACAACACGATGCTTGGCTCCCTCAAGCCAATGTCGCCACTCCTCGAATGCCCACTTCATAGCCAACAACTCCCGATTGCCGACATCATAATTACGCTCAGCAGGCGAAAACTTTCTGGAGAAGAAAGCACACGGCTTCAACACAGAGCCATCAGAACTTCTCTGAGACAGAACAGCTCCTGCCCCAATCTCAGAAGCGTCGACCTCAACCTGAAAAGGGAGAGAAACATCTGGCTGACGCAACACAGGGGCAGAAGTAAAACGACGCTTAAGCTCCTGAAAGGCCTCCACAGCCGCAGAGGACCAATTCACCACATCTGCATCTTTCTTGGTCAAATCGGTCAGAGGTTTAACCACAGTAGAAAAATTAGCAATGAAGCGGCGATAAAAATTAGCAAAGCCCAAAAATTTCTGAAGGCTCTTCACAGATGTGGGCTGAGTCCAATCATAAATAGCCTGGACCTTAACAGGGTCCATTTCAATAGCCGAGGGAGAAAAAATGAACCCCAGAAAAGAAACCTTCTGAACTCCAAAAAGGCACTTAGACCCCTTCACAAACAGTGTATTAGCAGAAAGAATCTGAAATACCATCCTGACCTGCTTCACATGAGTCTCCCAATCATCGGAAAAAACCAAAATATCATCCAAATATACAATCATAAATTTATCCAAATACTCCCGGAAAATATCATGCATAAAGGACTGAAACACAGATGGAGCATTAGAGAGCCCGAAAGGCATCACAAGATATTCAAAATGGCCTTCGGGCATATTAAATGCTGTTTTCCATTCATCACCCTGTTTGATGCGGACCAGATTATACGCCGTTCGAAGGTCAATCTTGGTAAACCAGCTAGCCCCTTTAATCCAAGCAAACAAATCAGAGAGCAAAGGCAAAGGGTACTGGAATTTGACCGTGATTTTATTGAGAAGGCGATAATCTATACAGGGCCTCAAGGAGCCATCCTTCTTGGCAACAAAAAAGAACCCCGCTCCCAACGGTGACGAAGACGGGCAAATATGCCCTTTCTCCAAGGACTCCTTTACATAAGTCCGCATAGCGGCATGCTCTGGCACAGACAGATTGAAAAGTCGACCCTTAGGGAACTTACAGCCAGGAATTAAATTAATAGCACAATCACAGTCCCTATGAGGAGGCAGAGGACTGGATTTAGGCTCCTCAAATATATCCTGGAAATCTGACAAAAACTCAGGAACTTCAGAAGAAGGGGACGAGGAAATTGACATCAGAGGAATGTCACTATGTATCCCCTGACAACCCCAACTAGTCACGGACATAGATTTCCAATCCAGCACTGGATTATGTACCTGTAACCATGGAAACCCCAGCACAACCACATCATGCAAATTATGCAGCACCAAAAAGCGAATATTTTCCTGATGTGCTGGAGCCATGTTCATGGCTAACTGTGTCCAGTACTGAGGTTTATTCTTGGCCAATGGCGTAGCATCAATCCCCCTCAAGGGAATAGGACTCTGCAAAGGCTCCAAGGAAAAACCACAGCGCTTGGCAAATTCTAGGTCCATTAAATTCAGGGCAGCGCCAGAATCCACAAATGCCATAACAGAAAAGGACGACAATGAGCAAATCAGGGTAATAGACAAGAGAAATTTAGGCTGTACAGTACTGATGGTAACTGACTTAGCAACCCTCTTAGTTCACTTCGGGCAGTCAGAGATAGCATGAGTAGCGTCACCACAGTAAAAACACAGCCCATTCTGATGTCTGAACTCCTGCCGTTCTGCTCTTGTCAAAACTCTATTGCATTGCATAGGCTCAGAACTCTGTCCAGAGGACACCGCCATATGGTGCACCACCTTACGTTCATGTAAGCGCCGATCAATCTGAATGGCCAGAGACATTGATTCGTTCAAACCAGCAGGCGTGGGAAACCCCACCATAACATCTTTAAGAGCTTTAGAAAGACCCTTTCTGAAAATAGCCACCAGGGCATCCTCATTCCATTTTGTAAGCACAGACCACTTTCTAAATTTCTGACAATATATCTCTACCGCTTCCTGACACTGACACAGAGCCAGCAAAATTTTTTCTGCCTGATCCACAGAATTGGGTTAGTCATAAAGCAGTCCAAGTGCTTGAAAAAACGAATCTATATTGAGCAATGCAGGATTCCCTGGCTCAAGGGAGAATGCCCAGTCCTGCGGGTCGCCATGCAGCAGAGAAATAACAGTCTTCACCTGCTGAATGGGGTCACCAGAGGAACGGGGTCTCAGAGCAAAAAATAATCTGCAATTATTTTTAAAATTCAAAAACCTAGATCTATCCCCAGAAAACAAATCAGGAATAGGAATTCTAGGCTCAGAAACAGGAGTTTGAACAACATAGTCTTGGATACTCTGTACCCTTGCAGCGAGATGATCAACACGCGCAGACAGACCCTGAACCTCCATATCAGCACCAAGCTCCTGCACCATCCAAAAATCAAGGGGAAAAAAAGGACGAAACAAGCAACACAAAAAAAAAAAAAATAATGACTCAGAACTTTCACTTCCCTCTTTTGAGATGCATTTAACACATTGTGGGCCAGCTGTACTGTTATGACCTGGTGGGTACGGAGCAGTACTGAGATGACCTGGTGGGTAAAACCAATCATGGACTCGCTTAGAGGAGGTAGCAGCTCCACAGACAGTAATCACTGATATGACCTAGTGAATACGGAGCAGCACTGAAATGACCTGGTGGGTAAAACAAAAGTAGTACTAGCTCTGAGGAGGTGGTAACTTTACTGACCGCAATCCCTACTCCTAACACCAACACTAGAAATAGCCGTGGAGCGTACCTAACTCTGCCTATACGCCTCTGCACAGCCTAAGAACTAGCTACCCCTGAAGATGGAAACAGAAAACTATCTCGCCTCAGAGAAACCCCCAAAGGAAGATAGCCCCCCACAAATATTGACGGTGAGTGGAGAGGGAAATGACAAACTCAGAAATGAAACTAGATTTTTAGCAAAGGAGGCCAATACTATCTAAATAGACAGAGATAGAAAAGGTTACTGTGCGGTCAGTATAAAAACTAAAAGTCCACGCAGAGTTTACAAAAAATAACCACCACACCGACTCACGGTGTGGAGGGGCAAATCTGTGACCCCAGAGCTTCCAACTAGCCGGAATTTTTCATAATGACAAGCTGGACAAAAGAGACATAAATTGAACTGAACAGAAGGTCATAAGCAGGGAAACACCCAAAAACTAGCAGACTTATCTTAAGCTGAAAATGGACTGGCCAACAGAGAACTTCCAGGAAAGGACTGAATCCACAGGAAATACATTGACAGCTGGCATCCACTACAGCCAAAAGCCCAGTTAAATAACAAGGCCAGGAAACAGATTAGTGAACGCAGCTGCTAAGTTCCACTTGAAACCACCAGAGGGAGCCCAAGAGCAGAACTCCCAAAAATACCATTCGCAACCACAGGATGGAGCCCAAGAACGGAATTCATAACACCAGACACTCCCAATCTTTCCATGCCTTTAGTAGAGTGACATGGTATATTTGCTTGAGTTTCTTCTTCCAGCAGTGATAGACCCTGTATTTCATTATTTTCTCTGACATCATATGGCCTTTGCCACCTGAGTACCAAAACCAACCCTATATCCCCATCATTGAAGGACCTAACTGTGGCCTTTCTATTGTAACCTCGGCTCTGAGCTGCCTGGGCATTCTGGACATGTTCTTTTGCTATCAGCATTATGGTCGTAATATGGTCCTGCATCCTTGCAACGGGCTCTATAACGCTTTTATTTGGGGTGGGCTCCTGTTCCCATGTCTCTTTGGCAACAACTAGCATGACCCTTTCATCTGTATCATATAACAATTCAAGTGTAGAGAATCCCGTGGAAGACTGGGGTACCTCCAGGATTGCAAACTTTAAATACAGCAACAACATATCTCAGTCCTTCCCATCTTTACCTACCACTTTTTTAACATATATTTTATGGTCTTATTAAATGTTTGTACTAGACCATTGATCTATGGGTGGTAGACTAATGTGCTCAACTGTTTGATCTGGAGCAGTTTACACAATTCTTTAGTGACCTTGGACATAAAAGGAGTCCCCTGATCTGTACAGGTAGAGGAACCAATGATCTACGGACGATTGCTGTGGTCTACTGACACTCTGGACACGACTCACAAAACTTCTGAACCTCGACATGAACCCCAGATCAAAAGAACCTCTGTAGAAAATGCTCTCACATTTTTTCAAGCTCCCAGATGACCCTCCAGCACATGTTTGTGGCCCATCACCTCTTTGCAATTTCATTGGGCACTACCAGCTGTTCTTTTATTTCATTTTGGATTTTGTCAACTCCTGGTTGACCACCATACAAGGAAAAAACACCTCTGCACCAGGTTACTGTGCCACCCCATTTATTATTATCAGCTGTGCCCAGGTTACTGTGAGAACCAGGAGCTGGGCTGTCCCAAATGTTCCTGGGACATTTCCAGGTCTGAGATGGATGGGGTCTCTTTAACCTCTCCTGCCAATACCTCTAGGGGAAACCTATTGGATTGACACTCTGTCTCTAGGTGGGTGACCCCTATGGCAGGTTCTGCAGTATCTCCAGGTTCTGACCCTAGTCCCAGACAGACCTTTATCATGGGAGGGTTAATTTTACTCTCCCACAAGGATTAAAACAAGGGTATATCTCTTCCCAACACAGTCCCATAAGGAAGGGCTTTTACTACCCCCACCACATGTTTAACTTCAAAACACTGAGTGGAAAAAGTAAATTCAACAAACAGATACTCCTGTAGTTCACCATGTATACAGATGACCCCGACTTTCCCCAGTGGATTCTAGGTCAGAGATCAGTGACTCTTGGATGGGTGTCACTAGGCGCTCTGAAGCCAAGGGAGCCTCTGTTTTGTGTCCATTGATGCACACCTTGCACAGATGAGCTGCATCAGCTTGGCCGACGGTGATTGCGGTATAATGAAAAATAGATATTGGCGTGCACACTGATTTCACTAATGGAGGCGCCAATTGAGGGGATTGGTGAGATCCCTCATAGACTATATAGAATAAATATTAATTGCACACTCTTTTTGAATGCCAACAAGATTTATTTTATTAAAATTGAAGACATAAGAGCAATGTTTGAGTGGTGATTGCGGTATAGACCGTCTGAGCATATATTGACACCCGGCTAGTAAATCCACAGTCCATAGGTTCAGCGGTCAGAGGGCAATTAGCAGCCATATGTCCTGATCATTGGCACTTTACTGCCCCTGATAGGGTAATGTTACAGGTTATATATACTAGATTCCTTGATAGGGCGTTGATCCAGGGAACTAGTGTGATTGCCGTATGTGGAGTCAGGAAGGAATTTTTTTCCCCAATGTGGAGCTTACTCTTTGCCACATGGTTTTTTTTTTGCCTTCCTCTGTATCAGCATGTTAGGGCATGTTAGGTTAGGCTATGGGTTGAACTAGATGGACTTAAAGTCTTCCTTCAACCTTAATAATTATCTAATCCACAATGATCACATCGCCTGTATGTAGCAGAAATGCTCACCTGCTATGAGCGCCGATTGGGGTTGATGTCAACTTTGTATTGTCAGCAGACATCAAGCCAAGGAGTTAGTAATAGAGAGGTGTTTATAAGATGCCTCCATTACTGACCCCATAGTCATATTGTAAAAAAACCAAAGCAAGAATAAAGTCATTTAATTGAAATAAACATACCTCACCTTAATTTTCCCATTTATTGCTGTAATCAATCATGCTTTGGGTTTGTGTTGCAGCTAATGGCACGCGGAACATTGTAGAGGGAAGAATGTATTCAATGAAATGTCAACAAATTCTTCATGGGAACATAACATCATCTGTAGAAAAGCTGAAACTGAAAAGAGGATGGCTTCTACATATGGATAATGATCCTAATCACACGTCAAAATCCACAATGGACTACCTAAAAAGACGCAAGCTGAAGGTTTTACAATGGCCCTTAAAGTCCCCTAATCTGAACACATCATTGAAAATCTGTGGCTAAATCTCAAAAGAGCAGTGCATGCAAGACGACCCAGGAATCTCACAGAACTGGAAGAATTTTCCAAGAAATAATGAATGAAAATCCCTCAAACAAGAATTGAAAGACTCTTGGCTGGTTGTAGAAATCATTTACACGCTGTGATACTTTGAAAAGGGGGTGTTGCTAGGTACTAACCATGCAGGGTGCCCAAACTTTTGCATCAGCCCATTTTCCTTTTTGTAATTTTTAAAATGTAAAAGATGAAAATACATTTTTTTTGTCTAAAATACAAAGGAAAATTAGTCATCTTTAACTTTTAGAGATCATTTCATCTTCAACTTTCTTAACTATTCCCAATAACAGTAATTATGCCCAAACTTTTACATGCCACTGCAAATAAAATCTGAGGCTTCTCAGCGTCAGGGAGGGAGTGAAGTCAGTAATAGACCTTAGGGGAAGTCAGAATACTGAAGAGCGGAGGTTCAGGCAAGAATCAGCAATGTCTTCTATGATACTCTGTGGGCATATCACGTGACTGCACAGCAGTTATCCACTATTCAGTCCTATGGCAACTTCTGTCTGCTCTGCAAATTAAGTTGGTTTGGACAGCTAAAGATCCCCTTGGGTATTACTGTGTTTTTAGTGTCAACTCAAGCAACCCATGCAATTATATTATTTGTGATATTCTGACCCTGAAGATGACAAAACTGCTGTGGTTTACACACAGGATATAGTGCCATGCGACCACCCTTGGGGCATACTTCAGAGGACCACTTGCGTTGAGATGCTCCTCTTGCCTCATAGAAGATGCAGGCCTGCTATTACCTCCTTGTCTTACCTCTTGTACCAACCTGATCATAACTAAGTTTATGTTCTTTAGCATTCTCGCCTTGTTTTTCTATGTTATCCTGTCTCCTTCCTCCTTGACTTCTGCCTTGTTCTTTATTATCTTCATTGGGTGTATGGATCCATCTTGTCTTATGATAGTTGTATTATTTATGTAGTTGATGATTCGGGACAGCTGATCTAGTTGTATTCTGGTCACCTCTGAACTCTTGGCTCGTTTTAGAAAGTTTTGAGGGAACATAGAATTATCATATTTTTTCTCCTCATTGTATTCGTATTACTTTATTAATTCAAACTTACATTTTCTATATACAATGAGCTTTCAACTACTTAAGCTGGTTAGCGTGCAATTTTTAGTTCACTCATCAGATGTGTAGTGCAGCACCATCTGTACTTAGAGCCTTGGGAAATATGACAACATCCTGTGATATTGATCTGGTAATTACAGGTAGCATTACCAGACAGGTGGCTTGTAGGAAAAGGTTGAGTATGCAGTGTAAATATCATGTTGTTTTAGCCAGTTTGTTTGTCTTTTATTCTGTAGATAAAGTCAAGAACATAAAATAATAATAGAATATTGTATGTATTGTTAAGATATTCAATCTTTTCTGTGGTCTCATTCTCCGTGTCAGCACTGTTTTCAAAATCCATTGCTGTAATTTCATTTCTCGATCTCTTTTTATTTAATAAAGAAGGCTCTTATTGCAAAAAGGTCTGGGTGTTTTAATATTTTATAGTGTGAATCCTGTGTAAGGCTGCACACAGGAGGAATAGTATTTTAAAAATAATGTCTATCTGAGCCTACTAATCCTCTTTTCAGATTTTCAATGGCCATTGACTGCAATATTCGGTATTAAACCACTGTGTGGGCGTTTTAATGTAGGGTATGCATGTATTTTTCTTAAAATAAACATGTTGTTTCAGTCTCAATCTAATGTAAATTCTGGTTTTTAGCTAGAACAATCTAATATTAGTTATATTTTTGAATATTAACATATACAATACAATTACACCTAAGAAATACAATTGTAGTTTAGAAATGCA
Source organism: Ranitomeya variabilis (assembly GCF_051348905.1). NCBI lineage: Eukaryota > Metazoa > Chordata > Amphibia > Anura > Dendrobatidae > Ranitomeya > Ranitomeya variabilis. Next base: position 94,943,450 of record NC_135234.1, read on the forward strand.
ATTTTTGGTACTATGTACTCTTTTGGGTATTATTATGTGTACTATCTATGTAAAGATTTATGATTGAAAATTCATTAATAAAAAAAAACTTAAGGGTTATTATGTGCATTTATTTTCAGAACTCGAGATATTGAATTTGCAATTTTCTTATGTGGGCATTTCTCTCCCAGTAGTACATAATGAATGTGAGTTGTGTTCTTCATCCTTTTTCAGCCTGTGTAAGATGCCCAATCTAGGTCGTCGTGAGCGAGCTTCTGTCCCCACTGAATTTGGCATACTACAGACAATTGTGGGTACTGGCTGGCTGTTAGATTTGTGAGGTCCTTGTGTCAATGCAGGTCGTCGGTAGCTGATGGTATTGGCTGGCCAGGGTCATGAGTTCCACAGATTAGCAAAGGAGACTTCTGTTCAAGCATGAGAACTTTACTGAACTTGATGGGGGTTATATACAAGGGATAGTGAGTACACAGTCTTAAGCACTTTTCATTCACCGCAAAAAGCCTTTTCAGTGACATCATCCTTCCACAGTAGTCTGCTCCAGGGCCAGTATAGCACACCTCTTTGCACTGCTTCATCACAGCCTAGCTTGTCACCACAATACAGTTCAGCTAGTTTCCCTACACCCTTTCAGCGGCTCTGTGTCCTATCACTATGGATGCCATGGATCTACTACTCAGGACTCCCACTAGTCCCACAGTCTCAATCCCCTTTATGTCCGAAACTTCTGCGTTTATCAAGCTTGGGGTTTCTCATGACACAGTGCCCTATCCAAGGACCCCTTTTAAAGTAGAAGGTCACTCTGCCTCCTCTGTCAGTTCTTAGTCACTCTACATCCTCGTACCATGGTCTCCTTTGCTGTAGTTCACCCACATGGCAGCACTCCACACTTGTCACTTCTGCAGACTTTAACTCTTCTCTGACTAACCTCAGGATGCAGGTCACTTGTCCTAGCCCTAAGCACTCCCCTTGTGTCTGTTGCTGGGAAATCATATCCCTTCCCCTACATTTTTTGCAAACACTACCTTATGTCCTAAGTCCTAACCTATGTCTTTCATGCATCACATCACTATGCATTATAATACCGTACATTAGCACATTACATAGGCAAACATCTTACACTTCACATGACATAAGATGTACACAAGGCACAGGACATTATTCAGATTACACATCACATTATACGCAGCAGTGATGTCTTCAAGAGGAAGGGCAATATGTCCATCTCCTTACATCTGTGAGGTATCTCATCTCCCCTGTACAGATATACTAATGAGCAAGAGCTTTATGCTGCTACCTGTTTGCTCTTCTTGAACAAATGTTTGTTTGCTCTTCTGAAGATTCTGTAATGTTCCGCATTTTCTCAGCTAATTACACAGTCCAATAGCTTGCTTTGGCGAGTCTAATCTCTTCTGCTATTACTAATACTAAGGGTACTGTCACACAGTGCAATTTTGATCGCTACGACAGTACGATTCGTGACGTTCTAGCGATATCGTTACGATATCGCAGTGTCTGACACGCTACTGCGATCAGACCTCACGCTGAGAATCGTACGTCGTAGCAGATCGTTTGGAACTTTCTTTCGTCGCTTGATCACCCGCTGACATCGCTGGATCGTTGTGTGTGACAGCGATCCAGCGATGTGTTCGCTTGTAACCAGGGTAAACATCGGGTAACTAAGTGCAGGGCCGCGCTTAGTAACCCGATGTTTACCCTGGTTACCAGCGTAAACGTTAAAAAAACAAACAGTACATACTTACATTCCGGTGTCTGTCCCCGGCGTCTCAGCTTCTCTGCACTGTGTGAGTGCCTGCCGGCCGGAAAGCGAGCACAGCGGTGACGCGGTGACGTCACCGCTCTGCTTTCCGGCTATGGTGCTTACACAGTGGAGAGAGGCTGAGACGCCGGGGACAGACACCGGAATGTAAGTATGTACTGTTTGTTTTTTTAACGTTTACAATGGTAACCAGGGTAAACATCGGGTTACTAAGCGCGGCCCTGCGCTTAGTTACCCGATGTTTACCCTGGTTACCCGGGGACTTCGGCATCGCTCCAGCGCCGTGATTGCAAAGTGTGACCGCAGTCTACGACGCTGGAGCGATAATCATACGACGCTGTGACGTCATGGATCGTGCCGTCGTAGCGACGAAAATTGCACTGTGTGACAGTACCCTAAGAGGAGGGAAGAGAAGAGCTGAGTGAGCAGAAAAAATCAGGGAGTAGCATCTAAGAACAGGGTGCGGTCCCATTCATATTAAAAAATGTAATACAGCCAACAATGCAAAGCAACTGTACATACTTTATAGCAGTAAGATAGTACAAAAAGTATCACGAAAACTATTTGGATGCAGAAGTTGCTTAATTTTGCATTCAGAAAGTGAATAAACAGTAATAATAATAATATGCAAATGGGTCCAACAGACTTTGAATTACTTTCCATATAAAAATACTAAACAACTTACCTATATTATTATATTTATAAATAGATCCATATGTGTGTATCATGCACCCAGTGTATAAGTAGTACATTTCCAAAATTGGTGCATTAATAGCATCAATCCTATTTTATTCCTGGGACTTGTGGCTCTGGCCCATCCCAAAGTTGGTTTCTGTCTGCTGTCAACACTGGGTGGGACTTTTCTATATACAGTAAAGCCCTGAGAACCAGTTCCTTCTGCCAGTCAATGTTTCAGCTTTCTTGGTTCAGATCTCTGTATTGTTCTTCTGTGTTTTGTCCTGATTGTTCCCATTCTTTGACCTCAGCTTGATATTTGACTAACCGCTTGTTTTATAATTCTGTTCCTGACATGACCTCTTGGCTTTCACCCTACTTGGTGACCATTCCTACCTCTGGTTTGCACTTTCAGATGACAGACCTTCCCATGATAGTTATCCACTGGATCCTAGCACAAAACCAGATCTCTGTATGGGGTTATAAAGAATCGGGATTTCCCTGGAATCTGCCAGATGGAGTGGTTTGTGTCAAGTCTGTCTACGGGAGCATCGTTGAGCCAGTGGCCTAAGGCAGACACTAACACTCAGATTAATAGTAAGAGACCTAGCACTCAACATATATGATCGTGCAGCGATTATAATTCCCGTTACCAGCTTTCATTTAATATCCTCCTGTAACTGATGAAGGTCACAATTGACCAAAACATTTTCCTGTATTTACTACAATAAATTTTTCCTGCTGCATCTTACCTAAATTTGAGTGCTAGGTCTCTTACTATTAATCTATATGGTTTGGGAACCTGTCCTTAGCACCCCTTCTCTAGTAGTGCTCACGGTTAAATTTTCCACTAACACTCAGATTGACACCAACCCTTGTAAGTCTTAAAAATGTTGTTATACCAGGAGCATCTAAAATACTGGTATTACATTTGTTTGATAGAAAGTGTCTAGTGATTCCTGTTACAATATTGGATTTCTTTTTAAAATATGGTATATATTCTGCAATGTAGGTTTTTAGTTTCTTTGCAGCCTACATACAGCATTATAAGTGGCAGGTGACATTTTCTATATTAAAAATCACAGAATTATAGTCACAAATAAAGGATTTTATCTAATACATTGTTTGCAATCTGCCAAAGGAATTCTATTTGTTAGTGAAGCAGCACATATTAGATCTCACTCCTAATTTTTAGTGAAAAATTATTTTGTATTTCTGTTTTCTGCAATAAAAGCAAAATAATGCCATAAATCACCTAAAGATTTCCCACTCTTGGTAACCTAGCAGCAATCATTTTTAATAAATATAGTCAATGCAGAATCTTCATTTAAGACAATAAAATATTTTAAAATGTCATATTTTACGGCATTAAAATTTTGCAGAATGTTGGGGAAATAGTTCTTGCTCCTTATTACTGTCTCTGCCGTTCTGATTGCTAAATACACAAGGCTCCATGGGCTTACTGCCCCATGTACACGGTATCCTCACTTAATGCAATATATCAAACCAAATGTATATTAAAAAAGTGACTTTTAAAAATTATTAAAAATAATAAATTGACAGCATCTCGGTACTAAAGTATCTAATTTCCCATGATTTATCAAAATATTAAAAGGAACCTGACATCTGATACATATTGACTACCAACACATAGCAGTATCAATCTCTAAATTAGGTAACTAGAGACACACCTTTAAACTTAGAATACCACCAAAAAACAAAAATGAGTTTAGAAAATATAAGCAAAAATACCATAAACAGAGTATGTGAAATGGCTACTAACATGTCAACACTACATAATATCCTTATTTATATTCAAAAATATGTTGGACTTTGTAGTCCATGAGGAACAGATAAAAACCTTAATGGTACAGCATATACTTTATGAAATTGTTAGATCAATGTAGCATGTTATCCTGGTGCTCTTTTTTTTAATGTGCATTTCACCCCTGCTTCGTCAGGGAGCGTGTCAGGAAAGGAGCAACAAGGTAGGTATGTATAGTTGAGTCTGTATACTAAATGATCTAATCAACCAATAGCAACCTAACTGTTTTAATACTTATAGTGATTGAATCAACCAGTCCCAGGGATCCTACATGTGGTTGTTATCCAGCCACAACCAATCCGTCATATGTGTTATTTCAATCCATTACTATAGCCTATGAGGAATTCCGTAGCATAAATTCAATAGACACTCCCCTTAGATAAGTCATTATCCAATAGTCTATCAGTTTCTCTGACTCTAATTGTTATAAGTGCTAGACCTATCATCTGCTGGGGTAGCCAGGACCCCACTTCCCGTTTTTTTCTGTGTATTGGACTTCGGGAAAATGGCCGCTTGGTGTGGTGCATGTGCAGATGGAGATCTCGGCTCCCAGCCTCCTGAGATCTCATTCTGCACATGCACCACTTTTCTGAAGTTCACCGCAGTGAAAAGGATGGGAAGTGCAGGGACTCCCAACATTTTCTGAAAGCCCGGAGCCCACCACAGCTTCTCGCCACTAAACACTCCCTCCTCCCAGCCTGGAGCTCACATCATCATGCCACTCCTGCTGCCACCACCAGCTTCCTGCAGCAGAGACCCTGCCTCCTGGGATCCCGCTCCACCGCATCTGCCCTTTCAGTTAATTTACCGTAAATGTGGACAATAAGATGTACCACCATTTTCTTAAAAAAAGTTTTCTCATTTTACTACAAAAATTTGGAGTGCGACTTATGATCGGGTGCCGTTGGATACTGATTTGCATGGGATACTACTCTCCCGTGCAGCTCAGTCCCTAGTAGCTTCTTGCCAAAGTACCTGGGATCTTGTAGTCCTAATGTGAGTTGGGGATCTTTATCTTGTCCGTGGTAATTATAAATGGACAAGTTTTAAATTTTTTCTGGTTGCAGGAAAGGTTCCTGCAGCTGTTTGAGAGGACAGGGAGTTTCTGACAATGATGCTTCTTAAATTTGGGGACTGCCTAAAACACAGTAGTGGGGGGTCTGGAAAACTGGATTGTAGTCGGGCATCCTTTGTAGTAAAGGTTGCAATTTCAGTGCAGCTCCCATTAGCATCTCCAGATTTGGACTGTAGGTGGCTACTAGAGGCACTTCATTTTCTTCTTTAGCTTTGTAATGTAGCAGGTGATTCTTTGATATTCTGGTGGCTCTTGTAATTTGGTTTTCAATTGTTCTTGGATGGTAGCTCTGATTCAAAAAAGTCTTTTTGAGGCGACCAAAGTGTTCATCTCTATCCATGGGGTTGGAACATATACGATTGTATCTGATGGCTTGGTTGTAGACAATAAAGTTTTTTTATGTGTTTTGGATGGAAACTGTCCCATTTAAGGTAAGTTGGACGGTCGATTGGCTTCTGATACAGGAATGTCTCTATTCCATTGCTCTTTAGATTAATGATGGTGTCCAAAAAGTTAATTTCAGTGGTGGAGAAGTTGAGTGTTAAGTTGATGGTGGGATGAAATTGAGTAAACTGTTTGTGGAACATCTTTAGCTGTTGCTCAGACTCTGTCCAGATAATTAAAACATCATCAATGTAGCGGTAGTAGGCCAGAGGCCTGATGGGACATGAGGACAAAAATTTTCAGTGCAGCTTAGTAAGTTTTCCGCATGAGACTCACTGATTTTTCATATGCTTGTCTGCAGCTGGCCTGGACTTCTGGAGTGACAGATTGCTCTCTATGTGTGCATCTAAGGGACAGATGTATCACACAAGGTGACTGGGTGGAAGGAAGCTGTTGGGGACTGATCCAGACAGAATATTAATGAGCTATTAAATTACATTTTTTTCTGAAATGCCTTAGAGTTAGGCCAACTACAGATGAGTGTATGAAAAATTGTCAAGTTTCAAACAGAAAAACTAGACAATTTTCATATGATTTCCATCCAATTTTCAACTGTGTACCATCTCTTAATCCATGTGACATCTGTGTGATATCCATTTTCATACAAATACAAAAAATGTACATGATCAAATCCATTTTTCTAACTTAATAATAAAAATGTATTCATAAAAATCAGATGCCACTTGGATGTTCTTTGTGAAATCTAATTTTTTTTATGCACATATAGACTTGAATAGTTGAGTCTCATCTGTTGTGAATTCTGTTTGTGGGCTCCCCCGGTGGTGTTTTATGGTAGTGCCACTTATTTGCCTTCTTCTATCCTTGATCACCTGTTGACACCCATTAGGGGAGTTTCCTATTTAAGGCTGCTTGGCTGCTGGTCTGATGCCGGCCAACAATGTATCAGTAGCATTCTGTTGCATTCTCCTGCCTCAAGATCCTGTTCAGCTAAGTTGAATTTTGTTTCTAGTTTATGCTATTTTTGTCCAGCTATTTGCAATGTGACTCTCTGTAGCTGGAAGCTCTCGTGGACTGAAATTGCCACTCCAGTGGCATGAGTTGTCACTGGAGTTTTAAAGTAATTTCAGGATGGTGTTTTTGAGTAGTGTTTTGAAGTTGACCGTGAAGTGACTCTTTCCTGTACTTCTGCTATCTAGTAAGCGGACCTCACTGTGCTAAATCTGCTGTTCATCCTACGTATGTCTTTTCCTCTTGACTCACCGTCAATATCTGTGGGGGGCTGCTATCTCCTTTTGGGGTTCATCTCTGGAGGTAAGGCAGGCCTGTATATTCCTCTGATAGGGGTAGTTAGATCTCCGGCTGGCGCGTGGTGTCTAGGGCATCGTAGGAAACACTCCCCGGCTACTTCCAGTGTCGTGTCAGGTTTAGGTCACGGTCACTTTAGTTCCCATCACCCGAGAGCTAGTCCGTTGTTATTTTGATTTCCCTGCCATTGGGAAAATCATAACAGTTTGGCCGGCCCACATGTGTTAAAACTATGCACTAAAGCAGGAAAGGATATGAAAAGGTTTTTTTTCCTTCTGTGTTTGGAAAGTGCACCTTAGTGCTTATTTGTACTCCTTGCTTAAACTGCAGTCTTCAGCCTTTTTTTTTTTTTTTTCCTCTCCTCTTAATCTCTGAATGGCTTTGGTTACACCTGTTTGAATCATGGATCCACAGAGTTTGGTTGCAGGTCTGAATAACCTGGCTACAAAGGTCCAGAACTTACAAGATTTTGTTATACGTGCTCCAATGTCTGAACCTAAGATCCCTATGCCTGAATTTTTTACCGGAGACAGATCCCGTTTTTTGAATTTCAGAGAGAATTGTAAATTGTTTTTGTCTCTGAAATCTCACTCTGCTGGTGATCCTGCGCAACAGGTTAAAATTGTTATTTCTCTATTGCGGGGTGACCCACAAAGTTGGGCATTTGCATTGTCGCCAGGGGATCCTGCGTTATTAAATGTAGATGCGTTTTTTCTGGCTCTGGGGTTGCTTTATGAAGAACCTAATTTAGAGATTTTGGCTGAGAAAGCCTTGATAGCTCTTTCCCAAGGGCAAGATGAAGCTGAGATATACTGCCAAAAATTTCGTAAATGGTCGGTGCTTACTAAATGGAATGAGTGCGCTCTAGCAGCTAATTTCAGAGAAGGTCTCTCTGATGCCGTGAAGGATGTCATGGTGGGGTTCCCTGTGCCTACAGGTCTGAATGATGCCATGAAATTGGCTATCCAGATTGATCAGCGTTTACGGGAGCGCAAATCTGTGCACCATATGGCGGTATCTTTTGAGCAAAAACCTGTGCACCATATGGCGGTATCTTCTGAGCAAAAACCTGTGCACCATATGGCGGTATCTTCTGAGCAAAAACCTGTGCATCATTTGGCGGTGACCTCTGAAAAGGCACCAGAGCATATGCAATGCGATAGTGTATTGTCTAGAGGCGAACGACAGAATTACAGGCGCAAAAATGGGTTGTGCTTCTATTGTGGAGATCCAGCTCATGTTATATCAGCATGCTCTAAACGCATAAAGAAGGTTGATAAAAAGGTTGATAAATCTTTTTCTATGGGTACCTTGCAGTCTAAATTTCTTTTGTCCGTGACATTGATTTGTACTTTATCATCTGTTACTGTGGATGCTTATGTGGATTCTGGCGCCGCTCTGAGTCTCATGGATTGGTCCTTTGCCAAGCGTTGTGGGTTTGATTTAGAGCCTCTGGAGGTTTCTATTCCCTTAAAGGGTATTGATTCTACACCTTTGGCTAGCAATAAACCACAATATTGGACACAAGTGACTATGCATCTTTCCCCAGACCATCAGGAGATTATTCGTTTCCTTGTGTTATATAATCTACATGACGTATTAGTACTTGGATTACCATGGTTACAAATTCATAATCCAGTCTTGGACTGGAGATCAATGTCTGTGCTGAGCTGGGGATGTCAGGGGATTCATGGGGATGCACCTTTGGTTCCCATTTCTTCATCTACTCCCTCTGAGATCCCAGCATTTCTGTCAGATTTTTATGATGTCTTTCAGGAGCCTAAAATTGATTCTCTCCCTCCTCACAGAGAGTGTGACTGCGCTATTGAGTTGATTCCCGGTAGTAAATTTCCTAAGGGTCGCTTGTTTAATTTGTCTGTACCTGAACATACTGCTATGCGGGAGTATATCAGAGAATCTTTGGAAAAGGGTCATATTCGCCCCTCTTTGTCTCCACTGGGGGCAGGGTTTTTCTTTGTGGGTAAAAAGGATGGTTCATTGAGACCTTGTATCGACTATCGACTTCTGAATAAGATTACAGTTAAATACCAGTACCCGTTACCTTTACTGACTGATCTTTTTGCTCGCATAAAGGGGGCGAAGTGGTTCACTAAGATCGATCTACGTGGTGCGTATAATTTGGTGCGGATTAAGCAGGGGGATGAGTGGAAGACCGCATTTAATACGCCTGAAGGCCATTTTGAGTATTTGGTAATGCCTTTCGGTCTCGCGAATGCCCCTTCCGTTTTTCAGTCCTTTATGCACGATATTTTCCGTGAATATCTGGATAAATTTATGATTGTGTATTTGGATGATATTTTGATTTTTTCGGAGGACTGGGAATCTCATGTTCAACAGGTCAGGAGAGTTTTTCAGGTTTTACGAGCTAATTCTCTATTTGTGAAGGGCTCAAAGTGTATTTTTGGGGTTCAGAGAATTTCCTTTTTGGGATATATTTTTTCCCCTTCATCTATGGAGATGGACCCTGTTAAGGTTCAGGCTATTTGTGATTGGATACAACCTACTTCTCTAAAGAGTCTTCAGAAATTCTTGGGATTTGCTAATTTCTATCGCCGATTCATAGCGGGTTTTTCTGCCATTGCTAAACCTTTGACTGATTTGACCAAGAAGGGTGCTGATGTTGCTGATTGGTCCTCTGCGGCTGTGGAGGCCTTTCGGGAGCTTAAGCGCCGCTTTTCTTCTGCTCCTGTGTTGCGCCAGCCTGATGTTTCGCTCCCGTTCCAGGTTGAAGTAGATGCTTCCGAGATCGGAGCAGGTGCAGTTTTGTCGCAGAAAGGTCCTGACTGCTCAGTGATGAGACCATGTGCGTTTTTCTCTCTAAAGTTTTCGCCCGCTGAGCGAAATTATGATGTTGGAAATCGGGAGCTCTTGGCCATGAAGTGGGCATTTGAGGAGTGGCGTCATTGGCTTGAGGGTGCTAGACACCAGGTGGTGGTCTTGACTGACCACAAAAATCTAATTTATCTTGAGTCAGCCAGGCGTCTGAATCCTAGACAGGCGCGCTGGTCATTGTTTTTCTCTCGATTTAACTTTGTGGTTTCATATCTGCCTGGGTCTAAGAATGTGAGGGCGGATGCCCTCTCTAGGAGTTTTGAGCCTGACTCGCCTGGTGATTCCGAACCTACTGGCATCCTGAAGGATGGGGTGATATTGTCAGCTGTCTCCCCAGACCTGCGGCGCTCTTTGCAGGAGTTTCAGGTGGATAGGCCTGATCGCTGTCCGCCTGGTAGACTGTTTGTCCCTGATGACTGGACCAGTAGAGTTATTTCGGAGGTTCACTCTTCCGCGTTGGCAGGTCATCCTGGAATTTTTGGCACCAGGGATCTGGTGTCTAGGTCCTTCTGGTGGCCTTCCTTGTCTCGAGATGTACGTATTTTTGTGCAGTCTTGTGATGTTTGTGCTCGGGCTAAGCCCTGCTGTTCCCGGGCCAGCGGGTTGTTGTTGCCCTTGCCTATTCCTAAGAGGCCTTGGACGCACATCTCTATGGACTTTATTTCTGACCTTCCTGTTTCTCGTAGGATGTCCGTCATCTGGGTGGTGTGTGACCGTTTTTCCAAGATGGTTCACTTGGTACCTTTGCCCAAATTGCCCTCCTCCTCTGAGCTGGTCCCTCTATTTTTTCAGAATGTTGTGTGTTTGCATGGTATTCCTGAGAATATAGTGTCTGACAGGGGTACTCAGTTTGTGTCTAGATTTTGGCGGGCGTTCTGTGCCAGGATGGGCATCGACTTGTCTTTTTCGTCTGCATTCCATCCTCAGACTAATGGCCAGACTGAGCGTACTAATCAGACCTTGGAGACTTACTTGAGGTGTTTTGTGTCCGCTGATCAGGACGATTGGCTTGATTTTTTGCCATTGGCAGAGTTTGCCCTTAACAATCGGGCCAGTTCTGCCACTTTGGTTTCTCCATTTTTTTGTAATTCAGGGTTTCACCCTCGCTTTTCGTCCGGTCAATTGGAGTCTTCGGATTGTCCTGGAGTAGATGCTGTGGTTGATAGAATGCATCGGATTTGGGGACAGGTTGTGGACAATCTGAAGTTGTCCCAGGAGAAGACTCAACAGTTCACTAATCGTCATCGGCGTGTCGGTCCTCGTCTTTGTGTTGGGGACCTGGTTTGGTTGTCTTCTCGATTTGTTCCTATGAAGGTCTCGTCTCCTAAGTTTAAGCCTCGGTTTATCGGCCCTTATAGGATTCTGGAGGTTCTCAATCCTGTGTCCTTTCGTTTGGACCTCCCAGCATCTTTTACTATTCATAATGTTTTTCATCGGTCATTGTTGCGGAGGTATGAGGTGCCGGTTGTTCCGTCTGCTGATCCTCCTGCTCCTGTGCTGGTTGAGGGTGAGTTGGAGTATGTGGTGGAAAAGATCTTGGACTCCCATGTTTCCAGACGGAAACTTCAGTATCTGGTTAAGTGGAAAGGCTATGGTCAGGAGGATAATTCTTGGGTGACAGCATCTGATGTTCATGCTCCTGATTTGGTTCGTGCATTTCATAGTGCTCATCCAGATCGCCCTGGTGGTTCTGGTGAGGGTTCGGTGCCCCCTCCTTAAGGGGGGGGTACTGTTGTGAATTCTGTTTGTGGGCTCCCCCGGTGGTGTTTTATGGTAGTGCCACTTATTTGCCTTCTTCTATCCTTGATCACCTGTTGACACCCATTAGGGGAGTTTCCTATTTAAGGCTGCTTGGCTGCTGGTCTGATGCCGGCCAACAATGTATCAGTAGCATTCTGTTGCATTCTCCTGCCTCAAGATCCTGTTCAGCTAAGTTGAATTTTGTTTCTAGTTTATGCTATTTTTGTCCAGCTATTTGCAATGTGACTCTCTGTAGCTGGAAGCTCTCGTGGACTGAAATTGCCACTCCAGTGGCATGAGTTGTCACTGGAGTTTTAAAGTAATTTCAGGATGGTGTTTTTGAGTAGTGTTTTGAAGTTGACCGTGAAGTGACTCTTTCCTGTACTTCTGCTATCTAGTAAGCGGACCTCACTGTGCTAAATCTGCTGTTCATCCTACGTATGTCTTTTCCTCTTGACTCACCGTCAATATCTGTGGGGGGCTGCTATCTCCTTTTGGGGTTCATCTCTGGAGGTAAGGCAGGCCTGTATATTCCTCTGATAGGGGTAGTTAGATCTCCGGCTGGCGCGTGGTGTCTAGGGCATCGTAGGAAACACTCCCCGGCTACTTCCAGTGTCGTGTCAGGTTTAGGTCACGGTCACTTTAGTTCCCATCACCCGAGAGCTAGTCCGTTGTTATTTTGATTTCCCTGCCATTGGGAAAATCATAACACTCATCCAAGACTTGCAAGGGCATGCTACGCTTTTTCTTTCGTAGTCGGACCAACAGAGGAATCACTCATCTGAACAGCCCTATTGAATACTGTTGATCAGCATTGGATTTGATTAAAAATTGGACAGCACATGTCCGATTTACATGACCGTATACATGAGTCATTAAACAGGTGACTGAAATCATGCAGGCAGTATCTGATATGTGCTGCCCATAGATCGGACAGCATGTGTCTCCTGTCATTTTCCCCTTTAATAATTTATTCTATATTGTAGGGAATGCAAAATGTTGCAATATTATTTTATTTTAAAACCTTTTGGAAAGGAACGCTGGCATTATTTTCAGGTCAGCATGAGGTTAAACAAGGCAGCCAGTTGCTAGCAGATGTAGATGGGTAATACTGTGTTGAAAGCTACAGAGTGAGAATTAATGCGCAGAACATTGCTATATTAATGAATGCACTAATCTCAAAAGTGCCAGTAAATACACTGCTGTCATAATATTGTTTATTGTAGCTGAAGGGTATATCACTTCCAGGGAGTGCAGTAATGCTGAAGGAAGATAGTAGAGAAGCAGGGACAGAATTCAGGGACTCTGTAATTGGTTTCCATTACAAAGAAGCCGCGCAGCACCAAGTGAAATGTATGAAAAGAGACAAAGCCACAGAGCTGTCTCTGGGAAGGACAGAATGATTATGTTTAATGCATGTGTTTTGCTTGTAATACACTCCTGTAGGAAAGTCCAGATGGTGTGGTTATCTTGTGCTTTAGAAGACAAAAAACATAAGATTGTGCATCATTCATCTAAAAGCTCAAGAGATTATTTTGTTATAGAGAGGTGCACAGATTTTACAGAGATGTCAGCAGCATCTGTGCTGGTACAGGACAACCTGCATAAAATGTGTTTCTTTATTGTAAAACATTGAGATGGACCTTGTAATCCTGCAATTGTATGAAATCTTCTATCCATAAATATGCATTATAACACAAACTGCCCTTATTACGGAACAATGCGCCAAGTATAATGTTATTAACAGACCAACATGCAAGCTGTAGAAATATGCCTGGAGAGAAGCAAAAAAGCTGTAAGCAGAATATCAGACATGTCCTTGTAAGAATCATTGGTTTCCCATTCTGGTTGAAAAAAAAAAATTCTATCCGTGCGGACTGTGTAAATATCTTACCAGGAGTCATAGGAGCAATGATCGATCTGCATAGGATCATGCTAATTCCTCCACAATTAATTCTGGTGTCAAATATGCAGGGACAAAAAAAATGTGATATCTGCAATGAGACTGTGATTCTGCATGTCTCCAGCACTGCCCCATTACCAAAATAAGGGACACTTCAATCTTTTATTCGATGCCCCCAACTGGTGTGGCCCTTTGAAAGGGTTAAGTTTTAATGTCCCATGTTTCTTTTCTCCTCCCTTCCTGCTTGGTCACCCAGTGGCCCCCTTTTCTCCTTCTCTCCTGTTTGATCACCCAATGGCCCCCTTTTCTCCCTTCTTGTTTGGTCACCCAATGTCCCCCTTTTCTCCTCCCTTTCTGTTTGGTCACTCAATTGCCCCCTTTTCCTCCTTCCTGTTTGGTCACCCAATGTCCCCTTTTTTATCCTCCCTTCCTGTTTGGTCACCCAATGGCCTCTTTTTCTCCTTCCTTCCTGTTTGGTCACCCAATGGCCTCTTTTCTCCTCCCTTCCTGTTTGGTCACCCAATGGCCTCTTTTTCTCCTTCCTTCCTGTTTGGTCACCCAATGGCCCTCTTTTCTCCTCCCTTCCTGTTTGGTCACCTAATGGCCCCCTTTTCTCCTCCCTTTGTGTGCCTCTTATGAAAGCTGTGTTTGCCTGTTCCTGTCTCTCTCCTCACAGCAGTTGGACATGTAGGCTGCGTTGTCCCACCCTCCTTCCCTTACTTAGTACCTTTTCGGTGTGTTTTTGTTGATATTGTGCTTTTTGTATTCAAGTCACATCTGTGGTCAATTGCTATAATTTTTTATATTGTGACACCAGCCTAAGGGCAGATGCCAAATACTGTAGGGTCTCACATCCTAGAGAATCGAGCCGATTATGCTATCCAATCTGATTCTCTCAAACGTGTGGAAGATGGAGAAAAAAGTTCTCCATCTTCTCCATTGTGTCAGTCCATGTAAATCATACTGCACTCAAATGACATTTGAGTGCAATCTGATGGTTTTCACTGATTCATCGACTTGCATGGCCGATTGTGATCTGAATATTAAATGAAACTCGAGCATGTATCGACTATTTTACTCAGACAGACTCAGTCCAAGGAAAAATACACCCATATGCATAAGCCCTTATAGTATCATACCATCAGGATAGGCCCTAGAAATCTGCTGATGGCTTCATCTTAAAGAAATTGTCCACTACTTGGACAACTTCTTCTCATACCCCTCGCTTGGTCTTATAAAATAATAAAGATTATATTCACCTCACTTGCTAGCACTCGCTGGGAAATTGTGAGGGCCCATAATGTGAGTGTGGGAGACTTTGAGGTCCATGATAGCATGTAGAGGGCTCATCACTGACGCCTTCCTCCTGCATATGACAGCCTTCCCATCACATCATTCACATTTACAAATTAAAGATACAAAAGGACAAAATACCTTAAAATTAGAGATGAGCAAATCTTTTCAAATTAAATTCACCAACTTTGCCAAAATTAGATTTTCAGCGAATAAACTTTTGTGAATTTTAATACTGGAAAGCTTGTAATTGCACATAAAATGTACTTCAGGGAGAGAAGAGAGAGAACCCTGCTGACCAAAAGAGCTGATTCTTTACAGGAGACAGAGAGAACACCGCTGACTATAAGAGCTTACACTCTACAGGACAGAGAGGATGCAATTGACCATAAGAAGTTACACTCAATAAGAAAGAGAGGACCCTGCTGACCATAAGAACTTACACTCTACTGGAGAGAGGACCTCACTAACCATAAGCGTAGACTCCACTCATCATAAGAGATTGCACTCTATCGGAGAGAGACGACCTCATTAACAATAAGAGTTTACACTCTACAGGAGAGAGAGGACTCCACTGATCATAAGAGATTACAGTCTGCTGGAGAGAAAGGACCTCACTAACCATTAGCGTTTACACTCCACTGGAGAGAGAAGACTCCACTGATCATAAGAGATTACACTCTAGCAGAGAGAGAGAGGACCCCAATGATCATAAGAGCTTACACTCTACAGGAGAGATAGGACCACGCTAACCACAAGAGCTTGTACTCTACAGGAGAGAGAAGACTCTGCTGACCATAAGAGATTGCACTCTGCCGGAGAGAGAGGACCTCACTAACCATTAGAGTTTACACTCTACAGGAGAGAGAAGACTCCACTGATCATAAGAAATTACACTCTGCTGGAGAGAGAGGACCTCACTAACCATTAGAGTTTACACTCTACAGGAGAGAGAAGACTCCGCTGACCATAAGAGATTACACTCTAACAGAGAGAGGACCTCACTAACCATTAGAGTTTACACTCTACAGGAGAGAGAAGACTCCACTGATCATAAGAGATTACACTCTGCCGGAGAGAGAGGACCACGCTAACCACAAGAGCTTGTACTCTACAGGAGAGAGAAGACTCCGCTGACCATAAGAGATTACACTCTGCTGGAGAGAGAGGACCTCACTAACCATTAGAGTTTACACTCTACAGGAGAGAGAAGACTCCACTGATCATAAGAGATTACACTCTGCTGGAGAGAGAGGACCTCACTAACCATTAGAGTTTACACTCTACAGGAGAGAGAAGACTCTGCTGACCTTAAGAGTTTACACTCTGCTGGAGAGAGAGGACCTCACTAACCATTAGAGTTTACACTCTACAGGAGAGAGAAGACTCTGCTGACCTTAAGAGTTTACACTCTAACAGAGAGAGGACCTCACTAACCATTAGAGTTTACACTCTACAGGAGAGAGAAGACTCCACTGACCATAAGAGATTACACTCTACCGGAGAGAGAGGACCTCACTAACCATAAGAGATTACACTCTACCGGAGAGAGAGGATCTCATTAACCATAAGAGCTTCCACTCTACTGGAGAGAGAAGACTCTGCTAGCCTTAAATTCAAATTGCTGTTTACAGGTGTATTCTGAAAATGTGTTATGCTTCCGGATCAACCATTGTCCTCAATAGCACAAACATACATTTAACACACAGAAGATGAACATGTCTGCTTTCCAATACCAGGACTGAATTTCAGTCTCAATATGGTCCTATGAGTCATTATATATTATACAATAAGTAATTTATTTTACAGCATAACCAGCAAAAAGATATTTTTTTTCGACATTGCGTGTTCTTTCGGAATTGACATGGTTAATGAATGACTGGAAACCACATTCCATGCTTGCCAAACATTGAGCCTACCCACTGTGTCCTGTCACTTCTGCCTTCCATTTGATTAATAATAACATATTCATCTCCTTATTTGGATATTATTATCATTAAATTCATGGACACTGGAAGCTTAATGTCCTCATGATATTCTAGAACAGCACGCAACATGGTTTGAATGTTCTGTGTTTCCGTGAATGTCCCTAGTGCTTTGGTTTTACTTTGTTTGTCCTTATATTGATGTCAAACTATAAAGAAAGGACTTTTTTTTTATAAAAAGACAATACTAATAATTAGGGTTGAGCGACTTTCATTTTTTTAAGATCGAGTAGGGTTTTGGGAAACCCGATTTTGTCCAGAGTCGAGTCGAGTGCAGTCGGCCGATTATCGCTAAAAGTCGGGGATCGACCGAAACACGAAACCCAATGCAAGTCAATGGGGAAGCATAGTCGGCAGTGAGTGGAGGCCAGGAAAACACCTACAGTGCCCATTTTAATGCCAAAAACATCCATTCTTGTTTCTGAAGCTTGCCAATCTTAATTAACTGTATAATAATAGTTGGGCATAGGGAATTGGGGGAAAGTTGTGGGGGGAGTAGGGCTGGCTCAAGTTTTTCGTGGGCCCAGGAAATGCGGACTACGTCACGGCGGTGTTGCAGGGAAAGGTAAGTATTTAAAAGTTGCAAGTGCTGTGATCCTGAGCAAGCAGGGGGGGGCCCACTCGTTCGCATTGCCACTGGCACAGGGCCCCTCAAAGTACGGCGGTGTGTTTGCATGGCGGGGGCGCCTCCCACCAGCAGCGACACTTTTGCGTACTCTGAGGGGCCCTGTGCCAGTGACGTCGCCAACGAGTATGCCCCCCCACCTGATGAAGGAACCTGCACTTTCATCTGCACCTTCCTCTTTGTCCCTGTGTAAGGTGGTATAACATGCGGGAAGGGGAACCTTACTTTCATCAGGGACAGATTCTGGCTGTGTAGAGTACAAGGGGAATGTAGTGGTCTAGGTCAATGTACCAGCAGACTCATTTAGCAGTGGCTGGGCAATGGGCAGGATGAGGAGGAAACAGATATAGGGCCAAAGAATAAAGTAGGCTACATGCAGTTCAAAATTGGTAACAGGACTAAACAGGCGGCATTGCTTTGTTCAGTGGAGTAGCAAACCCAAGAGCAGCAGACACTGTTTCAAGGGCCTAACCACACTAGTAGGCCAAATGCAGTTTAATATCTGATAGTATAGGGCGAAAGCCAGAATGTGGAAGCTCAGCTTTGTTCAGTTGAGGACAACACCAGGGAGGGGCAGACACCTTTAGTAGGCCGGAAAAGCCTATTGCATTTTTTAAAATGGTAATTTGGAGCAGAAGGTTGAAGCTCAGCTTTATTTAGTTGAGGGCAACACCAGGGAGGGGCAGAAGCCGTTAGTAGGCCCTAACCACCATTTTTTTTTTTAAAACCACTTAATGAGAGCCGGAAGGTTGAAGCTCAGCTTTATTTAGTTGAGGACAACACCAGGCAGGGGCACACAGACAGACACCTTTAGTAGGCCGGAAAAGCCTATTGCATTTTTCAAAATGGTAATTTGGAGCAGAAGGTTGAAGCTCAGCTTTATTTAGTTGAGGGCAACACCAGGCAGGGGCACACAGACAGACACCTTTAGTAGGCCAGAAAAGCCTATTGCATTTTTCAAAATGGTAATTTGGAGCAGAAGGTTGAAGCTCAGCTTTATTTAGTTGAGGGCAACACCAGGGAGGGGCAGAAGCCGTTAGTAGGCCCTAACCACCATTTTTTTTTTTTAAAACCACTTAATGAGAGCCAGAAGGTTGAAGCTCAGCTTTATTTAGTTGAGGACAACACCAGGCAGGGGCACACAGACAGACACCTTTAGTAGGCCGGAAAAGCCTATTGCATTTTTCAAAATGGTAATTTGGAGCAGAAGGTTGAAGCTCAGCTTTATTTAGTTGAGGGCAACACCAGGCAGGGGCACACAGACAGACACCTTTAGTAGGCCAGAAAAGCCTATTGCATTTTTCAAAATGGTAATTTGGAGCAGAAGGTTGAAGCTCAGCTTTATTTAGTTGAGGGCAACACCAGGGAGGGGCAGAAGCCGTTAGTAGGCCCTAACCACCATTTTTTTTTTTTAAAACCACTTAATGAGAGCCGGAAGGTTGAAGCTCAGCTTTATTTAGTTGAGGACAACACCAGGCAGGGGCACACAGACAGACACCTTTAGTAGGCCGGAAAAGCCTATTGCATTTTTCAAAATGGTAATTTGGAGCAGAAGGTTGAAGCTCAGCTTTATTTAGTTGAGGGCAACACCAGGCAGGGGCACACAGACAGACACCTTTAGTAGGCCAGAAAAGCCTATTGCATTTTTCAAAATGGTAATTTGGAGCAGAAGGTTGAAGCTCAGCTTTATTTAGTTGAGGACAACACCAGGGAGG
Organism: Ranitomeya variabilis; assembly: GCF_051348905.1. Classification (NCBI taxonomy): domain Eukaryota; kingdom Metazoa; phylum Chordata; class Amphibia; order Anura; family Dendrobatidae; genus Ranitomeya; species Ranitomeya variabilis. The sequence continues at coordinate 94,962,626 of NC_135234.1, forward strand.
GGCAGAAGCCGTTAGTAGGCCCTAACCACCATTTTTTTTTTTAAAACCACTTAATGAGAGCCGGAAGGTTGAAGCTCAGCTTTATTTAGTTGAGGACAACACCAGGCAGGGGCACACAGACAGACACCTTTAGTAGGCCGGAAAAGCCTATTGCATTTTTCAAAATGGTAATTTGGAGCAGAAGGTTGAAGCTCAGCTTTATTTAGTTGAGGGCAACACCAGGGAGGGGCAGAAGCCGTTAGTAGGCCCTAACCACCATTTTTTTTTTTAAAACCACTTAATGAGAGCCGGAAGGTTGAAGCTCAGCTTTATTTAGTTGAGGACAACACCAGGCAGGGGCACACAGACAGACACCTTTAGTAGGCCGGAAAAGCCTATTGCATTTTTCAAAATGGTAATTTGGAGCAGAAGGTTGAAGCTCAGCTTTATTTAGTTGAGGGCAACACCAGGCAGGGGCACACAGACAGACACCTTTAGTAGGCCAGAAAAGCCTATTGCATTTTTCAAAATGGTAATTTGGAGCAGAAGGTTGAAGCTCAGCTTTATTTAGTTGAGGGCAACACCAGGGAGGGGCAGAAGCCGTTAGTAGGCCCTAACCACCATTTTTTTTTTTTAAAACCACTTAATGAGAGCCGGAAGGTTGAAGCTCAGCTTTATTTAGTTGAGGACAACACCAGGCAGGGGCACACAGACAGACACCTTTAGTAGGCCGGAAAAGCCTATTGCATTTTTCAAAATGGTAATTTGGAGCAGAAGGTTGAAGCTCAGCTTTATTTAGTTGAGGGCAACACCAGGCAGGGGCACACAGACAGACACCTTTAGTAGGCCAGAAAAGCCTATTGCATTTTTCAAAATGGTAATTTGGAGCAGAAGGTTGAAGCTCAGCTTTATTTAGTTGAGGACAACACCAGGGAGGGGCAGAAGCCGTTAGTAGGCCCTAACCACCATTTTTTTTTTTAAAACCACTTAATGAGAGCCGGAAGGTTGAAGCTCAGCTTTATTTAGTTGAGGACAACACCAGGGAGGGGCAGAAGCCGTTAGTAGGCCCTAACCACCATTTTTTTTTTTTAAAACCACTTAATGAGAGCCGGAAGGTTGAAGCTCAGCTTTATTTAGTTGAGGACAACACCAGGCAGGGGCACACAGACAGACACCTTTAGTAGGCCGGAAAAGCCTATTGCATTTTTCAAAATGGTAATTTGGAGCAGAAGGTTGAAGCTCAGCTTTATTTAGTTGAGGGCAACACCAGGCAGGGGCACACAGACAGACACCTTTAGTAGGCCAGAAAAGCCTATTGCATTTTTCAAAATGGTAATTTGGAGCAGAAGGTTGAAGCTCAGCTTTATTTAGTTGAGGGCAACACCAGGGAGGGGCAGAAGCCGTTAGTAGGCCCTAACCACCATTTTTTTTTTTTAAAACCACTTAATGAGAGCCGGAAGGTTGAAGCTCAGCTTTATTTAGTTGAGGACAACACCAGGCAGGGGCACACAGACAGACACCTTTAGTAGGCCGGAAAAGCCTATTGCATTTTTCAAAATGGTAATTTGGAGCAGAAGGTTGAAGCTCAGCTTTATTTAGTTGAGGGCAACACCAGGCAGGGGCACACAGACAGACACCTTTAGTAGGCCAGAAAAGCCTATTGCATTTTTCAAAATGGTAATTTGGAGCAGAAGGTTGAAGCTCAGCTTTATTTAGTTGAGGGCAACACCAGGGAGGGGCAGAAGCCGTTAGTAGGCCCTAACCACCATTTTTTTTTTTTAAAACCACTTAATGAGAGCCGGAAGGTTGAAGCTCAGCTTTATTTAGTTGAGGACAACACCAGGCAGGGGCACACAGACAGACACCTTTAGTAGGCCGGAAAAGCCTATTGCATTTTTCAAAATGGTAATTTGGAGCAGAAGGTTGAAGCTCAGCTTTATTTAGTTGAGGGCAACACCAGGCAGGGGCACACAGACAGACACCTTTAGTAGGCCAGAAAAGTCTATTGCATTTTTCAAAATGGTAATTTGGAGCAGAAGGTTGAAGCTCAGCTTTATTTAGTTGAGGGCAACACCAGGGAGGGGCAGAAGCCGTTAGTAGGCCCTAACCACCATTTTTTTTTCTTAAAACCACTTAATGAGAGCCGGAAGGTTGAAGCTCAGCTTTATTTAGTTGAGGACAACACCAGGGAGGGGCAGAAGCCGTTAGTAGGCCCTAACCAAAGTTGAAGGCCAAATGCAGTTTAATTTCTGATACTATAGGCCGAAAGCCAGAAGGTGGAAGCTCCAATTTAGACAGTGGAGGACAATTTGAATTAGCGACTGCAGACAGACTTAGTAGGCTGTCCCCTGTGGACCATGCATCCACCACATTAACCCATTGCGCCGTAATGGACACGTAATCTTCCGTGGCCATGCCTACAGGTCCATGCGTCTGTTGTCAGGTGCACCTTTGTACTCACAGATTGCCAGAGTGCATGGAATATGCGGTCTTCTACATGCTGGTGGAGGGTTGGGATGGCTTTTCTCGCAAAAGAAGTGTCGACTGGTTAGCTTGTAGCGTGGTACAGCGTAGTCCATCATGGCCTTATTAATAGTAAATAAAATATATAACTAGGCTCTATGAACTTTTAAATAGGTTCCAGGGGTACACGGGCAGCATTGGTGTGGTCAGTGGAGGAGTATTGCAAGTAGGGGCTGCAGACAGGCTATCAAAGGCCTAAAATAACAAACAGTAGGCAGTCATGGCAGTTTTACATCGGTTACATGGATACACAGGCAGGCACTCCAGGCAGCATTGTGGTCAGTGGAGGAGTATTGCAAGTAGGGGCCGCAGACAGGCTATCAAAGGCCTAAAATAACAAACAATAGGCTCATGGCAGTTTTACAGCGGTTACATGGATACACGGGCAGGCAGCTTGGTGGTGGTGAGTGGAGGAGTATTTAAAGTAGGGACCGCAGACAGGCTTCAAAGGCCTAACATAAGAAAATGGGCTGGCTGTAGGCACTTTATAATTGGTTCCAGGGGTACACGGGCAGCAGTGGTCTGGTCAGTGGAGGACTAGTGGAAGGAGGGACCGCAGACAGGCTTCAAAGGCCTAACATAAAAAAATGGGCTGGCTGTAGGCACTTTATAATTGGTTCCAGGGGTACACGGGCAGCAGTGGTCTGGCCAGTGGAGGACTAGTGGAAGGAGGGACCGCAGACAGGCTTCAAAGGCCTAAAATAACAAACAATAGGCTCATGGCAGTTTTACAGCGGTTACATGGATACACGGGCAGGCAGCTTGGTGGTCAGTGGAGGAGTATTTAAAGTAGGGACCGCAGACAGGCTTCAAAGGCCTAACATAAGAAAATGGGCTGGCTGTAGGCACTTTATAATTGGTTCCAGGGGTACACGGGCAGCAGTGGTCTGGTCAGTGGAGGAGTACTTAAAGTAGGGACCGCAGACAGGCTATCAAAGGCCTAAAATAACAAACAGTAGGCAGTCATGGCAGTTTTACATCGGTTACATGGATACACGGGCAGGCAGCTTGGTGGTGAGTGGAGGAGTATTTAAAGTAGGGACCGCAGACAGGCTTCAAAGGCCTAACATAAGAAAATGGGCTGGCTGTAGGCACTTTATAATTGGTTCCAGGGGTACACGGGCAGCAGTGGTCTGGTCAGTGGAGGAGTATTGCAAGTAGGGGCTGCAGACAGGCTACCAAAGGCCTAAAATAACAAACAGTAGGCAGTCATGGCAGTTTTACATCGGTTACATGGATACACGGGCAGGCAGCTTGGTGGTGAGTGGAGGAGTATTTAAAGTAGGGACCGCAGACAGGCTTCAAAGGCCTAACATAAGAAAATGGGCTGGCTGTAGGCACTTTATAATTGGTTCCAGGGGTACACGGGCAGCAGTGGTCTGGTCAGTGGAGGACTAGTGGAAGGAGGGACCGCAGACAGGCTTCAAAGGCCTAAAATAACAAACAATAGGCTCATGGCAGTTTTACAGCGGTTACATGGATACACGGGCAGGCAGCTTGGTGGTCAGTGGAGGAGTATTTAAAGTAGGGACCGCAGACAGGCTTCAAAGGCCTAACATAAGAAAATGGGCTGGCTGTAGGCACTTTATAATTGGTTCCAGGGGTACACGGGCAGCAGTGGTCTGGTCAGTGGAGGAGTACTTAAAGTAGGGACCGCAGACAGGCTATCAAAGGCCTAAAATAACAAACAGTAGGCAGTCATGGCAGTTTTACATCGGTTACATGGATACACGGGCAGGCAGCTTGGTGGTGAGTGGAGGAGTATTTAAAGTAGGGACCGCAGACAGGCTTCAAAGGCCTAACATAAGAAAATGGGCTGGCTGTAGGCACTTTATAATTGGTTCCAGGGGTACACGGGCAGCAGTGGTCTGGTCAGTGGAGGAGTATTGCAAGTAGGGGCTGCAGACAGGCTACCAAAGGCCTAAAATAACAAACAGTAGGCAGTCATGGCAGTTTTACATCGGTTACATGGATACACGGGCAGGCAGCTTGGTGGTGAGTGGAGGAGTATTTAAAGTAGGGACCGCAGACAGGCTTCAAAGGCCTAACATAAGAAAATGGGCTGGCTGTAGGCACTTTATAATTGGTTCCAGGGGTACACGGGCAGCAGTGGTCTGGTCAGTGGAGGACTAGTGGAAGGAGGGACCGCAGACAGGCTTCAAAGGCCTAAAATAACAAACAATAGGCTCATGGCAGTTTTACAGCGGTTACATGGATACACGGGCAGGCAGCTTGGTGGTGAGTGGAGGAGTATTTAAAGTAGGGACCGCAGACAGGCTATCAAAGGCCTAACATAACAAACAATAGGCTCATGGCAGTTTTACAGCGGTTACATGGATACACGGGCAGGCAGCTTGGTGGTGAGTGGAGGAGTATTTAAAGTAGGGACCGCAGACAGGCTATCAAAGGCCTAACATAACAAACAATAGGCTCATGGCAGTTTTACAGCGGTTACATGGATACACGGGCAGGCAGCTTGGTGGTGAGTGGAGGAGTATTTAAAGTAGGGACCGCAGACAGGCTATCAAAGGCCTAACATAACAAACAATAGGCTCATGGCAGTTTTACAGCGGTTACATGGATACACGGGCAGGCAGCTTGGTGGTCAGTGGAGGAGTATTTAAAGTAGGGACCGCAGACAGGCTTCAAAGGCCTAACATAAGAAAATGGGCTGGCTGTAGGCACTTTATAATTGGTTCCAGGGGTACACGGGCAGCAGTGGTCTGGTCAGTGGAGGACTAGTGGAAGGAGGGACCGCAGACAGGCTTCAAAGGCCTAAAATAACAAACAATAGGCTCATGGCAGTTTTACAGCGGTTACATGGATACACGGGCAGGCAGCTTGGTGGTGAGTGGAGGAGTATTTAAAGTAGGGACCGCAGACAGGCTATCAAAGGCCTAACATAACAAACAATAGGCTCATGGCAGTTTTACAGCGGTTACATGGATACACGGGCAGGCAGCTTGGTGGTGGTCAGTGGAGGAGTATTTAAAGTAGGGACCGCAGACAGGCTTCAAAGGCCTAACATAAGAAAATGGGCTGGCTGTAGGCACTTTATAATTGGTTCCAGGGGTACACGGGCAGCAGTGGTCTGGTCAGTGGAGGAGTATTGCAAGTAGGGGCTGCAGACAGGCTACCAAAGGCCTAAAATAACAAACAGTAGGCAGTCATGGCAGTTTTACATCGGTTACATGGATACACAGGCAGGCACTCCAGGCAGCATTGTGGTCAGTGGAGGAGTATTGCAAGTAGGGGCCGCAGACAGGCTATCAAAGGCCTAAAATAACAAACAATAGGCTCATGGCAGCTTTACAGCGGTTACATGGATACACAGGCAGCTTGGTGGTGAGTGGAGGAGTAGTGCAAGGAGTGTCTGTCCCAGTACTCCCAAAATATAAATAGATGTTAATGTCTCGCAAAACAACCAAAACAAAAAAAAAGGTGGCATACTTAGGTACAGGGGTGGGCTCATCTACTGAGTTTCTGACATAGTAATTTGGCAGTAACTATTTAATGGTGCCAATATAGGACACAGACACAGACTACTTTAAGTTGCATCATAGATGTCTACAAATTTGTATTGTCAGTGCCAGACATTGAATGATGTCAGCGAATAGACTAAAGATTGGTGGAGCTGTGCGACATAATTTTGGACGTGGTAGAGCACATTTTGAGCTGGGGTAGGGGGGAACTCTCTTGAGGCCGGCGGGACCGCCCCAGGGCCCCTCATGTTACAACGGTGTGTCTGACGTTGGGTGCGCACCACCACCGCCAGAGACACTACATTGTACTATGAGGGACCCAGTAGCAATGCCGTCAACCAAAAGCGAGCACACCCACCTCTTCAGACAAACAGCAGTCTCACGGGTGCTTGCGCCAAGTCGCGATACCACGGCCCCGTGTGGGGAGTTTTGCCATTTAGGGAGGTGTAAACATGTCGTATGCTGTACAATCAGCTGCAGCAAATTAGACATTAGAAAAGTAATTCACAGGCAAGAGCTTTTCATAGGAAAGCTAGGTGTCGGCCGGGCAAGGTGGGGCAAAAGATTTCGAAATCCAGTTGTGGTTCATTTTAATGAATGTTAGATCGTCAACATTTTGGGTAGCCAGACGAGTCCTTTTTTCGGTTAATATTGAACCTGCAGCACTGAATACTCTTTCTGATAGGACACTTGCTGCCGGGCAAGCAAGCTCCTGCAATGCATATTCTGCCAATTCTGGCCAGGTGTCTAATTTGGAGGCCCAGTAATCAAATGGGAATGACGGTTGAGGGAGAACATCGATAAGGGAAGAAAAATAGTTAGTAACCATACTGGACAAATGTTGTCTCCTGTCACTTTCAATTGATGCAGCAGTACCTGTCCTGTCTGCGGTCATAGCAAAATCACTCCACAACCTGGTCAGAAAACCCCTCTGTCCAACGCCACTTCTGATGTGTGCACCCCTAACACTCCTAGTCTGCTGCCCCCTGGAGCTCGTGTGAGAACGATCACGTGCGCTGTGTGCTGGGAATGCCTGAAGCAAACGGTCAACAAGAGTTGATTGTTTGGTTGCTAATATTAGTTCCAAGTTCTCATGTGGCATAATATTTTGCAATTTGCCTTTATAGCGTGGATCAAGGAGGCAGGCCAACCAGTAATCGTCATCGTTCATCATTTTCGTAATGCGTGTGTCCCTTTTTAGGATACGTAAGGCATAATCCGCCATGTGGGCCAAAGTTCCAGTTGTCAAATCTCCGGTTGTGATTGGTTGAGGGGCAGTTGCAGGCAAATCTACGTCACTTGTGTCCCTCAAAAAACCAGAACCCGGCCGTGACACGCAACCAATTTCCTGTGCCCCCGGGAAAGGTTCGGCATTAAAAATATACTCATCCCCATCATCCTCCTCGTCCTCCACCTCCTCTTCGCCCGCTACCTCGTCCTGTACACTGCCCTGACCAGACAATGGCTGACTGTCATCAAGGCTTTCCTCTTCCTCTGGTGCAGACGCCTGCTCCTTTATGTGCGTCAAACTTTGCATCAGCAGACGCATTAGGGGGATGCTCATGCTTATTACGGCGTTGTCTGCACTAACCAGCCGTGTGCATTCCTCAAAACACTGAAGGACTTGACACATGTCTTGTATCTTAGACCACTGCACACCTGACAACTCCATGTCTGCCATCCTACTGCCTGCCCGTGTATCCTCCCACAAATAAATAACAGCACGCCTCTGTTCGCACAGTCTCTGAAGCATGTGCAGTGTTGAGTTCCACCTTGTTGCAACGTCTATGATTAGGCGATGCTGGGGAAGGTTCAAAGACCGCTGATAGGTCTGCATACGGCTGGCGTGTACAGGCGAACGTCGGATATGTGAGCAAAGTGCACGCACTTTGAGGAGCAGGTCGGAGAACCCAGGATAAGTTTTCAATAAGCACTGCACCACCAGGTTTAAGGTGTGAGCCAGGCAAGGAATGTGTTTCAGTTGGGAAAGGGAGATGGCAGCCATGAAATTCCTTCCGTTATCACTCACTACCTTGCCTGCCTCAAGATCTACTGTGCCCAGCCACGACTGTGTTTCTTGTTGCAAGAACTCGGACAGAACTTCCGCGGTGTGTCTGTTGTCGCACAAGCACTTCATAGCCAATACAGCCTGCTGACGCTTGGCAGTAGCTGGCCCATAATGGGACAACTGGTGTGCAACAGTGTCATCTGCCGATGGAGTGGTTGGCAGACTGCGTTCTGTGGAAGAGCTGTAGCTTCTGCAGGAGGACGAGGAGGAGGAGGAGGAGGGGGTGCGAACGCCTACAGCCAACTGTTTCCTAGACCGTGGGCTAGGCACAACTGTCCCTAAATTGATGTTGTCTGTGGACCCTGCATCCACCACATTCACCCAGTGTGCCGTGATGGACACATAACGTCCCTGGCCATGCCTACTGGTCCATGCATCTGTAGTCAGGTGCACCTTTGTACTCACAGATTGCCTGAGTGCATGGACGATGCGCTGTTTAACATGCTGGTGCAGGGCTGGGATGGCTTTTCTGGAAAAAAAGTGTCGACTGGGTAGCTCGTATCGTGGTTCAGCGTACTCCATCAGGGCTTTGAAAGCTTCGCTTTCAACTAACCGGTAGGGCATCATCTCTAACGAGATTAGTCTAGCTATGTGGGCGTTAAAACCCTGTGTACGCGGATGCGAGGATAAGTACTTCCTTTTTCTAACCAGAGTCTCATGTAGGGTGAGCTGGACTGGAGAGCTGGAGATCGTGGAACTTTCGGGTGTGCCGGTGTACATGGCAGACTGAGAGACGGTTGGAGACGGTATTGTTTCCGCCGGTGCCCTAGATGCAATATTTCCTCCTACAAAACTGGTGATTCCCTGACCCTGACTGCTTTTGGCTGGCAAAGAAACCTGCACAGATACTGCCGGTGGTGCGGAAAATGGTGGCCTTACAGTGACGGAAGGGATGTTGCGTTGCTGACTAGCTTCATTGGCCGAGGGTGCTACAACCTTGAGGGACGTTTGGTAGTTAGTCCAGGCTTGAAAATGCATGGTGGTTAAGTGTCTATGCATGCAACTAGTATTTAGACTTTTCAGATTCTGACCTCTGCTTAAGCTAGTTGAACATTTTTGACAGATGACTTTGCGCTGATCAGTTGGATGTTGTTTAAAAAAATGCCAGACTGCACTCTTCCTAGACTCGGATCCCTTTTCAGGGATTGCAGACTGAGCTTTAACCGGATGGCAACGCTGTGCTCCAACAGGTTTTGGCTTTGACACGCGTTTTGGGCCAGATACGGGCCCGGCAGATGGAACCTGTTGCGATGTTGATGCCTGCTGCGGCCCCTCCTCCACCTCCGCTTCTGAACTACTGCCGCCTGCACCCTGTTCCCCCAATGGCTGCCAATCGGGGTCAATAACTGGGTCATCTATTACCTCCTCTTCGAGCTCGTGTGCAACTTCGTCTGTGTCACTGTGTCGGTCGGTGGTATAGCGTTCGTGGCGGGGCAACATAGTCTCATCAGGGTCTGATTGTGGATCTGTACCCTGAGAGGGCAATGTGGTGGTCTGAGTCAAAGGAGCAGCATAGTACTCTGGCTGTGGCTGTGCATCAGTGCACTCCATGTCAGAATATACTTGTAATGGGCATGGCCTGTTAAATGTTTCACTTTCTAAGCCAGGGACGGTATGTGTAAAGAGCTCCATGGAGTGACCCGTTGTGTCGCCTGCTGCATCCTTCTCTCTTGTTGTAGTTTTTGCTGAGGAGGACAAGGAAGCGACTTGTCCCTGACCGTGAACATCCACAAGCGACGCGCTGCTTTTACATTTACCAGTTTCGGAAGAGGAGGCAAAAGAGCTAGAGGCTGAGTCTGCAATGTAAGCCAAAACTTGCTGTTGCTGCTCCGCCTTTAAAAGCGGTTTTCCTACTCCCAGAAAAGAGAGCGTTCGAGGCCTTGTGTAGCCTGACGACGAAACTGGCTCCACAGCTCCAGACTTAGGTGGAATATTTTTATCCCCACGACCACCTGATGCTCCACTACCACTACCATCATTACCAGCTGACAATGAACGCCCACGACGACCTCTTGCACCAGACTTCCTCATTGTTTTAAAATCTTAACCAAAGTAACTTTATTTGTTGCTGTCAAACAACTTACACGGTGAGCTATAACTTCAGTATGATTTCAATATCCCTTAACAGGTTGGTGAGACCACAAGGAAAATCAGGCACAATGTTACACACTCTGTTTTCTGTGGCACAAAATCACAGAGATGACACACACGCAGGACTGTCACTCAAGCACTAATGTCAATATTAATCTCCCACCTAATTTATGTTTTTTTTTTTTTCAGGGAGACTTTAGAAACCAAATAATATTAAAAAAAAAAAAAAAAAAAAAAGGCTTTCTATGGCCCACAATTAGAGAGAGAGAGGTGGCACACCCAGGAGTCAAGACTGGCACACAAGCTGAAAGGGCAATATTACTCTCCCACTGTTTTTTTATGTTTTTTTTTTTTTCAGGGAGACTTTAGAAACCCAATAATATTTAAAAAAAAAAATAAATAGGCTTTCTATGGCCCACTGAATGAAAGGGAGAGAGGTGGCACACCCAGGAGTCAAGACTGGCACACAAGCTGAAAGGGCAATATTACTCTCCCACTGTTTTTTGTATGTTTTTTTTTTTTTTTTCAGGGAGACTTTAGAAACCAAATAATATTAAAAAAACCCAAAAAAAAATAGCCTTTCTATGGCCCACTGAATGAGAGAGAGAGGTGGCACACCCAGGAGTCAAGACTGGCACACAAGCTGAAAGGGCAATATTACTCTCCCACTGTTTTTTGTATGTTTTTTTTTTTTTTTTCAGGGAGACTTTAGAAACCAAATAATATTAAAAAAACCAAAAAAAAAAATAGCCTTTCTATGGCCCACTGAATGAGAGAGAGAGGTGGCACACCCAGGAGTCAAGACTGGCACACAAGCTGAAAGGGCAATATTACTCTCCCACTGTTTTTTTATGTATTTTTTGTTTTTTAAGGGAGACTTTAGAAACCCAATAATATTAAAAAAATAAAAATAAATAGGCTTTCTATGGCCCACTGAATGAGAGGGAGAGAGGTGGCACACCCAGGAGTCAAGACTGGCACACAAGCTGAAAGGGCAATATTACTCTCCCACTGTTTTTTTATGTATTTTTTGTTTTTTAAGGGAGACTTTAGAAACCCAATAATATTAAAAAAATAAATAAATAGGCTTTCTATGGCCCACTGAATGAAAGGGAGAGAGGTGGCACACCCAGGAGTCAAGACTGGCACACAAGCTGAAAGGGCAATATTACTCTCCCACTGTTTTTTTAGGTTTTTTTTTTTTTTTCAGGGAGACTTTAGAAACCAAATAATATTAAAAAAAAAAAAAAAAAAAATAGGCTTGCTATAGCCCACTGAATGAGAGATAGCACACACAGCAGTGGCACACAAGCCCTGACTGAGGCCAATATTTTTCTCCCACTGATTGATGTAGTGTTTTTGTGTTGAGGTAGAATTTAGAACACAAATCACGGAAAAAATAAATAGGCTTTCTATGGCCCACTGAATGAGAGGGAGAGAGGTGGCACACCCAGGAGTCAAGACTGGCACACAAGCTGAAAGGGCAATATTACTCTCCCACTGTTTTTTTATGTATTTTTTGTTTTTTAAGGGAGACTTTAGAAACCCAATAATATTAAAAAAAATAAATAAATAGGCTTTCTATGGCCCACTGAATGAAAGGGAGAGAGGTGGCACACCCAGGAGTCAAGACTGGCACACAAGCTGAAAGGGCAATATTACTCTCCCACTGTTTTTTTAGGTTTTTTTTTTTTTTTCAGGGAGACTTTAGAAACCAAATAATATAAAAAAAAAAAAAAAAAAAAAAAAAAAAAAATAGGCTTGCTATAGCCCACTGAATGAGAGATAGCACACACAGCAGTGGCACACAAGCCCTGACTGAGGCCAATATTTTTCTCCCACTGATTGATGTAGTGTTTTTGTGTTGAGGTAGAATTTAGAACACAAATCACGGAAAAAATAAATAGGCTTTCTATGGCCCACTGAATGAGAGGGAGAGAGGTGGCACACCCAGGAGTCAAGACTGGCACACAAGCTGAAAGGGCAATATTACTCTCCCACTGTTTTTTTTATGTATTTTTTGTTTTTTAAGGGAGACTTTAGAAACCCAATAATATTTTAAAAAAAAAATAAATAGGCTTTCTATGGCCCACTGAATGAGAGGGAGAGAGGTGGCACACCCAGGAGTCAAGACTGGCACACAAGCTGAAAGGGCAATATTACTCTCCCACTGTTTTTTATGTATTTTTTGTTTTTTAAGGGAGACTTTAGAAACCCAATAATATTTAAAAAAAAAATAAATAGGCTTTCTATGGCCCACTGAATGAGAGGGAGAGAGGTGGCACACCCAGGAGTCAAGACTGGCACACAAGCTGAAAGGGCAATATTACTCTCCCACTGTTTTTTTAGGTTTTTTTTTTTTTTTTCAGGGAGACTTTAGAAACCAAATAATATTAAAAAAAAAAAAATATATAGGCTTGCTATAGCCCACTGAATGAGAGATAGCACACACAGCAGTGGCACACAAGCCCTGACTGAGGCCAATATTTTTCTCCCACTGATTGATGTAGTGTTTTTGTGTTGAGGTAGAATTTAGAACACAAATCACGGAAAAAATAAATAGGCTTTCTATGGCCCACTGAATGAGAGGGAGAGAGGTGGCACACCCAGGAGTCAAGACTGGCACACAAGCTGAAAGGGCAATATTACTCTCCCACTGTTTTTTTATGTATTTTTTGTTTTTTAAGGGAGACTTTAGAAACCCAATAATATTTAAAAAAAAAAATAAATAGGCTTTCTATGGCCCACTGAATGAGAGGGAGAGAGGTGGCACACCCAGGAGTCAAGACTGGCACACAAGCTGAAAGGGCAATATTACTCTCCCACTGTTTTTTTATGTATTTTTTGTTTTTTAAGGGAGACTTTAGAAACCCAATAATATTTTTTAAAAAAATAAATAGGCTTTCTATGGCCCACTGAATGAGAGGGAGAGAGGTGGCACACCCAGGAGTCAAGACTGGCACACAAGCTGAAAGGGCAATATTACTCTCCCACTGTTTTTTATGTATTTTTTGTTTTTTAAGGGAGACTTTAGAAACCCAATAATATTTTAAAAAAAAATAAATAGGCTTTCTATGGCCCACTGAATGAGAGGGAGAGAGGTGGCACACCCAGGAGTCAAGACTGGCACACAAGCTGAAAGGGCAATATTACTCTCCCACTGTTTTTTTAGGTTTTTTTTTTTTTTTTCAGGGAGACTTTAGAAACCAAATAATATTAAAAAAAAAAAATATATATAGGCTTGCTATAGCCCACTGAATGAGAGATAGCACACACAGCAGTGGCACACAAGCCCTGACTGAGGCCAATATTTTTCTCCCACTGATTGATGTAGTGTTTTTGTGTTGAGGTAGAATTTAGAACACAAATCACGGAAAAAATAAATAGGCTTTCTATGGCCCACTGAATGAGAGGGAGAGAGGTGGCACACCCAGGAGTCAAGACTGGCACACAAGCTGAAAGGGCAATATTACTCTCCCACTGTTTTTTTATGTATTTTTTGTTTTTTAAGGGAGACTTTAGAAACCCAATAATATTTTTTAAAAAAAATAAATAGGCTTTCTATGGCCCACTGAATGAGAGGGAGAGAGGTGGCACACCCAGGAGTCAAGACTGGCACACAAGCTGAAAGGGCAATATTACTCTCCCACTGTTTTTTTATGTATTTTTTGTTTTTTAAGGGAGACTTTAGAAACCCAATAATATTTTTTAAAAAAATAAATAGGCTTTCTATGGCCCACTGAATGAGAGGGAGAGAGGTGGCACACCCAGGAGTCAAGACTGGCACACAAGCTGAAAGGGCAATATTACTCTCCCACTGTTTTTTTATGTATTTTTTGTTTTTTAAGGGAGACTTTAGAAACCCAATAATATTTAAAAAAAATAAATAAATAGGCTTTCTATGGCCCACTGAATGAGAGGGAGAGAGGTGGCACACCCAGGAGTCAAGACTGGCACACAAGCTGAAAGGGCAATATTACTCTCCCACTGTTTTTTTATGTATTTTTTGTTTTTTAAGGGAGACTTTAGAAACCCAATAATATTTAAAAAAAAAAATAAATAGGCTTTCTATGGCCCACTGAATGAGAGGGAGAGAGGTGGCACACCCAGGAGTCAAGACTGGCACACAAGCTGAAAGGGCAATATTACTCTCCCACTGTTTTTTTATGTATTTTTTGTTTTTTAAGGGAGACTTTAGAAACCCAGTAATATTTTTTAAAAAAATAAATAGGCTTTCTATGGCCCACTGAATGAGAGGGAGAGAGGTGGCACACCCAGGAGTCAAGACTGGCACACAAGCTGAAAGGGCAATATTACTCTCCCACTGTTTTTTTATGTATTTTTTGTTTTTTAAGGGAGACTTTAGAAACCCAATAATATTTAAAAAAAATAAATAAATAGGCTTTCTATGGCCCACTGAATGAAAGGGAGAGAGGTGGCACACCCAGGAGTCAAGACTGGCACACAAGCTGAAAGGGCAATATTACTCTCCCACTGTTTTTTTAGGTTTTTTTTTTTTTTTCAGGGAGACTTTAGAAACCAAATAATATTAAAAAAAAAAAAAAAAAAAATAGGCTTGCTATAGCCCACTGAATGAGAGATAGCACACACAGCAGTGGCACACAAGCCCTGACTGAGGCCAATATTTTTCTCCCACTGATTGATGTAGTGTTTTTGTGTTGAGGTAGAATTTAGAACACAAATCACGGAAAAAATAAATAGGCTTTCTATGGCCCACTGAATGAAAGGGAGAGAGGTGGCACACCCAGGAGTCAAGACTGGCACACAAGCTGAAAGGGCAATATTACTCTCCCACTGTTTTTTTATGTATTTTTTGTTTTTTAAGGGAGACTTTAGAAACCCAATAATATTTTTAAAAAAAAATAAATAGGCTTTCTATGGCCCACTGAATGAGAGGGAGAGAGGTGGCACACCCAGGAGTCAAGACTGGCACACAAGCTGAAAGGGCAATATTACTCTCCCACTGTTTTTTTAGGTTTTTTTTTTTTTTTTCAGGGAGACTTTAGAAACCAAATAATATTAAAAAAAAAAAAAAAAAAAAATAGGCTTGCTATAGCCCACTGAATGAGAGATAGCACACACAGCAGTGGCACACAAGCCCTGACTGAGGCCAATATTTTTCTCCCACTGATTGATGTAGTGTTTTTGTGTTGAGGTAGATTTTAGAACACAAATCACGGAAAAAATAAATAGGCTTTCTATGGCCCACTCAGTGAGAGATGGCACACACAGGGATGGCACTGTAGCAGAAATGCCAATCTTAATCTCCCACAAAAAAAAACAAAAAAAAAAAAAAAACTGTCCTACAATTACTATCTCCCTGCAGTAATGTAAGCCAGGTATGGCAGGCAGCAATAGGAGTGGACTGATGCACAAATTAAATAAAAAGTGTGGACAAACAAAAAAGATAGCTGTGCAGAAAGGAAGGAACAAGAGGATATGTGCTTTGAAAAAAGCAGTTGGTTTCCACAGTGGCGTACACACAGCAATACAGCTATCACGGAGCCTTCTAGGGCAGCCCAATGAGCTACAGCGCTGAGGGGAAAAAAAAAAAAAAATAGCTTCCACAGTCCCTGCACACCGAAGGTGGTGTTGGACAGTGGAAATCGCTGCAGCACAAGCGGTTTGGTGGTTAGTGGACCCTGCCTAACGCTCTCCCTGCTTCTGACGAAGCGGCAGCAACCTGTCCCTAAGCTCAGATCAGCAGCAGTAAGATGGCGGTCGGCGGGAACGCCCCTTTATAGCCCCTGTGACGCCGCAGACAGCAAGCCAATCACTGCAATGCCCTTCTCTAAGATGGTGGGGACCAGGATCTATGTCATCACGCTGCCCACACTCTGCGTTCACCTTCATTGGCTGAGAAATGGCGCTTTTCGCGTCATTGAAACGCGACTTTGGCGCGAAAGTCGCGTACCGCATGGCCGACAAGCACAGGGGTCGGATCGGGTTTCATGAGACGCCGACTTAGCCAAAAGTCGGCGACTTTTGAAAATGATCGACCCGTTTCGCTCAACCCTACTAATAATACAGAATAGGGCAATTATTACATACAGCTTTCTTATATGCTTCCCAGCTTTTGGGTCATATTTTATAAGTCATAAGGGAGTAATAGGGCATCTTAATGGGATCAGAATTTGACCATGTGTACTAATAAAGAAAAAGTTGCAACTCAGGCATAATCTACAATGTGTATGTAGTAGAGTGGGGATAAATAACATGTCATTGCATACTGTGTGTGCTACATATAGCCAAACATGTTTCATCACCACTTGGTGGTTGAAATAACAGAAACAGAACACATATGGAGCCATGACAATAACTCAAATGGATTTATTTCATCAGTTCCTTAATGGGATCTATCCAGAGCTCAAATTCACTATAGATTGCTCACAGGAGAGGATGCAATTCTTGGACACGATGGTGTTCAAGATAGGGGATGCTTTGCACATCGATTTGTTTGTGAAGGCTACAGATAGGAATAATATGTTGCACTTCTCCAGTGAGAATCCTAGAAGAATGATTGAATCATTACCTTGGAGTCAATTGTTAAGAGTCAGAAGGGTGGTCTCTTGTGATATTTTGATTGACCAATGTCTCGATGAAATGTGTAACAAATTTCTTACTAGAGGTTATCCAAGAGCAAGCTTGGTGGAGTTTAAACGTAAAGCTCTAGATATACCCAGAAATGATCTTTTGAAGCGAAAGATTTGACCAGAGAGAACAACAGGATTCCTTTTGTAACTACATATAATAACTTTAGCAAAAGGATCTCTGGAATTATTAGAAAACATTGGACTTTATTGGGGAAGGGACATGAGAATATTGAGGAATTTAAAATGCCACCGCTGCTTTCCTTTAGGAGGAATAGGAATTTGAGAGACGAATTCGTCAGGTCGGATATTGGGAGTTCCATAGGGATTTACAGTCAACTTTCAGTCGTCCAAGTTTAGGTAACTTTCCCTGCCTTGGATGTGCCTGCTGCCGTAACATGCTTAAGGGCAATCAATTATTTCACCCCCAATCAGGGAAACAGTATAATATCTATAAACGATACACCTGTACAAGTAGCTATGTGATATATGTGGTAAGCTGTCCATGTGGTCTTCTCTATGTGGGGGAGACCACTATGGAAATCAAGGCTAGGATTAGTAAACATAAAAGCACAATAAGGACTGGGCTGGTGGATCTCCCTGTACCGAAGCATTTCAGGGAGATGGGTCACTCAGTGAATCAATTACGGTTTAGGGTTATTGATGATGTTCCTCCTATGAGACGGGGAGGTGATCGGATTGCTTTACTCAAAAAGAAAGAATTGATGTGGATATTCCAGTTGGATACTTTAAGGCCTAAGGGTATGAACATTGAATACAATCAACAGGGTTGCTTACTCTAAAGTGAATGTTTTGCTAAAGTTTCGAGATGTTTTAAGTGTCTTCATTCAGGGTTTTGTTTTTAATTCCTTTTTTTTTATAAATAATGTCTCTTCGATTTTGTATTAGATTATTTATATGGTTTAGGAATGGAGGTTATGTCACCATAGAGATTGGGCTTCTCGTCCACTGTTTATTGCTATATACAGAATTATGTTTGTTCATCAGTTGATGATACATGCACTGACTTTATTATATTATACATTGTATCATAGTGAATTAATGTTGTTGTTAGCTTTTTTCAACCTTATGTCTTTTTGATATTACTTATAGGGCCTGGAAGAAATATTCATGTGGGATTGTATTTTTTCTGCATTTATGGTGTTCGATGTATTGGTGAGAGCACACTGGGATACCTCTGTGGTTTCTCAGATACCCGTAATATATGTGAGCTATTTACATATAGAGGGTAATTAATTTTGGGTAATTTTCGGGTTCCTGTACAGAGTTGGGGTTTCTCCCTGTGCTCTGACCATCTGCTTTAATATTGTATTTAATTATATGGTATATTTATTAGAATGATGCTAAGTGCAATATAGCGACATATTTTGCGATACTGTGGCAAGATATTAGGATTTACCTATTTAGAATGGCTTTTAATATCTTTAGAGCATCCTGTGTAGGTTTATATGTATGAATGTTATTGCTATTTATGATATTGAATTATAGATAATAACCAGTGTTTGTCCCTAAATTAATGTAATTTTGTGTGTTGCACTGAACGCTTTAAGCATTCGGCAAGAATTAACATCTACTTAATATGTATGCAGTTTTGTTTCTATGTTTCGGTGAGACTCCGGTAAGATTTGTGATGCCGGGACATATGCAAAGGTGATGGGGGCGGAATGCCTCTGTGATTGGCTGGATGATTGACCTGATGGACGCCGTGATTTGTGCAATGATATTATGGACAGAGCGCAGGCTAATCGATTGAATAAGGACTTTTTTGCCATACTTGCAGCTGCGATGAAGCACTGTTCACTGTGACCAATGAGAGGAGGACGCCGGAGCATGCGCAGTACGAAACACACTTTGATTGGCCCTGGGCATTTGGGGGTGTGGCTACAAGACATTGAACAGCAAACATCACTATGACATCGGAAATGCGGCATTTTGGTTAGCTAAGGGTTTGTTTACATCAGTAATGGACACTAGAGAGTTTTTGCATGTAAAAGCATAGAATTCATGTGGATGAGTGATCAGAGGATGCGTCCTGTGCCCTCTTATGGTACTTCTTCAGCCCAAAACCTTGTGAGATGTTTTTATGCTTGATATGTGCTGTTTTTCTTCGTAATTGATTGTATATGTTTTTGTATGTACTGATTGGTGCTTATTAATGAGGGGGTGGTGTTTATACTATTTATGTGGGATTAAGGCAATGCTGTACTGTGCTTGATAAAGATCTTTGGGATCGAAACGTCGCCACAGAAGGCAGAATAAAGCGTGATTTATTTCACCAACGTGTGAGGCGCTGTCTTCTTCGTTTTTGAATACTCAAAATGGATTCACGAGCAATGTGTGTTCTGCTGAATATACTATTTTTAAGCATATATTGAATACCACTATAATTTTACATAAACAGGCAAGTGGTCAGCTCACCTGAGGATCTGCTACCTCTCATCTGCTCCTGCACGGAAGGTGGAGCACACAGTCCATGGAAAAAGATTTAAAAAAAAATCCAGCAGGAATTTGAAGTAAAAATTTTTTGTTTATTTCTTCATTTTAAAAATAATTATTATGGTAATCAACTCAAAGAAAATAAAAGATAAAACATATCTTACAACTTCATGCACAAAGTTCATGGAGTAGCAGCGTTATTCTGATGCGTTTCGACTTGATATCTTAATCATGGCTAGCCATATATGATGCAAAAAAATAAAATAAATAAATAAGTAATCATCTCACCACTCACTTTTCTTACCACACCTCCAGCCCGCCAATTGGTCCTCTACACCTCTTATTTAACCCTTCTCCTATTGCATACATTCTCTTTGGCCTCTTTGCTCCAGGCCATGACTTAAAGCTGAGTGACACCACTGCGGCACTATGTGCCGTGTCGTCACTGGGGCAATGTGCATCGTAACGTCATGATATCACAATGTTTGCAATGATGACAGCACTGCGAGCAATCAAATCCCAGTCCTGGTTGAGCCAGAAGTAAAGACCTTCATTCAAGAGGCTGAAGAAAATATGTGCAATGGGAGAAGTGGAAAAGGAGAAGTGTGGAGGATTGGATGGTGAGCTGTATGGATGGTGTTACAGGTTAGCGTTGAAGTGAGTGTTCATCTTTTTTACCAGTTGCCTGGTCCTCGTTTTGCTGAATTACTATGCAAAAAATTTGTATTAGAAAAAAATTAAAATTTTTGCTACATTTGAGAAGAATTGAATTCAATGTGAGTAAAGTTGCTCATCCCTAATGACTAGAATAAAAATTAATGCTATAATTACATGAAAATACTTTAACAATCACAATGGTGCTGGAAGGGTTGCCTGTGCTAGAGTAGATGTGCGTATAAAATCAAATTAGTAATAAAAATACATTTTATACACTTTCCTTTGTTATAAAAAGAAATGAAATAAACAAAGCAAGAACATCTAACAGTTGAAGTGTTGGAAGATGTGACAAGTAATCACAGTGCATACTATATGCAAAGCTTTTTGGAAATGTCTGGAAATGTTCATTCTTTAGGTATTCATGAAAAGGATAAAAGCATTAAGATCTTTGCAACAATACAATTCTATATGAATCTGCTCCTAGGAACAATAGTATGACCTTGAATAACCATTTAAAATTTCAAATATCAAGATTCCTACCATGTTGTCAAAAAAGATGTATCAGATTATTCCTCCTCCTGTCTCAAATCCAAAAAAATATTTACAATGTGTTCAAATGTCATATCCAAAGGCAGTGAAAAATAATGAGTGATTACTGTAAGTATTTTAACTGCAATCCGCACTCAGCTATTTTTGTTGACTGTGTGTTCTGTCTTTAAAGGGAATCTTTTAGGATTAACCCTCCTAAGACATCTATAAGGGCATGTAGGTCAAAGGAAGCTGAATGAAATGATACCTTGATATATGCAATCTGATGTCATATTCCAGAGATTTCCATGTTTTTCCTATATGTATGCAGCGCCCCAGAGTCCTGGTCGTTGCAGTAATGTAATTCTTCCACCAGGGGGATTGATATTACGTCTGAAGGTAATAAAGGAGATCTTCCTACCAGGTATCACAAACCATACACCACACTTCACACTCCAGACCACCAGGGGGAGCCTTGCTCCTATCTACTAGGGCACTCCTCACAGAAGGGTAAAACTGGTGGGCTGGATTGAAAGTTAGAGAGAAGCTGACTGGGCTTTGCCCAGGCAACACCTGTCAGGCAGACAGGGGGAAAGGAGGAACATCAGAGCTGCAGATAGAGGGCCCCTGGCAGGGGTGGGATCCTGTCAGAGGTCTAGCTAGAACAGAAAGACACGGAGCTGTGCCTGCCCCACGTGCTGCAGCATCCTAAGATCGGACACGAAGAGAACTGTGTTGTAGAGAGTGAGAAACGAAGTCATAGCACAAGGAGAAAACACCAGGAGGATTTCTACCCTGAAATAGGCTGCCTCCTTCTGAGGTGTGTAGCTGGTGGCCGGAACACCGAGGGAGTAACTGTCTCTACGCATTACTTCAGAGACCGGCAGGACAGTCAATTCCAAGTTGGCTTCCCGACCTTAATACCTAAGAAGACACGGTGGCAACTTGTGGGGGTCGGGGCGTCTCTAGGGTCCCTATAAACAAGCCTCAGGCCATCAGTCATACAGGTTTGTCCTATCCACACCATCTGGGGGACAGAGAGGAAGAAATAACATCTAGAACATCTACAAGAGTTGTGAGGACCTTACCGGGAAGCTCAGCAGGGAGGTACTACAACACACAGGCGCTAGTAGGAAGGCTACTGATTTCCACCTGGATAAGGGGACTCTGGATCTGCCTTCGGACAGGCCGGACTCTGCCTACCCTGTGGTCTGTACCCTGGACTGTGGATGCTGAAGCCTTCAGTAAAGATAAAGAGACTGCAACCTTGTGTCCACGTTATTCTCTGCGCCTTACATCATCCACCATCACCGCCTACACTTCTGGGAAGCCCTGGGGATACACTTCACCTGTGGGAAGGTATACCATCTTGCTGCCATAACATCACCCCAGCGGACCCCTAAGCAGCGTCGGTCACCCTGACCGAATACCACAGGTGGCGTCCGAACATTATACAAACTTTCCCTTTTATTGGACGTCTCTCAAAGGACCATGGACCGGGTTGGGCCACCGTGATATCCCCCAAACCGAAGGACCCGGTGCCGATTACCCCATTTCCCTTATACGTGGGGGCGATCCATGTATATGAGCTGTTTAGGACAATGGGCCAGACACTGATCTCTTGGAGAATCTGCCTCCAGAAATAATTTTAAATACAAAGGTGTGTTACGAGTGTGAGTCATGTAACTAACACAGAACAGTAGACCTGAACTTTGTCTCCTTGCAAACATATTTGTGGCAGCTTTCACATCTTTGCTGTTTTGAAACACTGGCTGTCTGTGAGATGGAAGCTGAAGCACTGAGAGTACTGTTGTGAACTCTATTTTTAGGCTCCCTCTAGTGGTCACAAGCGGTACTGTGTAGTGTTGTCTTTCTGCAGGTTGGCTGCATCAGCTGGTTCGTTATCCTTGGTTGGCTTACTATTTAGCTCACCTGGATACTAAGTTCCTTGCCTGCTATCAATGTATTCAGTGCTCTTCAGATTCCTTGTGATTACCTTGCTCCCAGCCTCTCCAAGACAAGCTAAGTTTTTGTCCGTTCATTTTTTGATTATCAGCATTCATCATGTTTCTTGTCCAGCTTGCTAAGATGTGATCTCCTCGCTTGCTGGTTGCTCTAGGGGACTGAGTTTCTCCCCCCACACCGTTAGTTGGTGCGGGGGTTCTTGAAATCTCAGTGTGGATATTTTGTAAGTGTTTTTTACTGACCGCACAGACCCCTTTACTATTTTCTGCTACAGTCATATGAAAAAGTTTGGGCACCCCTATTAATCTTAAGCTTAATGTTTTATAAAAATTGTTTTTTTTGCAACAGCTATTTCAGTTTCATATATCTAATAACTGTTGGACAGAGTAATGTTTCTGCCTTGAAATGAGGTTTATTGTACTAACAGAAAATGTGCAATCTGCATTCAAACTAAATTTGACAGGTGCATAAGTATGGGCACCCTTATCATTTTCTTGTTTTAAATACTCCTACCTACTTTTTACTGACTTACTAAAGCACTTTTTTTGGTTTTGTAACCTCATTGAGCTTTGAACTTCATAGCTAGGTGTATGCAATCATGAGAAAAGCAACTTAAAGTGGCCACTTGCAAGTTGTTCTCCTGTTTGAATCTCCTCCGAAGAGTGGCATCATGG
Source organism: Ranitomeya variabilis (assembly GCF_051348905.1). Lineage (NCBI taxonomy): Eukaryota > Metazoa > Chordata > Amphibia > Anura > Dendrobatidae > Ranitomeya > Ranitomeya variabilis. The sequence goes on from NC_135234.1 coordinate 94,985,661, forward strand.
GCTCCTCAAAACAACTGTCAAATGATCTGAAAACAAAGATTATTCAACATAGCTGTTCAGGGGAAGGATACAAAAAGCTGTCTCAGAGGTTTAACCTGTCAATTTCCACTGTGAGGAACATAGTAAGGAAATGGAAGAACACAGGTACAGTTCTTGTTAAGGCCAGAAGTGGCAGGCCAAGAAAAACATCAGAAAGGCAGAGAAGAAGAATGGTGAGATCAGTCAAGGACAATCCTCAGACCATCTCCAGAGAGCTGCAGCATCAACTTGCTGCAGATGGTGTCACTGTGCATCAGTCAACTATACAACGCACTGTTTTTTGCCGCCATGCATAACGCCTTTTTGTATTACCAAACAACTCAATCTTGGTTTCATGAGTCCACAGGACCTTCTTCCAAAGAGAAATTGGCTTCTCCAAATGTGCTTTTGCATACCTCAGCCGACTCTGTTTGTGGCGTGCTTGCAGAAACGGCTTCTTTCGCATCACTCTCCCATACAGCTTCTCCTTGTGCAAAGTGCGTTGTATAGTTGACCGATGCACAGGGACACCATCTGCAGCAAGTTGATGCTGCAGCTCTCTGGAGATGGTCGGAGGATTGTCCTTGACTGATCTCACCATTCTTCTTCTCTGCCATTCTGATGTTTTTCTTGGCCTGCCACTTCTGGCCTTAACAAGAACTGTACCTGTGTTCTTCCATTTCCTTACTATGTTCCTCACAGTGGAAATTGACAGGTTAAATCTCTGAGACAGCTTTTTGTATCCTTCCCCTGAACAACTATGTTGAATAATCTTTGTTTTCAGATCATTTGACAGTTGTTTTGAGGAGCCCATGATGCCACTCTTCAGAGGAGATTCAAACAGGAGAACAACTTGCAAGTGGCCACTTTAAGTAGCTTTTCTCATGATTGCATACACCTGGCTGTGAAGTTCAAAGCTCAATGAGGATACAAAACCAAAAAAAGTGCTTTAGTAAGTCAGTAAAAAGTAGGTAGGAGTATTTAAAACAAGAACATGATAAGGGTGCCCATACTTATGCACCTGTCAAATTTAGTTTGAATGCAGATTGCACATTTTCTGTTAGTACAATAAACCTCATTTCAAGGCAGAAACATTACTGTGTCCAACAGTTATTAGATATATGAAACTGAAATAGCTGTTGCAAAAAAAACTATTTTTATAAAACATTAAGCTTAAGATTAATAGGGGTGCCCAAACTTTTTCATATGACTGTATCTAGTATTAGTGGGCCTCATTTGCTGAATCTGTTTTCACCCCTGTGTATGTGCCTTCCTCTTACCTCACCGTTATTATTCGTTGGGGCTTCTATATCTTTGGGGATTATTTCTCTGGAGGCAAGAGAGGTCTTTCTTTCTATCCCACTTCTGCAATGCATTAAACACTTTGTTGGCCTGCTATACTGTTATGATCCTTAGTGGTTGAGGATCACAAATTACTCCAGCTAAGTAACAAACATAGGACAAGCTCTAGGGAGGTGGCAAACTGGACTGACCGCAAATCTGAACCTATCCAAACACACTAGAAGTAGCCGGTGAACATGCCTAAAAATCCTAGACGTCTCGAGCCAGCCTGAGGAACTAACTACCCCTAGAGAGAAAGAAAGACCTCTCTTGCCTCCAGAGAAATAATCCCCAAAGATATAGAAGCCCGCAATGAATAATAATGGTGAGGTAAGAGGAAGGCACATACACAGGGGTGAAAACAGATTCAGCAAATGAGGCGCACTAATACTAGATAGCAGAAAATAGTAAAGGGGTCTGTGCGGTCAGTAAAAAACCCTTACAAAATATCCACACTGAGATTTCAAGAACCCCTGCACCAACTAACGGTGTGGGGGGAGAAACTCAGTCCCCTAGAGCAACCAGCAAGCGAGGAGATCACATCTTAGCAAGCTGGACAAGAAACATGATGAATGCTGATAATTAGTGTTGAGCATTCCGATGCTGCAAGTATCGGGTATCGGCCGATACTTGCTGTATCGGAATTCCGATACCGAGATCCGATATTTTTGTGGTATCGGGTATCGGTATCGAAACAACATTAATGTAAAAATGTGTAAAAGAAAGAATTAAAATAAAAAATATTGCTACACTCACCTCTCCGACGCAGCCTGCACCTTACCGAGGGAAGCGGCAGCGTTCTTTGTTTAAAATTTGCGCTTTTCTTTCCTTTACTGAAGTCCCGGCTTGTGATTGGTCGCGTGCCGACCATGTGGCCGGGACGCAACCAATCACAGCAAGCCGTGACGTAATTTCAGGTCCTTCAGGATTTTAAAATTACGTTCCGGCGTTGTGATTGGTTGCGTCGCAGTCACATGGGCAACGCAACCAATCACAGCAAGCCGTGACGTAATTTCAGGTCCTTAAGGATTTTAAAATTACGTCCCGGCTTTGTGATTGGTTGCGTCGCAGTCACATGGGAGACGCAACCAATCACAAGCCGTGACGTCACGGGAGGCTGGACACGCGCGCATTTTAAAATGGGCGCATGTCCAGCCTCCCGTGACGTCCCGGCTTGTGATTGGTTGCGTCGCGGTCAACCAATCACAAGTCGGGAGGCTGGACACGCGCGCATTTTAAAATTTTAAAATGCGCGCGTGTCCAGCCTCCCGGCTTGTGATTGGTTGATCGCGACGCAACCAATCACAAGCCGGGACGTCACGGGAGGCTGGACACGCGCCCATTTTAAAATGCGCGCGTGTCCAGCCTCCCGTGACGTCACGGCTTGTGATTGGTTGCGTCTCCCATGTGACTGCGACGCAACCAATCACAAAGCCGGGACGTAATTTTAAAATCCTTAAGGACCTGAAATTACGTCACGGCTTGCTGTGATTGGTTGCGTTGCCCATGTGACTGCGACGCAACCAATCACAACGCCGGAACGTAATTTTAAAATCCTGAAGGACCTGAAATTACGTCACGGCTTGCTGTGATTGGTTGCGTCCCGGCCACATGGTCGGCACGCGACCAATCACAAGCCGGGACTTCAGTAAAGGAAAGAAAAGCGCGAATTTTAAACAAAGAACGCTGCCGCTTCCCTCGGTAAGGTGCAGGCTGCGTCGGAGAGGTGAGTATAGCAATATTTTTTATTTTAATTCTTTCTTTTACACATTAATATGGTTCCCAGGGCCTGAAGGAGAGTTTCCTCTCCTTCAGACCCTGGGAACCATCAGGAATACCGTCCGATACATGAGTCCCATTGACTTGTATTGGTATCGGGTATCGGTATCGGATTGGATCCGATACTTTGCCGGTATCGGCCGATACTTTCCGATACCGATACTTTCAAGTATCGGACGGTATCGCTCAACACTACTGATAATCAAAAAATGAACGGACAAAAACTTAGCTTGTCTTGGAGAGGCTGGGAGCAAGGTAATCACAAGGAATCTGAAGAGCACTGAATACATTGATAGCAGGCAAGGAACTTAGTATCCAGGTGAGCTAAATAGTAAGCCAACCAAGGATAACGAACCAGCTGATGCAGCCAACCTGCAGAAAGACAACACTACACAGTACCGCTTGTGACCACTAGAGGGAGCCTAAAAATAGAGTTCACAACAGAGTACACCGGCAGATGTGACAGTTATAATCAAACACAGCTCTCTTTACACTTGAAGATGGGAACACTCTGGACATGGTCTTCTCCCAACTCTGCTCATTGCATGACTTTTACAACTTTCCTATCCCACGCTCTGACCACAACCTTCTTTCCTTTTCTGTCAAGAACTGTCTCAACATCCAAGACACCCCCACTTACCACACATACAGAAATCTACATGCCATACCCAGCAGCTTATGAACAACATACAGTCATCTTTATCTCCCATCACCTCCCTGTCCCTGTTCTCAGAACAACACTCCATAGGTTGCATTAGAGAATTCCTGGATGTCGTGGGATCTCGATGGATTATGTCGGAGCTGCTGGGATTATTTTTTAATTATGAATGGGTAAACCAGGGAATGTGACCCCACGTCATTTTTTTGGGGTCCTCCCATTTTTAGGAACCAGCAAAGATAAAGCAGACAGCTCTGGGCTGATACTAATAACCTGCGAAGGTCCATGGATAAGGTACATGGATAAGACCAGCTCGCTGAGTCTGCTTTCCATTGGCTGGTTATGAAAAATACAGGGGACCCCACGTCATATTTTTAAACAATTTATATCTTTCACACTGTCCCTCTCTTAAGCTGTCTTTATGCTAGTAAAATCAATAAGGGTGCCACCCATGATCTGGAGTATATTCAGGCTGGGTCACGAGTGGTGCAGGCCAATCACAGACATGTCTATACTTGGAACTGCCCACAGCCTAAAAGCTTGTTGATTGGCTGTGCTTCTGGGATAAGTTTATGTTCAGAGTTCAACACTGGACACTAGGTGTCTGGTATGAACCCTGAACTTACAGTTTGGGTTCACTCATCCCTATTAGGGTATTAAAGCAAGATGATAGTGAGGCATTAAATAAATATAGAAAATAATTATCTAAAAGCAAATCAATGCAGCAAAGAACTAGGCAGAGAGAGCCATTGCCAAAGAAAGTAAAAATAACCCCAAAATATTCTTCAACTATTTAAAGAGTAAAAATATGAAAAATGACAGTGTTGGCCTCCAAAAAATATTCTGTGAGAAATGGTGAAAGAGGATGAAGGAAAGGCCAAAATATTAAATTACTTGATCTCTGCAGTTTTTGCTCAGGAAATCACATGACAGACAACATGATCAAGGATACCATAAATTATCCATTAAATGTCACCTGCTTATTCTAGGAGGAAGTATAGTGCTGCCTCAAAAACACTATATTAGACACATCACCAGGCCCAGATGGCATACACTCCCGAGCAGGCCCATACTGCTAATCTGCCCTTTAGGGCATTTGCCCAGTGGCCTGTGATGTGGCACCTCTTTAAGGCCATCAGCCCATTTTCTGGCTGCCGGCCCCATTAATTTTTTGGGCACCTGGTGGTGCAGCATCACAGGGGGCGGGGTGTGCAGCATGCACGTGTGACTGAAGCCATGGCCAGCTTTAGCAATGTGCACGCAGTGGTGAGAGGGTGCAGCTCTTCTGCCTGGCACACAATTCAAAAACGAAAAGAAGACAAGAATAGGAGGGTGTGTGACTTACATCATGATTGCAAGTAGCATCCTCCTCTTCAGTGTGTGCAGATCTGCCTCCAATGTAGAGCAGTAGCACAAGACAACAGGACAAGATGAGAGATAACAGCACACTCCAGGTAATTTCTCCAGCTGTTTATCAGATGCACTGCCCATCTCAGCTTTTGGTGTGCTGAAATAAGTAACAAGGGAGGGGGCATTTGAAATATGATAAATTAAACATGGCAGCTTTGAGTATGTGTGTATGTGTGTGAGTGTTCATGTGTGTTTTCTTATGTGTGTGAGTGTGCATGTGTGTCTTTTGCATTATGTGTGAGTATGCATGTGTGTGTCTTTTGCAATGTGTGAGAGCGTTCATGTGTGTGTTTTTTGCAATGTGTATGAGCATGCATGTGTGTGTCTTTTGCAATGTGTGTGAGCGTGCATGTGTGTCTTTTCCAATGTGTGTGTGTTTGGCAATTTGTGTGAGCGTGCATGTGTGTTTTCATGTGTGTGCTTTATCCAATGTGTGAGAGTGTGCATATGTGTCTCATCCAATGTGTGTGAGCATTGTTGTGCAGCGGCGTTGGTGCCATGTGACAGACAGGCAGTGACCACAGGAAAGTTCAAAAAACAAAGTCTCTTTAATGTTCAGCGCACTCACAAAACAAAAAACAAAAAGCGAATCCCCTCCGGATCGCAGTCGGGAAACAAGACAGTCTGTATCCAAGACTACTTACCGTGGGCAACTGCACCGCCATGCATGGTAAGGTGTGCCAGGCCTTTTGGCTCCGTGTTGCTCCACAAGTTTTGCAGAGCCTCCTGCTCTTTCAGGTTACAAACCAAGACTGCTGCAGGGTATTTACAAGGAACATGTGGCCGTAGGCCACATGGAACACCTGGCTGGGAGGAAGCGGACCGCCCCACTACCATCCTGTAGTCCACTTCAAAAATTAAAGCCCATGGCAGGTTTTCTTAAATCTGCCTTGAACAAATAGCTTGTCTAAGACCAACACTTACTTTTTTTTTGCATTTCAATCACAGCTGTGCCTGTGGCTACAATGCTCTCCCGAGGCCTCAATGCTCTTCTGTACGCATCCTGGGGGAGACATAGCACCATCGCATATAACACTGGTCACTGACTCACATACCCTCCCTCTGTTCAAACTTGTGGGGTTGAACATTTGTCAGCATACAGGGGGCATGTGACAGGGCATCTGCATTTCCCTGTGACTTCCCTGCCCAATGTTCCTCTGAAAAACTGAAGTTTTGTAAGGATAGGAACCATCTGGTGACCCAAGCATTCCTTTCCTTTGCGTTTCTCATTCAGACAAGGGATGAATGGTCCGTTACTAAACTAAACTGAACTGATGCCTGAGCAAATAGTAGCGTAGGGACTCCAAGGCCCACTTAATTGCCAAGCACTCCTTCTCCACTACGCAATAAATTTACTCTGCCGGCGTCAGTTGCCTGCTCATCCCCGTTCACCTCTTGTGATAGCACCACTACTGCAGGCATCTGTCTGCACAATAAATGTTTCCTTGAAATTAGGGTTGATGAGGACCGGCTGTCCACACAACGCTGACTTCAGGGACTGGAATGCTTCCTTCGCTTGAGGATTCCACCGGACCATCACTGACTTCTTACCTTTTAACAGGTCAGTTAGGGGTGCCGATTTCCCCGCAAAATTGGGTACAAACCATATATAGCTTGTTGCAATATGTTAGCTGGAGGCTTGAGCGGCTGAGAAATTCTGATTGACGGTCAATGTAGATGTAAATTTAAGGTATGTTCAAAATATTAAAATACTCAATAAAACTGTGGCTGAAAAGACTTGAGGATATGGGTGAACAGCATACTTAACTTTATTGATCAGTGCCAGGCATCTTCTGGGAAGGAAAATAAAATAATGGGATGCATTAACCCTAGAATGCGTGACCATAGAAATCTACACTATTACGTACCTGGGGCCTTTGAGGCCTGTTTTCAAATAACATGGAATAACTCAAAAAATTTTTTTTTCAAAGCTATTTGAAAGTAAGCATGCATTCCCACTAGCTCTGGGGTCCGCCTGGATGGGATTTCGTAATGGATCTGACCTCCTGGTGACCCCGGCTAAGGCTGGTAGAACGCGTACCTGGGGCCTCGCAGGCCTGTCAGGTTACTTTTTTATTATTTTCTGTAAAACTACTTTAGTTACAATTTTGAAACTCTAGGTATTCCTCAGCTATATAGTTGTTAGTAATTTCCAGTTGTTCGTATATTTTTATGTTATAGGCATTTCGTATAGCAACGCTTTTTTTGTGACTACCCCATATTCACGTACCTGGGGCCTTTTAGGCCTGTGTGCAAATAACATGGAATAACTCAAATAAAAATACTTTTCAAAGTTTATTTTAAATTTGCAAAGTAAGGATGCATTCCCACTAGCGCTGGGGTCCACCAGGAGGGGATCCGTAATGGATCTGACCTCCTGGTGACCCCGGCTAAGGCTGGTAGAACGCGTACCTGGGGCCTCGCAGGCCTGTCAGGTTACTTTTTTATTATTTTCTGTAAAACTACTTTAGTTACAATTTTGAAACTCTAGGTATTCCTCAGCTATATAGTTGTTAGTAATTTCCAGTTGTTCGTATATTTTTATGTTATAGGCATTTCGTATAGCAACGCTTTTTTTGTGACTACCCCATATTCACGTACCTGGGGCCTTTTAGGCCTGTGTGCAAATAACATGGAATAACTCAAATAAAAATACTTTTCAAAGTTTATTTTAAATTTGCAAAGTAAGGATGCATTCCCACTAGCGCTGGGGTCCACCAGGAGGGGATCCGTAATGGATCTGACCTCCTGGTGACCTCAGCTAAGGCTGGTGGAATCCCGGCATTCCATCAGGCTTAGCTGGAGTTACCAGGAGGTCAGATCCATTATGGATCCCATTCTGGTGAACCCCAGCGCTACTTGGAACATAGCCTAAGATGTGTATAATTCCCAAAAAAAATTATGTACATAAAACAACAAAAATGTAACTAAACGGGCACGCCCAATATATTCACTCAGTACAATTTTTTATGATGGATACATTTTTTCTTATAAAAAGTTTTTACATAAAGTCTGTAGCAAACTTGGTGCAGGAATATTTATTTTCCACTTTACATATTCCCCCGACAATTCTTGCATATTATTTTTTCTTCAGAATGTTCCCTGCATACATTTTGTCCGCAAGTAGAACAGAAACGCTCCGATTTTCTTTCTTTCTTTGCTGGACAAATATAGCAGCGCTTTCTTTTTTTTTCTCTTTGCTCTGGCTGTTCCTGAAAGCATATTCCACATCGGATCATTGCCTCTGTAATTTGCCTTGATAAGCATTTTGTGCTGCTTCTCTCTAGCATAGTAGGCATCAAAAGTTCATAACAAAGTTCTGTCAAAAAGCCTCTGGTTTTGGAGCACAGAAAGGTTCTTTGTTACAGACCAAAGAAAGCTGACTTCTTCCTCCAAAGTCTCTCCAGCAACTAGGATTTAGGACTAAAGGACCTGTACTGACATCATAATCACGTTACTTTGTGAGGGGAAACTCCCTTCCAGGATCACATTACCATGTCAGGCAGAATCCACACTATTCCCAGCAACAGCCATCGACCAATAGTCATAAAGTCTGAGTCATAAGTTCTTCCCCAACAACAGTACAGACAAAAAGACTGAGGAGTACATGTAAACCAAAGCAGGCCTCAAAGGCCCCAGGTACGTGAATCTGGGGTAGTCACAAAAAAAGCGTTGCTATACGAGATGCCTATAACATAAAAATATATGAACAACTGGATATTACTAACAACTATATACCTGAGGATTAACTTGAGTTTCAAAATTCTAACTAATGTAGTTTTACAGATAATAGAAAACAAGTAACCTAGCAGGCCTGCGAGGCCCCAGGTACGCGTTCTAGGGTTAAAAGATGAAGAGATGCTAATGACAAGAACATGATGAAAATACTACAGAGCAATTGCGCAAATATGGTGATACCCATGATATAAAGAGGAGGTGTTGCTCATCTTTTGCTCCAATTGCAACAATGATTACGATTGAACAGCGGATGCAGGTTGATAGACCATGAGGATAGTAGAAGGAGATGGATGGCTTTGCTAGGCTGCTGTAACTATCCCACAAAGGATAAAGGAGAATCAATAAGATAAAAATGTTTATTCTGTGGTGTGGATCTACGCATTTCGAGGTACTCCAACCTCATTCTCAGAAAATAATCACAGGGATGTTTTTATCTTTGTTGATAAAGGGAATTAGTCTGATTGCAATATGTGGAGTCAGGAAGGAATTTTCCCCCTAATATTGGGAAATTAGCATCTGTTTTTGCCTTTCTTTGGATCAAAATGTTAGGCTATAGATTGAACTCATTGGACTAAGGTCTAACTTTCAACCTTAAAAACTATGCAACTATGAATCCACATGAAACTTAACATTGAAGTAAGAGGCCTGTAAAAATTTTTGGAAAAAATGCTATAAAAACAACTTAAGACCTGACAACATTGTGGAAAAGCCACAAAAAAACAAAATAGGATTTAACCACTGAAAAAATAAAACTTTACGCAAACACCTAAAAGCAAAAAAAGTCCCAAGAAAAGCTGTGAGGGAAATCTATCTTTGTCATTATGCCCGTTTTCTGGAGTAAAATGGTTGCACACAATATTAATGTAATAATTGTTGTTGTTTTTGTTTTTTTAATAGGATTATTCCTGATAGAGAAGGTTAGGGTGTCATCAAAAATAAGGTCACCAAGTCATCGCTGTTGGGTACACACAAATTGCATAAAATTTGTAAGTTAAAGGGAACTTGGCAGGTGATTCATGCTGCCCAAACTGTGAGCAGCATAACTTGTGGTCTGGCTGCAAGATGGCATCCGAGTATGTTATTCAGAGAAAATATACTTTGGTAATCTAGCTGGGGACCACAGTTTAAGATCAAACTAGTCTAGTGCCATACTCACCCAACTATGTACATGCAAGCCAGAGGCCTATCAATCATCTGCAGCAGCTTTACTGTAGTTGCCTGCCAAATTTTCAAAATATACTTTCTCTGAAACGCTGAAGCATTTCAGAGTATAATATACCTTGTTGGAGTCGTGCAGCCAGGCTGCAATTCATGCTGCTCGTGGTTTGGACAGCATGAAGTGGCTGACAGGTTCACTTAAAATTTTCTGTTGCAAAGCCAACTGAAGAAGGCTATGATTTACTAACTTTATTGCAAATGACATAAAGCTGGGTATTAATATGTACATATTGGAGACCTTATAAAATAAAAAATGATGAAGATTTTTGGGATCTGATCCAATGTAATAGAATTTCTGGACATTAATTTAAACAGAACATCAGCTGTACTGACTTAATTAAAGTAGCCATTTTTAAACTATACAAAGGTGCCTGCAATTACCATTTCTCTATTAAGGGGGTATATTAAAAACAAAAAGTGCAAAAGTTGTGCAAAAATTGACTATATGACATTTATACTCAGTGTCAGATTGGGTTGACAAGGAACCACCATAAACATTGACTGAGCCCACTGTTCAGCTACATGCAAATGTGATATTACCTACATTGAAAAATTTACCTCTGCTTCTTGATGAATTGAATGATTCTTATAGTTGTCTATACATAATGAAACAAGTGTATTATGCCAACTACTGCTCATACAGGTGGAGATCACACCTAAACAAGGGTCCACCGGAGGATTCACCTATTCCCCTGGGGCGAGTCTGATCCTGTTTACACTGCATTACTGCCATATATAATTTAAAGTCACAGCCAAACGTATTGACATTGACATAAACCTTGTTTTTCACAAAGTTTGCCACTTCAGGGTTTTTAGATCTTTTAGGATATATGCTTATGGCATCTTTTAGATGCTGAGTTTCCCACTGTGGGATCGGCCATGAGGTCGGCGATCTTCGCGCCAAAGTCGCATTTCATATGACGCGTTCAGCGCCATTTCTCACCCAATGAAGGAGGACGCAGAGTGTGGACAGCGTGATGACATAGGTATCTGTCCCCACCGTCTTAGAGAAGGGCATGACAGTGATTGGCTTGCTTTCTGCGGCGTCACAGGGGGTATAAATGGGCATGCACACTGACTGCCATCTTACATCTGCCAATCTTAGCATAGGGAGAGGTTACTGCAGCTTCGTCAGAAGCAGGGATATAGTTAGGGAGGGAAGATTAACCCCCAAACCGCTTGTGCTGTAGCGATTTCCACTGTCCAACATCACCTTTGTTTAGCAGGGACAGTGGAGGGTATATCTTTGTGCATCAGCTCTGTAGCTTATTAGGCTGCCTTATAAGGCTCCCTGATAGCTGCATTGCTGTTTGCACCGCTGCTGTGCAAACCAACTGCTTTTTTAAAAGCAAAAATCCTGTTGCTCCTTTCTGCAGTTATCTTGTTTATTTGTCCACACTTTTGTGTGCAGCAGTCCTTTTTGTTGCTGCCATACGTGTCCTGAGATCATTGTAGGGAGATTGAAATTGTACTACATTCCGTGGATTTTTTCAGATATCTTCCAGCCACTTGCTGCCACTTACATTGCGTTGTGTTACACACTGGGCCTGAGTTGTGGTGCTGTCTCCCCCCAAAAAAAGGGAGATTCAAATTGTCACAAAGTGGATATGCATCAGTTCTGTTAGTTTGTTGTATATCAGCCAGCCACGTTCTGCCACTTACATTGTGTTGTAAAATACACTGGGCCTGAGTTTGGGTTCAGTCTCCCCCCAAAAAAAGGGAGATTCAAATTCTCACAAAGTGGATATACCTCAGTCCTCTTAGTTTGTGGTGTATCAGCCAGCCACTTGCTGCCACTCACATTGCGTTGTAAAATACACTGGGCCTTAGTTTGGGTTCTGTGTCCAAAAAAAAAGTGAGATTCAAATTCTCACAAAGTGGATATACCTCAGTCCTCTTAGTTTGTGGTGTATCAGCCAGCCACTTGCTGCCACTCACATTGCACTGTAAAATACACTGGGCCTGAGTTTGGGTTCTGTGTCCCAAAAAAAAGTGACATTCAAATACTCACCAAGTGGATGTACCTCAGTCCTCTTAATTTGTGGTGTATCAGCCAGCCACTTGCTGCCACTCACATTGCGTTGTAAAATACACTGGACCTGAGTTTGGGTTCTGTGTCCAAAAAAAAAAGTGAGATTCAAATTCTCACAAAGTGGATATACCTCAGTCCTCTCAGTTTGTGGTGTATCAGCCAGCCACTTGCTGCCACTCACATTGCATTGAAAAATACACTGGGCCTGAGTTTGGGTTCTGTGTCCCCAAAAAAAGTGACATTCAAATTCTCACAAAGTGGATATACCTCAGTCCTCTTAGTTTGTGGTGTATCAGCCAGCCCTTTGCTGCCACTCACATTGCGTTGTAAAATACACTGGGCCTGAGTTTGGGTTCTGTGTCCCAAAAAAAAAGTGAGATTCAAATTCTCACAAAGTGGATATACCTCAGTCCTCTTAGTTTGTGGTGTATCAGCCAGCCACTTGCTGCCACTCACATTGCGTTGTAAAATACACTGGGCCTGAGTTTGGGTTCTGTGTCCAAAAAAAAAAGTGAGATTCAAATTCTCACAAAGTGGATATACCTCAGTCCTCTTAGTTTGTGGTGTATCAGCCAGCCACTTGCTGCCACTCACATTGCATTGTAAAATACACTGGGACTGAGTTTGGGTTCTGTGTCCCAAAAAAAAGTGACATTCAAATACTCACCAAGTGGATGTACCTCAGTCCTCTTAATTTGTGGTGTATCAGCCAGCCACTTGCTGCCACTCACATTGCGTTGTAAAATACACTGGACCTGAGTTTTGGTTCTGTGTCCAAAAAAAAAAGTGAGATTCAAATTCTCACAAAGTGGATATACCTCAGTCCTCTTAGTTTGTGGTGTATCAGCCAGCCACTTGCTGCCACTCACATTGCGTTGTAAAATACACTGGGCCTGAGTTTGGGTTCTGTGTCCCCAAAAAAAAGTGAGATTCAAATGATCACAAAGTGGATATACCTCAGTCCTCTTAGTTTGTGGTGTATCAGCCAGCCACTTGCTGCCACTCATATTGCATTGTAAAATACACTGGGCCTGAGTTTGGGTTCTGTGTCCAAAAAAAAAAGTGAGATTCAAATTCTCACAAAGTGGATATACCTCAGTCCTCTCAGTTTGTGGTGTATCAGCCAGCCACTTGCTGCCACTCACATTGCATTGAAAAATACACTGGGCCTGAGTTTGGGTTCTGTGTCCCAAAAAAAAGTGAGATTCAAATTCTCACAAAGTGGATATACCTCAGTCCTCTTAGTTTGTGGTGTATCAGCCAGCCACTTGCTGCCACTCACATTGCGTTGTAAAATACACTGGGCCTGAGTTTGGGTTCTGTGTCCAAAAAAAAAAGTGAGATTCAAATTCTCACAAAGTGGATATACCTCAGTCCTCTTAGTTTGTGGTGTATCAGCCAGCCACTTGCTGCCACTCACATTGCATTGTAAAATACACTGGGACTGAGTTTGGGTTCTGTGTCCCAAAAAAAAGTGACATTCAAATACTCACCAAGTGGATGTACCTCAGTCCTCTTAATTTGTGGTGTATCAGCCAGCCACTTGCTGCCACTCACATTGCGTTGTAAAATACACTGGACCTGAGTTTTGGTTCTGTGTCCCAAAAAAAAAGTGAGATTCAAATTCTCACAAAGTGGATATACCTCAGTCCTCTTAGTTTGTGGTGTATCAGCCAGCCACTTGCTGCCACTCACATTGCGTTGTAAAATACACTGGGCCTGAGTTTGGGTTCTGTGTCCCCAAAAAAAAGTGAGATTCAAATGATCACAAAGTGGATATACCTCAGTCCTCTTAGTTTGTGGTGTATCAGCCAGCCACTTGCTGCCACTCATATTGCATTGTAAAATACACTGGGCCTGAGTTTGGGTTCTGTGTCCAAAAAAAAAAGTGAGATTCAAATTCTCACAAAGTGGATATACCTCAGTCCTCTCAGTTTGTGGTGTATCAGCCAGCCACTTGCTGCCACTCACATTGCATTGAAAAATACACTGGGCCTGAGTTTGGGTTCTGTGTCCCAAAAAAAAAGTGAGATTCAAATTCTCACAAAGTGGATATACCTCAGTCCTCTTAGTTTGTGGTGTATCAGCCAGCCACTTGCTGCCACTCACATTGCGTTGTAAAATACACGGGGCCTGAGTTTGGGTTCTGTGTCCCCCCAAAAAAAGTGACATTCAAATTCTCACAAAGTGGATTTACCTCAGTCCTCTTAGTTTGTGGTGTATCAGCCAGCCACTTGCTGCTACTCACATTGTGTTGTAAAATACACTGGGACTGAGTTTAAGTTCTGTGTCCAAAAAAAAAAGTGAGATTCAAATTCTCACAAAGTGGATATACCTCAGTCCTCTTAGTTTGTAGTGTATCAGCCAGCCACTTTCTGCCACTCACATTGCGTTGTAAAATACACTGGGCCTGAGTTAGGGTTCTGTGTCCAAAAAAAAAAAGTGAGATTCAAATTCTCACAAAGTGGATATACCTCAGTCCTCTTAGTTTGTCGTGTATCAGCCAGCCACTTGCTGCCACTTACATTGTGTTGTGTTATACACTGGGCCTGAGTTGTGGTGCAGTCTCCCCCCCAAAAAAAAGGGAGAATTAAATTCTCAACAAGTTTATATACACCTTCTACCTTGTTTTACAGTACCATATAACGGTTGTTATTTTGGTTAGATTTTCCCAAAAATGAGGAAGTCTGGTGGAAGAGGCTGTGGGCGGTCGTTGCAAGCTGGTACTGATGGTGGTGGTGGTGGTGGTGGTGGTGGAGCATCTGGTGGTAGTGGGAAAAGCAAAATAGCAGCTAAGGCTGTAGGTGTTGAGCCAGCATCATCGTCTGGCTACACAAGGCCTCGAAGGCTCCCTTATCTGGGAGTAGGAAAACCGCTTTTAAAACCGGAGCAGCAGGAAAAAGTTTTGGCTTTCCTTGCTGACTCAGCCTCTAGCTCTTTTGCCTCCTCTTCAGAAAGTTCCAAATTGAAAAGCAGCGAGTCGTCAGTGGATGCTCCCGGTCAGAAACAAGTCGCTTCCTTGTGTCCTTCACCCAAACCAACAGTGAAGGATGCGTCAGGCGACACAACAGGTTACTCCATGGAGCTCTTTACACATACTGTGCCTGGGTTAGAAAGGGAAATTGTTAACAGCCTATTACAAGATGAATCGGACATGGAGTGCACTGATGCACAGCCACAGCTAGATTATTATGTTGTTCCATTGACTCAGATTACTACATTGCCCTCGCAGTGTACTGAGCCAGAAACTGACCCTGATGAGACTACGGTTCCCTGTCCAGAATGCTATAGCACCTTACACGGTGACACAGAGAAAGGTGCACATGACATTGAAGAGGAGGTGATAGATGACCTAGCTGTTGACCCAGATTGGCAGCCATTGGGGGAAGAGAGTGCCGTTGACAGTAGCTCAGAAGCGGAGGAGGATGATCATCAGCAGCCATCTACATCGCAACAGCTTTCATCTGGCAGGCCCGTCTCAGGCCAAAAACGTTTGTCAACCAAAAAAACAGTTTTAGGACAGCGTGGCCATCTGGTGACAGTAGCACAGCATGCAATGCCTGAAAAGGTATTCCATAGTAGGAATAGTGGAGTGTGGCAATTTTTTAACCAAGATCCGAATGATCAGTGCAAAGTTATCTGTAAGAAATGCTCAAAGACCTTTAGCAGAGGGAAGAATCCCCAAAATTTAAATACAACGTGCATGCGTAGACATTTAACCAGCATGCACTTGCAAGCCTGGGCTAACTACCAAACGTCCCGTACCGTTGGTGCACCTGCTCAGAATGAAGGTAGTCAGCAATGCTACATTGCTTCCCTCACTGTAAGCCACCGGTTAGGACACCACCAGCAGCAAATGTGGAGGTATCGTTGAAAGGCCAAAGCAGTCAGGGAATCACAAGGTTTTTGGTAGGAAACACTGTATGTAGGCCAACATCAAGAATACCATCACCAACCCTCTCTCAATCCACCATGTCCACCACCACCACCACCGCTTGTTCCACCATATGCTGCTCTCCAGTCCAGCTCACCCTACAAGAGACTCTCGTTAGGATGAGAAAGTACTCATCCGCTTACACAGGGTTTGAACGGCCTCATTGCTAGACTAATCTCGTTAGAGATGATGCCCTACCGGTTGGTTGAAAGCGAAGCTTTCAAAGACCTGATGGCCTACGCAGTACCACGCTATGACCTACCCAGTCAGCACTTCTTTGCAAGAACAGCCATCCCAGCCCTACACCAGCATGTCAAATACCGCTTGTCCATGCACTGAGGCAATCAGTCAGTGGAAAGGTGCACCTCACAACAGATACATGGACCAGTAGGCATGGCCAGGGAAGTTACATGTCTATCACGGCGCACTGGGTTAATGTGGTGGATGCAGGGTCCACAGGGGGCAGCCATAGCGGGACAGTTCTGCCTAGCCCACGGTCTAGGAAACAGTTGGCTGTAGGTGTTTGCCACCCCTCCTCCTCCTCCCTCTCCTCCTCCTGAAGCCAAAGCTCATCCACAGAGTGCAGTCGCACGACCACTCCATCGGCAGCTGCCAGTGTTGCACACGAGGTATCCCATTATCGAACAGCTAGTGGTAAGCATCAGCCGGCTGTGTTGCAAATGAAGTGTTTGGGCGACAACAGACACACCGTGGAAGTTCTGGCCAAGTATTTGCAGCATTAAACTCAGTCATGGCTGGGCAGTGTACATCTTGAGGCAGGCAAGGTAGTCAGTGATAACGGAAGGAATTTTATGGCTGCCATAGCCCTTTCGGAACTGAAACACATACCTTGCCTGGCTCACACCTTGAACTTGGTGGTGCAGTGCTTCCTGAAAAATTATCTGGGGTTACCAGCCTTGCTCCTCAAGGTGTGAAGACTTTGCTCGCACATCTGCCATTCGCCCGTACACTCCAGCCGTATGCTGAACCATCAGCGATCGCTGAATTTTCCCCAGCACTGCCTAATAATCAACGTTCCAACAAGGTGGAACTCCACACTGCACATGCTTCAGAGGCTGTGTGAACAGAGGCGTGCTGTAATCTATTTGTGGGAGGATGCACATACATGGGCAGGCACTTGGATGGCAGACATGGAGTTGTCTGGTGTGCAGTGGTCGAAGCTACAAGACCTCTGTCAAGTCCTTCAGTGTTTTGAGGAATGCACACGGCTGTTAAGTGCAGATGACGCCATCATAAGCATGAGCATCCCACTAATGCGTCTGCTGATGCAAAGTTTGACGCACATTAAGGAGTAGGCATCTGCAGCCAAGGATGAGGGAAGCCTTGATGACAGTCAGCCATTGTCTGCTCAGGGAACTCTCCTGGACGAGGAGGCAGACGAAGAGGAGGAGGAGGAGGATGATGGTGATGAATATTTATGGGAGGAGGATGCTTCTCAGGGGGCAATAGAAACTGGTGACGTTGCAAGGTCAGGTACAGGGTTTTTGCGGGACACAAGTGATGTTGATTTGCAAGAAAGTGCTCCTCAACCCAGCACAAGCAGTGAATTGACACCTGTAACATTGGCCCACATGGCTGAGTATGCCTTGCGTATCCTAAAAAGGGACCTCCACATTATCAAAATGATGAACGATGACGATTACTGGTTGGCTTGCCTCCTGGATCCACGATATAAAGGAAAATTACTAAATATCATGCCACATGAGAACCTTGAGCAAATATTGGCTACCAAACAAGCAACTCTTGTAGACCGTTTGGTTCAGGCATTCCCAGCACACAGCGGCGGTGATGGTTCTAACACGAGGCGTAGTGGGCAACATGGCAGAGGTGTTAGAGGTGCACAAATCCGAAGTGGCGTTGGACAGAGGGGTTTTATGACCAGGTTGTGGAGTGATTTCGCAATGACCTCTGACACGACAGGTACTGCTGCATCGATTCAAAGTGACAGGAGACAGCATTTGTCCAGTATGGTTACAAACTACTTTTCCGCCCTTATCGATGTTCTCCTTCACAGGTCATTCCCATTTGATTACTGGGCAACCAAAATAGACACCTGGCCTGAATTGGCAGAATATGCATTACAGGAGCTCACTTGCCTTGCTGCTAGTGTGCTATCCGAAAGAGTCTTCAGTGTGGCTGGTTCAATACTGACCGAAAAAAGGACACGTCTGGCTACCCAAAATGTCGATGACCTAACCTTCATTAAAATGAACCAATCATGGATTTCCAATTATTTAGCCCCACCTTCCCCTGCTGACACGTAGCTTGCCTGAAAAATGTCTTGCTTTTGGCCTCCTCTTACTGACTGCTCCAATTCCTACTTTTGCAGCTGCTGAATGTCCACCATAGGCCATTTTTATACCTCCCTAAATGGGCTGACTCCCCCCACAGGGCTGTGGTCACCACCTGTCGCAAGCACCCGTGCGAATGCCATTTGCCTGGACACTGGCACAGGGTCCCTCATAGTACAATGAAGTGTATCTGACGGTGGTGGTGCACAACCAATGTCAGACACACCGTCGTAATATGAGGGGCCCTGTGTCAGTACCGCAGCCCATGAGATAGTGTTCCCCCCAGCTCGAACAGTGCTCTACCACTTGCAATACTTACCTCTCCCTGCTCCACCACTGTGTAGTCTGTGCTGTTAAATCCTTCAATGGCACTGCCAATACAAATTTGTTGAAATGACAGATGATAGTTAAAATATACAGGGGCCCTGGCCTCCATTTAGACCAGTTAAAGCGTTGCGCCTACTACCACTGTCTGCTACTGAGCAGAGGAGCCCACCCCTGTACCTAGCTATGCCACCTGGTTCTTTCTGAAATAATTTTTGGCAGACATTTAGCCTACTTTATTATTAGGGCCTACTCACTGTGTCAGCCACTCCTTACAATTGTCCTCCGCTGAACCATGCAATGCCGCCTGGTTATTCCTGTTACCAATTTTGAACTGCATTTAGCCTACTTACTTTTTTGGGCCCACTGAGTGTGTCAGCCACTCCTTACAATTGTCCTCCGCTGAACCAAGCAACGCCACCAGTTTAGTCCTATTACCAATTTTGAACTGCTTTTAGCCTACTTAATTACGTGGGCCTACTCACTGTGTCAGCCACTCCTTACAATTGTCCTCCGCTGAACCAAGCAATGCCACCTGGTTATTCCTGTTACCAATTTTGAACTGCTTTTAGCCTACTTAATTATTTGGGCCTACTCACTGTGTCAGCCACTCCTTACAATTGTCCTCCGCTGAACCAAGCAATGCCGCCTGGTTATTCCTGTAACCAATTTTGAACTGCATTTAGCATACTTACTTTTTTAGGCATACTGAGTGTGTCAGCCACTCCTTACAATTGTCCTCCGCTGAAACAAGCAACGCTGCCAGTTTAGTCCTGTTACCAATTTTGAACTGCTTTTAGCCTACTTAATTATTTTGGCCTACTAACTGTGTCTGCCTCCCATTACAGTTGTTCTCCACTGCACAAAGCTATGCCGCCTGTTTAGTCCTTTTACCAGTTTTGAACTGCATTTAGCCTACTTATTTGGGCCTACTAACTGTGTCTGCCTCCCATTACAGTTGTCCTCCACTGCACAAAGCTATGCCGCCTGTTTAGTTCTTTTACCAGTTTTGTACTGCATTTTGCGTACTTATTTGGGCCTACTAACTGTGTCTGCCTCCCTTTACAGTTGTCCTCCACTGCACAAAGCTATGCCACCTGTTAAGTCCTTTTACCAGTTTTGAACTGCATTTAGCCTACTTACTTATTTATGCCTACTAACTGTGTCTACCATCCATTACAGTTGTCCTCCACGGAACAAAGCTATGCCGACCTGTTTAGTCCTTTTACCAGTTTTGAACTGCATTTAGCCTACTTATTTGGGCCTACTAAGTGTGTCTGCCTCCCATTACAGTTGTCCTCCACTGCACAAAGCTATGCCGCCTGTTTAGTCCTTTTACCAGTTTTGAACTGCATTTAGCCTACTTACATATTTGGGCCTACTCACTGTGTCAGCCTCTCATTACAGTTGTCCTCCACTGAACAAATCAATGCCGCCTGTTTAGTCCTGTTACCAATTTTGAACTGCATTTAGCCCACTTTATTATTTGGGCCTAGATCTGTGTTTCCTCCTCATCCTGCCCATTGCCCAGCCACTGCTAGATGAGTCCGCTGGTACATTGACCCAGACCACTACATTCCCCTTGCACTCTACACAGCCAGAATCTGACCCTGCTGAAAGTCAGGTTCTCCTTCCGCATACTATACCACCTTACACGGGGACAAAGAGTGAAGGTGCAGATGAAAGTGCAGGTTCCTTCCTCAGGTGGGGGGGCATACTCGTTGGCAACGTCACTGGCACAGGGCCCCTCATAGTATGCAAAAGTGTCTCTGCCGGCGGGAGGCAGATGGTGTCACTGTGCATCGGTCAACTATACAACGCACTTTGCACAAGGAGAAGCTGTATGGGAGAGTGATGCGAAAGAAGCCGTTTCTGCAAGCACGCCACAAACAGAGTTGGCTGAGGTATGCAAAAGCATATTTGGAGAAGCCAATTTCTCTTTGGAAGAAGGTCCTGTGGACTCATGAAACCAAGATTGAGTTGTTTGGCAATACAAAAAGGCGTTATGCATGGCGGCAAAAAACAGTGCGTTGTATAGTTGACTGATGCACAGTGACACCATCTGCAGCAAGTTGATGCTGCAGCTCTCTGGAGATGGTCTGAGGATTGTCCTTGACTGATCTCACCATTCTTCTTCTCTGCCTTTCTGATGTTTTTCTTGGCCTGCCACTTCTGGCCTTAACAAGAACTGTACCTGTGTTCTTCCATTTCCTTACTATGTTCCTCACAGTGGAAATTGACAGGTTAAACCTCTGAGACAGCTTTTTGTATCCTTCCCCTGAACAGCTATGTTGAATAATCTTTGTTTTCAGATCATTTGACAGTTGTTTTGAGGAGCCCATGATGCCACTCTTCGGAGGAGATTCAAACAGGAGAACAACTTGCAAGTGGCCACTTTAAGTTGCTTTTCTCATGATTGCATACACCTAGCTATGAAGTTCAAAGCTCAATGAGGTTACAAAACCAAAAAAAGTGCTTTAGTAAGTCAGTAAAAAGTAGGTAGGAGTATTTAAAACAAGAAAATGATAAGGGTGCCCATACTTATGCACCTGTCAAATTTTGTTTGAATGCAGATTGCACATTTTCTGTTAGTACAATAAACCTCATTTCAAGGCAGAAACATTACTCTGTCCAACAGTTATTAGATATATGAAACTGAAATAGCTGTTGCAAAAAAAAACAATTTTTATAAAACATTAAGCTTAAGATTAATAGGGGTGCCCAAACTTTTTCATATGACTGTATATATATGACCACCAGAGAACTGAATGTAAGAATTGGAGAAAGCTAAAACTACCACTGAATTAGATAAACTGAAAAGCTATTGACAAAATGCAGTTTAACAACAGAGGATGGACATTGGGAAAAAATTAGCTCAATTAGAAAGCAAGTTGATCAATAGACTAGGGACTGTCGCCCCAATGGGTCTAAATGGAAATCTTGGATTTAGAGCATTTCTGTAGACAATCTTTGATCGGACGGTAGAGTTTATCCTATTTTATCTTGTTTTTAATTTAATTTATTTCTCACTAACTTATGTCTTTGTTTGTGTTCTTTATATAGTTTAGAAATAACCACTGTGATACCTTTTCCTCTATGGACCTCTGTCCTCTGTAATCTTCCGTCAATTTAGAAAACGTCAAGAGTTGTCTTCTTTTTTATCTCATTTATGTGCTACTGCTCGATTGAGGCACTGCTCCATTTTCTGATAGGAGGCAGATGTACAGTATATTTATTATTTACTCATCTTGCTTTTTGCTCCATGTATGTTTAACACCATACCTGCAACTTTTTAATTCTTTTTTTCTGCACTCTAGCATTTTTTTCAACAATCTGTGGGTAATGATTGTCCAGTAAAGTACACTGACATACTGGTTCCGTTTTCACATAATTTTTTTTTTTTTGTCCATTCTTAATTTTTATTTTTCACTTGCAATCTTCACACATTGCATTAATTTTGTTTATATACTGTTTACTCCACAGCCGTTGCTTATCTTCCTTTTCCTCTTCGCTACAGAGCAACTCGGTTCTATTGTAAGTATGCGTTCAGTCTTCTTTCATCAAACATTTAGCCCTGCTGGAGTAACATCACGTGCCTGCGTCTCCATGGAAAGGTTTCCGTGGTTACGCCACATGCAATGATTGGGGCTGTCGGGCAGAAACTCCACCATGATGAGGTGTTAACACTGCATACGCCATTTACATGGCGCCCGAGTGTAACAAATGATGCATCTCTGACACATCTCTGATGTATCCCCTTGCGATTGGCCACCTTTAACACATGTGATGTGTCCCTCCTCCATTGGCAACATTCTTTTTGCTGCTCCACAAGAGATGACACATATCTGACAAATTCAAGATGTGTTCTTTTTCCATTGACTACATTTAACACCTGCATTACTGGCCTTTCTGCTATTGGTTACACTTTAATTGAGACATATGTTAAAGAAGCAATCCGATCAAAGTTTTTATCCTCTTAATAAATTGCAGTCATTTTACTATATAGCACTGTGTATTTACTGTTGCTCATTTTGCCTTTCTACTCAGTTAATGATTCTTTTTTTAATGCTGAATATAGAAACATTAAGTATCTTGTCCCTGCATTTATCATTCCCCTCTTCAACTTCTGACCCAGCTGCTTTGCTCCTTCTCCCTACCATAGACTTTCGTAGTGATTCATGACTTGTGCAGACAAAATTGACCTCCTATTTCTACATAGAGCTTAGAAAGGTTCAGGTAGTCAGTTTTTAGTCACATGATGTCACAGACCTATTGGAAAGTAGAAGATTTAACTGGGTATAAAGGCAAAATGAGCAATTGTAAGTTCATAATGCCATATCATATGAAGATATTAAGAGGATAAAAATGTTGATGGGAGTGCTTCTTTAAACATTCAAATTATTGCTCCTTTTTTGCCATGCTCCATAAGAAAGCTGGGTGAAATGCTCAATGGGGCACAGGGCTAAACATCTAACAGGGTTCCACATCATTACTATGTAAGTTTGTGTCCTAAACTCTTCTATTTGATATATATGTTGACCACTATGGAATGTTCTGCAATAGATATGTTCATACTATAAATCTGTTTAAATCTGCTCTCACCTCTGCTAAAAAGGCCTACTTCACAACCCTCATATCTTCCCTATCCTACAACCCCAAACAGATATTCAAAACCTTTTACTCCCTCCTCCGCCCTCCACTGCCCCCTCCAACCTCCCTCATCTCTGCTGAGTACTTTGCCACACACTTTAAAAATAAGATCGACCAAACAAGGCAAGTCTTCATTGTTCAACCACCACAACCCCTTTGTACTCCTGACCAATGCCCAAACCCCATAACCTCCCTATCCAACATCACTGAGGGGGGGCTTAACTGTCTCCTCTCCAAATCGCACCTCACCACCTGTACGCTTGACCCCATCCCATCCCACCTCCTCCCCAATCTCACCACCGCTCTTATCCCATCCCTAACCCACCTATTCAACTTTTCACTAACTTCTGGCACCTTCCCTTCTGCTTTCAAACATGCCACAATCATGCCTATCCTTAAAAAGCCAACCCTCAATCCAACTGCTATGTCCAGCTATTGCCCAAAATCGCTGCTCCCATTTGCTTCCAAACTCCTGGAGCAGCATTTCCACGCTGAACTTTCCTCCCACCTCTCATCTAACTTGCTCTTTGACAATCTACAATCTTGTTTCCGCCCCATCACTCAACTGAGACAGCCCAGACCAAAATTACTAATGACCTACTTACAGCCAAAGCTAAAGGACAATACTCTGTACTCCTCCTTCTAGACCTGTCCTCTGCTTTTGGCACAGTTGACCACTGCCTCCTACGACAGATCATCTGCTCCTTTGTCATCAAAGACCTTGCCCTATCCTGGATCTCCTCATACCTTTCCAACCACACATTCAGCGTCTCCCACTCCCACACTACCTCCTCAGCCCACCCTCTCTCTGTTGGAGTCCCCCAAGGCTCTGTTCTGGGACCCCTACTCTTCTCAATCTATACACTTGGCCTGAAACAACTCATAAAGTCCCATGGATTCCAGTACCACCTTTATGCTGATGACACTCAGATCTACCTTTCTGGACCTGACGTCACCTCTCTGCTGTCCAGAATCTCGGAGTGTCTATCAGCCATATCCTCCTTCTTCTCCTCTCACTTCCTCAAACTCAATGTGGACAAATCTAAATTCATCATCTTTCTTCCATCTCACAGATCTTCCTTACCTGACCTATCTATCGCAATTAACGACATCACACTTTCCCACGTACCAGAAGTCCGCTGCCTCGGAGTAACCTTTGACTCTGCCCTGTCCTTCAAACTGCACATCCAAGCTCTTTCAACCTCCTGTCGCCTCCAGCTCAAAAATATCTCCAGAATCCATCCTTTCCTCAACCGTCAATCTAATAAAATGCTTGTGCATGCCCTCATCATCTCCCGCCTTGACTACTGCAGCATCTTTTTCTATGGCCTTCCTGCTAACACCCTTGCACCTCTCCAGTCCATCCTTAACTCTGCTGCCCAACTAATTCATCTCTCTCCTCACTACTCCTCCACTTCCCTCCTCTGCAAATCTCTTCACTGGCTCCCATGCCCTCAGCGTATCCTGATCAAATTACTAATACTAACCTACAAAGCCATCAATAACCTGTCTCCTCCATATATCTCTGAACTAATCTCCGGATATCTTCCCTCACGTAATCTCCGGTCCTTCCAAGACCTCCTTATCTCCTCCACACTTATTCACTCCTCATTCAACTGCCTCCAAGACTTCTCCTAAATATCCCCCATCCTCTGGAATTCTTTGCCGCAACACGTCCGACTTTCAACCACATTCAGATCGTTCAGACAGAACCTGAAAACCCACCTCTTCAGGAAAGCCTTCAGCCTGCACTGACCCCACTGCCTCCTCACCACTACTGAAGCTACAGCCTGACCAACACCGGAGCTCCTGCAACCCTCAACCTATTGTCTCCTTCCCCAGCATCCTGTAGAATGTAAGCCCGCAAGGGCAGGGCCCTTGCCCCTCTGTATCAGTCTGAAATTGTTAGTTTACTGCAAGTGATATCTGTAATTGTATGTATCTCCTTCTCATGTACAGCACCATGGAATCAATGGTGCTATATAAATAAATAATAATAATACTAATTCATACTATACGGTTTATAGCTTTAAAGGGGTTGTCCACTAATAGGTCAACCCCTTTTTGATCTAAATGTTTGGGGCCTATAAAATAAAATAGCTTATACTCACCTCCCGTGCTGGTGCTCTTTCAGTGGTGTCGGTACTCGCGGTTTCATGCGGTTGTTGTAACATGTGACCCTGGCGCCCAATCAGCGCTGGCATCACTGTTCTCGCCTTTGGGCAAGTCAAACATGAAGAGGAAGCCCGGGCTGCCATTGATTTCTGATCTCCTCTTCATGCTCAATTCAACAGGAGGTGGGGAGAGTGACGCCGATGCTGATAGGGTGCCGGAGTCACGTGTCATAATTGCACGGGAGCTCTTGGGAGATCAAGTACTGACACCGCGGGAATGGCGCCAGCATGAGAGGTGAGTATAGTTTTTTTTTTTAATCTGGGTAAAGCGTTGGGTATGTCAAGAAGATGTCCAAGTAGTGGACAACTTCTTTGAGAGTTTTTGCTAGCCTAATTGAGAGCTACTCTGTTTCTTAACAAAATCTGTTATATTTTAAATTTAAGAAAGTTTATATATTTGTGTGATATTCTGTAGCACAATTTTTATTTTTATTTTGATTTATCTTTTATTTATAATGTATCCAGGAATAGATTGATATTCTATACTTTTGTCCTGCAAGAAAGTTGAGAAATGTGTGCAGTTTGAACGTATTAAATGATTACACTGGCACTGCTACTGTCTTCTTTATCTCTCTCGTTATTGTTGCAACTAAATGGTCTTCAACACTAATGCCTTTTTTCAGTCTCTATGTTGAATAAGCTATATGCTTTTATCTCAATCCATATGCTGTAAAAGCATAATATGGCGCTGCTAAGCCTACAATCCTCTTTTAGACTGGCTGTGATAGTCCCCACAAGTGATTGCACTAGACCATGTGATGTGATAGCTGCAGGACATTATGGGGAAGCCTGTCTGACCACACCTCATTATTAAGCTGCTTTGTGATTCTTCAGCAGAGTGTGAAATGATGCTGTGCATTTTTTGGGCCTCTCCTGCAAATTTCAAGAAATTTGACTCAAATTTGACTTGACATGGATTGATGAACTCATCTCTAGTGTTGTCCCTTTTTTTTTCAAGACTTCTGCAATTCACCCTGGCTTGCTGGACATCAACTTCGGGGTCAAATATTGACTAATTGCAGCCCGTTCTTGCCTATTCAGTGCTTGGAGCTTATCTCAATTTCTCTGTTTTTGTTCTTCTACATGCTTTTGAGAATTGACTGAGTTCTCAATAAGATTCACCCTTAAATTTCAATGTTTTGTTTGTCAAATCACTTAGTTATCACTTTTGATCCTTTACACAGTGCTTCATCTTTCTGGGAAAGATATATTGTTCATTGCCAAATTGCTGGGATAAGTTGTTCTTGAAGGATATGGACATACTATTCCTTATTTATGGAAGTGTTTTCAGGCAAAAGTTTGAATGACTCCACTCACTTGGATAGAAACCAATGACACACATGAATGATTCTAGATGATTTACTGTTGGCATGAAAGAGAACTCAAGATAATATTTACCTTTTTTTCCCAAGTCAATCATTATATAGATATACCAAACTGTCTAAATGAGGTTCTCATCAGAGAAAAATGCTTTCCCAAATCTTCTGCAGGGCAATTTTTTTACCTTCTGCAAAATGTCAGCCTGTCCTTGATGTTTTTTAGGAAGAGCAGAGTTTTTGACACCAGGCCTGCCTCTAAAAGCCTTCGCCTTACTTTCCTTGCAGATACAGTGGCTGGCATTCCTGAGCGAGCTCTGCTCTGGTGTTGAACCAATTCCATAGCAGAATCCTCTTTAGGAAATGTTCTAGAACTTGATGGACTTTCCTGGACATCCTGAAGCCTTCTTCATAGAAATTTGTACCCTCTCTTTAAAGTCCTTGATGATCTGATTATTGATTTAGGGGTAATCTAATATTCAACAACGTGCTTGCTTGTAAAGTCTTTTGATGCAAAGCAATGATGAGCTAACAAGAAGATCATTGAAATTATTTGAGCAGGTCATTTCTTGGCAGGGTTGAAATTCAGTAAAAATGTATTTTTTTTTTTTTTTTTTTATTAAATGCAACCTGTCGCCTTAGAAACTGCTATTAACCTGTAGATATGGATTTAATCTCCAGGTTAATTGCACTCTGAAGCAGCCTGGGGTGGCACTGAGAAACCCACTGCCAGGAGGAAATGAACTTTATTATTCCCAGCAGCTTCAGGCTTTCAATCATAATTGTGGGCTGCTGTGGCTTCAGTCACTGCAAAGTATATAGTGAGCGATGACTGTAACAACACCCCTCAACATCAGCTATCAATGCCGGCACCAGACAGTGACAGAACACTATTCACCTGCAGATTTAGCCTATACTTGGAGGTTAATACAGATTTTTTCATGACTGCTTCCATTTAAGTTAATTTTTATGGCAATTCATCTGATCATGCTTCAAAACAATCTAGAGTTAATGGAGATTGTCACTATAAAAAACAGAAGCATCAAACTTTGTGAAAATCAAAATTTTGTCAGTCTTAAAACTTTTGGCAATGATCATGACTTTGCATTCTGTATGGCAGTCATACAATGTAAATGTCATAAATTTAATGTTTGTTCTTATTTTGGCACACAGTTTGCTGCTGCACTCTTTGTGTTGCTTTCAATAAACCCCTTAATACTGTATAGCAATGCTAATTGCAGGCACCTTTGTACAAATAGTTTTAAAATGGATGCTTTAATTAAGTCTGTGCAGCTGGTGTTCTGCTTAATTAACGTCCAAAAATCTGCTACATTGGACCAGGTCCCTAAAATCTTTTTCATTTTTATTCCATAAGCACTCCTAAATGTACATATTAATATGCAGCTTTATATAGTTTACTATATCTCTAGTTTCAAGTTAGTAAATCATAAAGTTCTTCTGTTGGCTTTGGACCAGATTTTAAACTTTGTTGGATTTTTTTCAGAATGACATTTTGTTTTAAGATTTTAGCCGTTCATTAACCCATTCATATGAACACAGCCACAATTTTCATAATTAAATAAAATAATGTTAATTCCCATTTACTTTTTTTAGATACTACAAATATGAAAGTAAGTGTGGCAACTCTTAGCTATTCAGACATATCTGATTTAGTAAACCTAACAATTAGTAATTTTTAGTGTTGAACAAAAAGTTTTGCCTGACTAAGGCCATGTTAGTATTTCAAAACGCCTTCTACTTACTGCTAACCACAGTAGACGTGACATCATGCGTGCATTGCATCGCAATGATGGCATCACCAGACCCAAGCACTATAAAGACCTCTTCTAATATAAGGAAAGATCCTTTATAAAAAAAACTGACCTAGGTACGCTGTCACAAAGAGAAGGCTGCACAGGTTCTGAATCTGCCATAAAGCATAGTGACTCGTGAGTGGTGGATCCGTATTCTAGCCTCCAGCTACTCAGAAAGAGATTTAAGGTGGAGCAGACCTGCTCTAATCAAATCTGAATGTGACCTGAAAATCAGTGGCAATGGAATTGGCAAAGCTACTGTCTCTTGATATTAAACTGTCTATGGCATTTATAGTGTAAAGCCACATTGCAAAAATTGCAAGCCTGAGTCTCCCAGCAAGACAGCAGATTTTTCAAGGTGAAGACTAATATGAGCTAAGTGAAGGTTGAGTTTGAGATTGCATAGGTGGAAGATAAAAAAAGGACTTGAAAGCGAACTTGTCACCAGGTTTGGCTGATACGATTTATGGCCACCGCCTTTCAGGGCTTATTTACAGCATTATATAAAGCTGCAAACAAAAAGATGGAGTATATATAATGTCCCACAAAACATGATAAAAAATGAACACATTTTATTAGAAAAAAATCACATACAAATGTAATATCCAAAAGACAATGCAATACAGACATAAAGAGGGAATATGGAGGAGAACTGAAGGTAGGCTAGGGGAGGGGAGGGAGCCAATATGTATCCCAAGGGGGCAGAATCAAAATAATCATTACATGCAGTGCCCAATAATGTAAGGAAGCTGAGAACAACAAAAAAAGTACATAAGGACAGTGCCCAATAACAACTAACAAGTTACAACACAGCAATAAATCACTCCTGCTTAGCTATTATCAAAGGATGGCCCCCCAAACTTGCCCAGTGGCCCCTTGATGTGCATTTCGTGATCCAGCTTTCTCAAAAGGGGTTCTCAAAAGGGGTGCGCAGGTGCTGGGCCTTTCCGACCTTTCCCGACACCTGCGCACTGCAGTACTTTGCTCTGCCCTCAACAGGATAGATAAGTATGCCTGCACAGGAGCGCAATGCTGGGGAGCCATGAAGCAAGCAGGAGGGCGGCATCGCAAAAAAATGGGAGGTGCCGGACCAGGACCTGTGACACTCATGAGATCGGACCGCTCCACAGGTGAGTATAATAAATGTTATTTTAATTCTCTTGCAGGTCAGATCGGGGCCTTATCTACAGCATTATAGAATGCTGTATATAAGCCCTGAAAGGCAGTGGCCGTGACTCGTATCGGCCAAACCTGGGGACAGGTTCCCTTTAAGTAAATTAGCATCCAGAGATAAGCAGAATGTTTGAAATTAAAATTTATGGGCTTTGCTGAATTTTCTCCAAAAATTCGATTTGCGTTGAAAAAATTTGTGTTACTTTGAAAAATACATACATAACCCTTAGAATTTTATAAGGAAAGAGATATTTTGGGAGAGAAGAAAGGGAGAAAAAGACAAATACAAACAAAGACAAATATTTAATTTCAATATGATCTGTATAATATACTTACTCAATGATTCTTGAAATGGAATCCAACTTTGCCGCACAAGCTGCCAGTAATACACCTTGCTGAACTCAACTGGAACCCGATGATATCTGATATTCTAGTTACTGGCTATAACTGTACAAAGTATAACCTCTTGAACACCTTGGATAAATCATGTGATGTTAGAGCTGCCGGTTATTTTGGGGAAGCTCGTTGAGCCACACAAAGCATCATTAGTCCAATTTCTGAAACCTTAGTAGTGTGGGAAATGGCACTGGACATGTTTTTTTTTCCATGATCCTCTCAGATTGAATCTCAAAGTGTTCAAATGTGCATGGAATCATGAATTTCAGAAAAGTCAATCCTTCATGACTCGATCTGGTCATCTCTCCAACAAACTATTAATTGGTTGATTTGGAAAATAAGTTCATGAGGAGTATTTTTAGTATTTTTGTGCTGTGGGAATCCAATAAGCCAAATCCGCTGATGAAAATTTGTCTACTAGCACTATCCAAAATGCTGGGAATTATTACACCATGAAACAATTGGTTTATAGAGTGGTAATACCAAAACCAGTATTTCAAGAAAACATACCAAATGAAACAAAATCTGTAATAGTGAAATACTGTAAATTGATTATGTGAACAAGATAAACATGTTCTAAAACATTAGGTACGCTTCTTCCTTAAGGTACCTTCACACTAAACGATATCGCTAGCGATCCGTGACGTTGCAGCGTCCTGGATAGCGATATCGTTTAGTTTGACACGCAGCAGCGATCAAGATCCTGCTGTGATATCGCTGGTCGTTCAACAAAGTTCAGAACTTTATTTGGTCGTCAGATCGCCGTGTATCGTCGTGTTTGACACCAAAAGCAACGAAACCAGCGATGTTTTACACTGGTAACCAGGGTAAACATCGGGTTACTAAGCGCAGGGCCGCGCTTAGTAACCCGATGTTTACCCTGGTTACCAGTGTAAGATGTAAAAAAAACAAACAGTACATACTCACCTTCGCGTCCCCCGGCGTCCGCTTCCCACACTGACTGAGTGCCATAAAGTGAAAGTGAAAGTACAGCACAGTGGTGATGTCACCGCTCTGCTGTTAGGGCCGGCGCTCAGTCAGTGCAGGAAGCGGACGCCGGGGGACTCGAATGTAAGTATGTACTGTTTGTTTTTTTTACATTTTACGCTGGTAACCAGGGTAAACATCGGGTTACTAAGCGCGGCCCTGCGCTTAGTAACCCGATATTTACCCTGGTTACCCGGGGACCTCGGCATCGTTGGTCGCTGGAGAGTGGTCTGTGTGACAGCTCTCCAGCGATCAAACAGCGACGCTGCAGCGATCGGCATCGTTGTCGCTATCGCTGCAGCATCGCTTAATGTGAAGGTACCTTTAGGGGTGAAGTGGGGAGATAACAACATGTTATCTTAAACCCTTTACCCCCAAGGGTGGTTTGCACATTAATGACCGGGCCAATTTTTACAATTCTGACCACTGTCCTTTTATGAGGTTATAACTCTGGAACGTTTCAACAGATCCTGGTGATTCTGTCAACATTTTCTCATGACATATTGTATTTTGTGATAGTGATAAAATTCCTTTGATATTACCTGCATTTATTTGTGAAAAAAATGGAAATTTGGCAAAAATTTTGAAAATTTCGCAATTTTCCAACTTTGAATTTTTATGCAATTAAATCACAGAGATATGTCACAGAAAATACTTAATAAGTAACATTTCCCACATGTTTACTTTATATCAGCACAATTTTCGAACCAAAATTTTTTTTGTTAGGGAGTTATAAGGGTTAAAAGTTGACCAGCAATTTCTCATTTTTACAACACCATTTTTTTTAGGGACCACATCTCATTTAAAGTCATTTTGAGGGGTCTATATGATAGAAAATAACGAAGTGTGACACCATTCTAAAAACTGCACCCCTCAAGGTGCTCAAAACCACATTCAAGAAGTTTATTAACCCTTCAGGTGTTTCACAGGAATTTTTTAAATGATTAAATAAAAATGAACATTTAACTTTTTTTCACAAAAAATTTATTCAGCTCCAATGTGTTTTATTTTACCAAGGGTAACACGAGAAAATGGACCAAAAAAGTTGTTGTACAATTTGTCCTGAGTATGTGGATACCCCATATGTGGGGGTAAACCACTGTTTGGGCGCATGGCAGAGCTCGGACGCGAAGGAGCGCCATTTGACTTTTCAATGCAAAATTGACTGGAATTGAGATGGGACGCCATGTTGCGTTTGGAGAGCCCCTGATGTGTCTAAACATTGAAACCCCTCACAAGTGACACCATTTTGGAAAGTAGACCCTGTTAGGGCTAGCGGAATGCACTGAGTAAATATAGAGGTTTTATCATAATTAATGCGTTCGCAGCCCGGGGTCCACCGTGCAGGAGAACCTGCTGCTAGCAAACGGCGAAACTATATGGCGGTATGAGCTAACTCTGTTACTTCACAGAGTAGCCGTGCAATCAAAGCACTGTGCCCTGTTTGACTTCACAGTGGCACAGGCTAACTACCTAACTGAGAGCAGTCAGTGGTCATGCATGCACACAAACTCCTCGCCGGAGGTGCCAGCATTCTAGGGGCTTAGTTCAGCCAGGTCCCTGAATACATTCACACAAAATCTCCTTGCCGGAGGTGCCTGCATTCTAGGGGCTTATTTCGGCCGGGTCCCTGAACACAAACTCACATGACAACACTGGCGCAAAGCACATAACATAGAACAATACTAGCGCATGGCCGTGCGGCCATGCGAGCCTTAAATAGTTGAAGCACATACAGGACCTTCCTAGAAGGACCAATGAGAGGCTGCCACAGAGCATGAGCACCTACAGGACCTTCCTGAAGGACCAATGGCCTTAGCTGCAGCATCTGATCATGTGACCCTCGATCTCCACTGAGAGATCTTACTCTGGGCATGCTCAGAACGAGAAAAGCAGGACTTAGTCCCAGAAGCATCTGCTCACCGCTGCCCAGCACTGACTTCAATGGCAGAAGCAGGAAAAGCAGCAGTAACTCTTTGTACAGAGTCAGACTGAGTGAGACGCTGGGACCGACGTCTCCACTGAGCAGGCTCCACTGCGGCAGTAGTAGAATGGGAGACTGCAGTGGAGATGGCCCGAGATTCCCCCTGTGCAGAGGCGGGAACTCGACCCCTAACATTACCCCCCTCCTAGGGCCCCCCTCCTTGGGCCTTGCTACGTTCGAAGGCAGCAATGAGCTGTGGAGCCCGAATGTGCTCAGCAGGCTCCCAGGACCTATCCTCAGGACCGTAACCCTTCCAGTCCACCAAATAAAATTTTTTGCCATGAACCACCTTGTACCCCAAAATAGCGTTCACCTCGTAATCGTCCGTAGACGAACCCGATGTCCCGGCAGACGACTCAGAAAACCGGGACATGTATACGGGCTTAAGGAGAGACACATGAAAGGTGTCGGTGATACCTAGGCGTGGAGGAAGGGCTAGACGGTAGACCACAGGATTAACCTGTTCGAGGACCTTGAAGGGACCCAAGTAGCGAGGTGCAAACTTAGTGGACTCAACACGCAGCCTGATGTTACGAGTGGAGAGCCACACTAAGTCGCCAGGAGCAAAGGACGGGGCAG
The DNA here is from genome assembly GCF_051348905.1 of Ranitomeya variabilis. Lineage (NCBI taxonomy): Eukaryota > Metazoa > Chordata > Amphibia > Anura > Dendrobatidae > Ranitomeya > Ranitomeya variabilis. The sequence goes on from NC_135234.1 coordinate 95,019,498, forward strand.
GGCGCCGATGTGCATCGGCGGAGGACCTCATTCTCTCCTTGGAGGCCCGGATGGCATCCTGAGTGTGGTCCCAAATGTCTCGTGCCTCCACCGCCCAGTCTGCCACCCTGAAATCAGCAGAGAACACGGGCATAGGCACAGAAACCAGCGGATGTTGGCCGTAATTAAGGAGGAAAGGAGTCTAACCGGTGGAGTCGGCTACAGCGTTGTTAAGGGCAAACTCAGCCCACAGTAACAAGGATGCCTAGTCATCCTGCCTGGCAGATACAAAATGTTGTAAATAAGTGACCAGAGTCTGATTGGCCCTCTGAACCAACCCATTCGTCTCGGGATGATAAGCCAAGGAGAGATTTAACTTAATACTGAGTAGATGACAAAACTCCCTCCAGAATCGAGACGCAAACTGGGGACCCCGGTCACTGACAATCTTGTCCAGCATACCGTGTAAGCGAAAGATATGCTTGATGAACAAGGCTGCCAGAGCCCGTGCAGAAGGTAGCTGTGGAAGAGGCACCAAATGAACCATTTTGGAAAAATAGTCGGTGATCACCCAGATAATGGTGCAGTTGCGAGACTTGGGTAAGCCCACCACAAAGTCCATCCAGACCATCTCCCAGGGCCTGTCCGCCACCGGCAGAGGGTAAAGCAACCCAGCTGGCTGTTGCCGAGGGGACTTGTTCTTGGTGCAAAAGACACACGCCCGAACATAGTCTGCGACATCAAGAGCCATATGCGGCCACCAGTATGTCCTCACCAGTAACTCAGATGTCCTTTTGGAACCAAAATATCCACCCACCCTGGACGAGTGTGCCCAAGAGAGAACCTCCGGTCGCAAACTGGAAGGTACAAAAGTCTTGCCCGGAGGCACAGACTCTAGCGAAACTGGGGCCACAGTTCTCAGGTTCTCAGTGGGGACAATAAGCCGAGGCTCCTCTTCCTCCTCCACAGATGAGACAACGGAGCGAGAGAGCGTCGGCACAAATGTTCTTCTCTCAGAAAGAAAATGGAGGATGAAATGAAACCGGGAGAAGAACAAGGACCATCTGGCCTGGTGAGAATTTAACCGCTGGGCTGTCTGCAGGTACACCAAATTTTTATGATCTGTGAAGACTTGGAAGGGAAAACGAGCTCCCTCCAAGAGATGTCTCCACTCCGAGAAAGCCAACTTCATGGCTAGCAACTCCCTGTCCCCGATGGAATAATTCCTCTCTGCTGGTGAGAAGGTCTTAGGGTACCGTCACACAGTACCATTTTAATCGCTACGACGGCACGATCCGTGACATCGCAGCGATCGTATGATTATCGCTCCAGCGTCGTAGACTGCGGTCACACGTTGCAATCACGGCGCTGGAGCGATGCCGAAGTCCCCGGTAACCAGGGTAAACATCGGGTAACTAAGCGCAGGACCGCGCTTAGTAACCCGATGTTTACCCTGGTTACCAGCGTAAACGTAAAAAAAATAAACAGTACATACTTACATTCTGGTGTCTGTCCCCGGCGTTCTGCTTCTCTCCACTGTGTAAGCGCCATAGCCGGAAAGCACAGCGGTGACGTCAGACGTCACCGCTGTGCTCGCTTTCCGGCTGGCAGACGCTCACACAGTGGAGAGAAGCTGAGACGCCGGAGAACAGACACCGGAATGTAAGTATGTACTGTTTGGTTTTTTTACGTTTACGCTGGTAACCACGGTAAACATCGGGTTACTAAGCGCGGCCCTGCGCTTAGTTACCCGATGTTTACCCTGGTTACAAGCGAACACATCGCTGGATCGCTGTCACACACAACGATCCAGCGATGTCAGCGGGTGATCAAGCGACGAAAGAAAGTTCCATACGATCTGCTACGACGTACGATTCTCAGCAGGATCCCTGATCGCTGCTGCGTGTCAGACACAGCGATATCGTAACGATATCGCTAGAACGTCACGAATCGTACCGTCGTAGCGACCAAAATGGTACTGTGTGACAGTACCCTTAGAAAAGAGGAAGCAAGGATGCTTCTGACCTTGAGCATCCTTTTGGAAGAGGTCTGCTCCAGCACCAACAGATGAGGCATCCACCTCCATGATAAATGGCTTATCTACATCTGGGCGATGTAGGATGGGAGCGCTAGCGAAGTGTGACTTTATGGAGTTAAAGGCCTTGGAGACCTCCTCAGACCACAATTTGGGATTGCTCCCTTCTTGGTGAGGGCAACCAAGGGAGCTACCAATGTTGAGAAGTGAGGAATGAACTGGCGATAATAATTAATGAACCCCATAAAGCGCTGCACCGCTTTAAGAGAATAGGGTTCCTACCAGTCCGTCACAGCCTATAGTTTGGCAGGATCCATAGCCAATCCCTGGGTGGGGATGATATAGCCTAGGAAAGGTAAGGACTCCTGCTCGAACATACACTTCTCCAACTTGGCATAGAGGGAGTTTGCCCGTAGGAGGTCAAAGACTTTGCAAACATCTCTCTGGTGGGAGTCAATATCTGAAGAGTAGATGAGAAAATCATCCAGATAGACTACGACCGAGGTGGTGAGCATATCCCGTAAGATGTTGTTCATAGAGTTGAGCGACTTTTACTTTTTCAGGGTCGAGTCGGGTGAAATCGGCCTATTATTGCGAAAAGTCGGGGTTCCGACCGAAACACGAAACCCAATGCAAGTCGATGGAGAATCAAAGTCGGCAGTGAGTGGAGGACAGGAAAACACCAACAGAGCCCATTTTAATGCCAAAAACATCAATTCTTGTTACTTAAGCTTGTCAATCTTAATTTACCTTATAATAATAGTTAGCCATTGAAAATTTGGGGGTCATTTGGCAACAGTTGTGGGGGAGTAGGGCTGGCTCAAGTTTTTCGTGGGCCCAGGAAACGCGGACTACGTCACGGCGGTGGAGCAGGGAGAGGTAAGTATTTCAAATTTGCAAGTGCTGTGTTCCTGAGCAAGCAGGGGGGCACACTCGTTCGCATTGCCACTGGCACAGGGCCCCTCAAAGTATGGCATTGTGATTGACGGCGGGGGCGCCTCCCACCAGCAGAGACACTTTTGCGTACTATGAAGGGCCCTGTGCCAGTGACGTCGCCAACGAGTATGCCCCCACCTGTTGAAGGAACCTGCACTTTCATCTGCACCTTCCTCTTTGTCCCCGTGTAAGGTGGTATAGTATGCGGGAAGGGGAACCAGACTTTCTGCAGGGTCAGATACTGGCTATGTAGAGTGCAAGGGGAATGTAGTGGTCTGGGTCAATGTACCAGCAGACTCATCTAGCAGTGGCTGGGCAATGGGCAGGATGAGGAGGAAACACAGATATAGGCCCAAAGAATAAAGTAGGCTAAATGCAGTTCAAAATTGGTAACAGGAGTAAACAGGCAGCGCTGCTTTGTTCAGTGGAGGAGAACAGCAAGGAGCGGCAGACACCGTTAGTAGGCCCAACCAAACCAGTAGGCCAAATGCAGTTTTAAAATTCCTATAAGCTGAAAGCCTGAAGATTGAAGCTCAGGAGAAAAACACAGGAGAATACCAAGGAGCGGCAGACACCGTTACTAGGCCCAACAAAACTAGTAGGCCAAATGCACTTTAATATGTGATATCGGCTGCAAATTGAGGCTCTGCTTTGTGCAGTGAAGGACGGCTGTATTGAGTGGCGCAGACAGACACAGGTAGTAGGCCTAAATTAAAAAAGTTGTCTCAATGCAGTTTAAAATTGGTTACAGGGGTACACAGGCGGCAGAGCGTTGTTAAGCGGAGGACGATTGTCAGGACTGGAGTGGCCCAGACAGACTTAGTAGGCCTAAAATAAAAAAGTTGGCTCAATGCAGTTTAAAATGGGTAACAGGGGTACACAGGCAGCACTGGTTTGGTCAGCGGAGGACGATTGCTAGGAGTGGCGCAGACAGACTTACTAGGCCTAAAATAAAAAAGTTGGCTCAATGCAGTTCAAAATGGGTAACGGGTACACAGGCAGCATTGTTTTGGTCAGCGGAGGATGATTAGTAGGAGTGGTGCAGACAGACTCACTAGGCCTAAAATAAAAAAGTTGGCTCAATGCAGTTTAAAATGGGTAACAGGAATACACAGGCAGCACTGGTTTGATCAGCGGAGGACGATTGCTAGGAGTGGCGCAGACAGACTTACTAGGCCTAAAATAAAAAAGTTGGCTCAATCCAGTTTAAAATGGGTAACAGGGGTACACAGGCAGCACTGGTTTGGTCAGCGGAGGACGATTGCTAGGAGTGGCGCAGACAGACTTACTAGGCCTAAAATAAAAAAGTAGGCTCAATGCAGTTCAAAATGGGTAACGGGTACACAGGCAGCATTGTTTTGGTCAGTGGAGGACGATTAGTAGGAGTGGCGCAGACAGACTTACTAGGCCTAAAATAAAAAAGTTGGCTCAATGCAGTTTAAAATGGGTAACAGGGGTACACAGGCAGCACTGGTTTGGTCAGCAGAGGACGATTGCTAGGAGTGGTGCAGACAGACTTACTAGGCCTAAAATAAAAAAGTTGGCTCAATCCAGTTTAAAATGGGTAACAGGGGTACACAGGCAGCACTGGTTTGGTCAGCGGAGGACGATTGCTAGGAGTGGCGCAGACAGACTTACTAGGCCTAAAATAAAAAAGTAGGCTCAATGCAGTTCAAAATGGGTAACGGGTACACAGGCAGCATTGTTTTGGTCAGTGGAGGACGATTAGTAGGAGTGGCGCAGACAGACTTACTAGGCCTAAAATAAAAAAGTTGGCTCAATGCAGTTTAAAATGGGTAACAGGGGTACACAGGCAGCACTGGTTTGGTCAGCAGAGGACGATTGCTAGGAGTGGCGCAGACAGACTTACTAGGCCTAAAATAAAAAAGTTGGCTCAATGCAGTTTAAAATGGGTAACAGGGGTACACAGGCAGCACTGGTTTGGTCAGCGGAGGACGATTGCTAGGAGTGGCGCAGACAGACTTACTAGGCCTAAAATAAAAAAGTTGGCTCAATGCAGTTTAAAATGGGTAACAGGGGTACACAGGCAGCACTGGTTTGGTCAGCGGAGGACGATTGCTAGGAGTGGCGCAGACAGACTTACTAGGCCTAAAATAAAAAAGTTGGCTCAGTGCAGTTTAAAATGGGTAAAAGGGGTACACAGGCAGCACTGGTTTGGTCAGCGGAGGACGATTGCTAGGAGTGGCGCAGACAGACTTACTAGGCCTAAAATAAAAAAGTAGGCTCAATGCAGTTCAAAATGGGTAACGGGTACACAGGCAGCATTGTTTTGGTCAGTGGAGGACGATTAGTAGGAGTGGCGCAGACAGACTTACTAGGCCTAAAATAAAAAAGTTGGCTCAATGCAGTTTAAAATGGGTAACAGGGGTACACAGGCAGCACTGGTTTTGTCAGCGGAGGACGATTGCTAGGAGTGGCGCAGACAGACTTACTAGGCCTAAAATAAAAAAGTTGGCTCAATGCAGTTTAAAATGGGTAACAGGGGTACACAGGCAGCACTGGTTTGGTCAGCGGGGGACGATTGCTAGGAGTGGCGCAGACAGACTTACTAGGCCTAAAATAAAAAAGAAGGCTCAATGCAGTTCAAAATGGGTAACGGGTACACAGGCAGCATTCTTTTGGTCAGCGGAGGACGATTAGTAGGAGTGCGGCAGACAGACTTACTAGGCCTAAAAGAAAAAAGTTGGCTCAATGCAGTTTAAAATGGGTAACAGGGGTACACAGGCAGCACTGGTTTGGTCAGCGGAGGACGATTGCTAGGAGTGGCGCAGACAGACTTACTAGGCCTAAAATAAAAAAGTTGGCTCAATGCAGTTTAAAATGGGTAACAGGGGTACACAGGCAGCACTGGTTTGGTCAGCAGGGGACGATTGCTAGGAGTGGCGCAGACAGACTTACTAGGCCTAAAATAAAAAAGTAGGCTCAATGCAGTTCAAAATGGGTAACGGGTACACAGGCAGCATTGTTTTGGTCAGCGGAGGACGATTAGTAGGAGTGGCGCAGACAGACTTACTAGGCCTAAAATAAAAAAGTTGGCTCAATGCAGTTTAAAATGGGTAACAGGGGTACACAGGCAGCACTGGTTTTGTCAGCGGAGGACGATTGCTAGGAGTGGCGCAGACAGACTTACTAGGCCTAAAATAAAAAAGTAGGCTCAATGCAGTTCAAAATGGGTAACGGGTACACAGGCAGCATTGTTTTGGTCAGCGGAGGACGATTAGTAGGAGTGGCGCAGACAGACTTACTAGGCCTAAAATAAAAAAGTTGGCACAATGCAGTTTTAAATGGGTAACAGGGGTACACAGGCAGCACTGGTTTGGTCAGCGGAGGACGATTGCTAGGTGTGGCACAGACAGACTTACTAGGCCTAAAATAAAAAAGTTGGCTCAATGCAGTTTAAAATGGGTAACAGGGGTACACAGGCAGCACTGGTTTGGTCAGCGGAGGACGATTGCTAGGAGTGGCGCAGACAGACTTACTAGGCCTAAAATAAAAACGTAGGCTCAATGCAGTTCAAAATGGGTAACGGGTACACAGGCAGCATTGTTTTGGTCAGCGGAGGATGATTAGTAGGAGTGGCGCAGACAGACTCACTAGGCCTAAAATAAAAAAGTTGGCTCAATGCAGTTTAAAATGGGTAACAGGAATACACAGGCAGCACTGGTTTGATCAGCGGAGGACGATTGCTAGGAGTGGCGCAGACAGACTTACTAGGCCTAAAATAAAAAAGTTGGCTCAATCCAGTTTAAAATGGGTAACAGGGGTACACAGGCAGCACTGGTTTGGTCAGCGGAGGACGATTGCTAGGAGTGGCGCAGACAGACTTACTAGGCCTAAAATAAAAAAGTAGGCTCAATGCAGTTCAAAATGGGTAACGGGTACACAGGCAGCATTGTTTTGGTCAGTGGAGGACGATTAGTAGGAGTGGCGCAGACAGACTTACTAGGCCTAAAATAAAAAAGTTGGCTCAATGCAGTTTAAAATGGGTAACAGGGGTACACAGGCAGCACTGGTTTGGTCAGCAGAGGACGATTGCTAGGAGTGGCGCAGACAGACTTACTAGGCCTAAAATAAAAAAAGTTGGCTCAATGCAGTTCAAAATGGGTAACGGGTACACAGGCAGCATTGTTTTGGTCAGCGGAGGACGATTAGTAGGAGTGGCGCAGACAGACTTACTAGGCCTAAAATAAAAAAGTTGGCACAATGCAGTTTTAAATGGGTAACAGGGGTACACAGGCAGCACTGGTTTGGTCAGCGGAGGACGATTGCTAGGTGTGGCACAGACAGACTTACTAGGCCTAAAATAAAAAAGTTGGCTCAATGCAGTTTAAAATGGGTAACAGGGGTACACAGGCAGCACTGGTTTGGTCAGCGGAGGACGATTGCTAGGAGTGGCGCAGACAGACTTACTAGGCCTAAAATAAAAAAGTAGGGTCAATGCAGTTCAAAATGGGTAATGGGTACACAGGCAGCATTGTTTTGGTCAGCGGAGGACGATTAGTAGGAGTGGCGCAGACAGACTTACTAGGCCTAAAGGAAAAAAGTTGGCTCAATGCAGTTTAAAATGGGTAACAGGGGTACACAGGCAGCACTGGTTTGGTCAGCGGAGGACGATTGCTAGGAGTGGCGCAGACAGACTTACTAGGCCTAAAATAAAAAAGTAGGCTCAATGCAGTTCAAAATGGGTAACGGGTACACAGGCAGCATTGTTTTGGTCAGCGGAGGACGATTAGTAGGAGTGGCACAGACAGACTTACTAGGCCTAAAATAAAAAGTTGGCTCAATGCAGTTTAAAATGGGTAACAGGGGTACACAGGCAGCACTGGTTTGGTCAGCGGAGGATGATTGCTAGGAATGGCGCAGACAGACTTACTAGGTCTAAAATAAAAAAGTTGGCTCAATGCAGTTCTAAACTTGTAACAGGAGTAAACTGGTGGCACTGCTTTGTTCGGTGGAGGACAACTGGAATAAGTGGCTGACACAGTACATTGGCCTAAATAGTAAAGCGGGCTAAATGTCTGCAAAAAAAAATGTTCGTAAATAAACAGGTGGTAAAGCAACGTACAGGGGTGGGTTCCTCTGCTGAGTACCAGATAGCGGTAGTTCGCGCACAGTATTCACAGGTCAAAATGGAGGGCATGGTCCCTGTATATATTTACTATCATCTCTCAATTTGTATTGGCAGTGCCATTGAAGCATTTAACAGCACCGACTAAACAGCGGTGGAGCACTGTTTGAGCTGGGGGGGAACACTCTCTCGTGGGCGGCGGTACTGGCCCAGGGCCCCTCATATTACGACGGTGTGTCTGATGTTGGGTGTGCACCCCCACCACCAGAGACACTTAATTGTACTATGAGGGACCCTGTGCCAGTGCCATCGGCCAAAAGTGGGCACACCCACCTGTCCAGGCAAACGGCACTCGCACGGGTGCTTGCGCCAAGTGGTGACCATGGGCCCATGGGGGGAGTCAGCCCATTTAGGGAGGTGTTAAAAATGGCCTATGGTGGACATTCAGCAGCAGCAAATGGAGGAATTGGAGCAGTCAGTAAGAGGAGTCCAAAAGCAAGACCTTTTTAAAGGAAAACTACGTGTCAGCAGGGGAAGGTGGGGCAAAAGAATGTGAAATCCATGATTGGTTCATTTTAACGAAGGTTAGATCATCAACATTTTGGGTAGCCAGATGTGTCCTTTTTTCGGTCAGTATTGAACCAGCAGCACTGAAGACTCTTTCTGATAGCACACTGGCAGCAGGGCAAGCGAGCTCCTGTAATGCATATTCTGCCAATTCAGGCCAGGTGTCTAGTTTAGATGCCCAGTAATCAAAGGGGAATGACCTGTGAGGGAGAACATCGATAAGGGAGGAAAAGTAGTTTGTAACCATACTGGACAAATGCTGTCTCCTGTCACTTTGAATCGATGCAGCTGTCCCTGTCGTGTCAGCGGTCATTGAAAAATCACTCCACAACCTTGTCATAAAACCCCTCTGTCCAACGCCACTTCGGATTTCTGCACCGCTAGCACCTCTGCCATGTTGCCCCCTACGGCTCGTGTGAGAACCATCACCACCGCTGTGTGCTGGGAATGCCAGAACCAAACGGTCTACAAGAGTTGCTTGTTTGGTAGCCAATATTTGCTCTAGGTTCTCATGTGGCATGATATTTTGCAATTTCCCTTTGTAGCGTGGATCCATTAGGCAGGCCAACCAGTAATCGTCATCGGTCATCATTTTGACAATGCAGGGGTCCCTTTTTAGGATACGTAAGGCATACTCA